>NC_136261.1:12095553-12195553 GCF_964187855.1 Myxine glutinosa | reverse complement strand
GAGAAAAGAGGAATGAAGGAGTGAAGGTGAGCAGAGAGTCTTGATTTTGGCAGTTTAACCATAAGAGGGTTGCAGGCAGATCTTGTGCGACCTGTAGGAATATTTGGGGGACAGAGCCCAGAGAGAGATGGGGGAGCAAGGCCAGAGAGGAGTCGGTAGAAGACAGAAAGACCACCTACCTGCCTGCGGTGAGTGAGTGAAAGGCCCTTGGAGTTAGCTTCATCGCGGTAGATTCCAATGATTCTGAACGCTTTGGTTTCAACAGCGTGAAGACGAGCTAGGTGTGAGGCCGAGCTCGGTGTGAGGCAGGAGCACCAGCCCAGAGGGGAGAGCTTTGCTTGAACACGAGAACACAAATCACCATCAATTAATAATACTTCCACCAACCTCCATTTTTGCAGTACTTGGACGTGTTATATTGGGTGGTGTATGTAATGGGACCTGTCAAGCGCAGCTCTTGCAAAGTGGGCGTGGCATGTTATCGGATGCAGTGTCGTGGTGAAGAAGAAGCCGCCAATGTGGCCATGTCAATGCTGATTGACGCTGTGTTCAATGGTGATCATAAAGCCTCCATCTCCTAAACCGCGACCAAAACTGCGTCATCTTATTAGGTGTACAAGGGTGGTGTATAAACGGTTTACAAGGGTGGTGTATAAACGATGTACAAGGATGGTGTATAAACGGTGTACAGGGGTGGTGTAGAAACGGTGTACAAGGGTGGTGTATAAACGGTGTACAAGGGTGGTGTATAAACAGTGTACAAGGGTGGTGTATAAGCAGTGTACAAGGGTGGTGTTTAAACGGTGTACAAGGGTGGTGTATAAGCAATGTACAAGGGTGGTGTATAAACAGTGTACAAGGGTGGTGTATAAACAGTGTACAAGGGTGGTGTATAAACAGTGTACAAGGGTGGTGTATAAACAGTGTACAAGGGTGGTGTATAAACAGTGTACAAGGGTGGTGTATAAAGTGTACAAGGGTGGTGTATAAAGTGTACAAGGGTGGTGTATAAACAGTGTACAAGGGTGGTGTATAAACAGTGTACAAGGGTGGTGTATAAACAGTGTACAAGGGTGGTGTATAAACAGTGTACAAGGGTGGTGTATAAACAGTGTACAAGGGTGGTGTATAAACAGTGTACAAGGGTGGTGTATAAACAGTGTACAAGGGTGGTGTATAAACAGTGTACAAGGGTGGTGTATAAACAGTGTACAAGGGTGGTGTATAAACAGTGTACAAGGGTGGTGTATAAACAGTGTACAAGGGTGGTGTATAAGCAGTGTACAAGGGTGGTGTATAAGCAGTGTACAATGGTGGTGTATAAACAGTGTACATGGGTGGTGTATAAACTGTACAAGGGTGGTGTATAAACAGTGTATAAGGGTGGTGTATGAACAGTGTACAGGGGTGGTGTACAAGGGTGGTGTATAAACGATGTACAAGGGTGGTGTTGTAGCGGCTACCGCTGGGTTTACACAATCGCCTTGCACCTACCAAGGATGCGGAGCGATCACCATGCCGGGCTCGTCCAGGACGCCCGGGCAGGCCCTCGCTCAACTTGCCAGGCCTCGGCCACGCCCGCTCTCGACTTGCCAGGCCGCGGCCAGGACGCCCGGCCACGCCCCCTCTCGCCTTTCCCGGGCAAACGCTCCGGGATAATGTGTGTATATATATTGCTGCCCGATAAACGGGCTTTTCAGAGTACCTGAGTTGCTTTGTGACAATAAAGAAACTCGGACGAATTCCAGCTTTTTGTCGCGTCCATTCTTCCGATTACGTGGGAGCACAGCTCCTTCATTGGTGACCTACCGACATGGACACGGCAGTTGCCCTTCAACTGCCTACCTTCTGGGAGGCTCACGCGGCGGTTTGGTTCGCCCAGGCGGACTCCCTGTTCGCCCTGCGAGGCATCGCGGCCGACGACACCCGCTTCCACCATGTGGTAGCAGCGCTCGGTTCAGCCACCGCGGCCCGCGCCCCGAGCCTCCTCGAGAGTCCGCCAGCCGCTGACAAATACGGCGCAATTAAAAAGCTCCTCCTCGACACTTTCGCCCTCCCATCGGCGGAACGCGCACGGCGCCTGCTCGACCTGCCCGAGCTCGGCGACACGCGCCCGTCCGAGCGAATGGACTACATGCTTTCGCTGCTCGGCGAGCACTCTCCTGCATTCCTGTTCCGGGAGCTGTTCCTCCGTCAGCTGCCTAGCCCGGTACGCCTCGCCCTGGCGAGCACGACGATCACGGATCCCCGCGCCCTCGCCAGGGAAGCCGACAAGATCTCTGCGGCAGGCCGACGCATTGCAGCAGCGACCTGGGGCCCACCGCCATCCGACGCAACGCCCATGGCGCCCGAGCACCCGGCACGGTCGACGACCGAACTGCCGACGCAATTGGCGGCCGCTACGCCGAGCCGACCACCTCCAGCACGACGACCGGGGCCTCCACCTGACCAAGCGTGGTGTTACTATCATGCCAGGTTCGGACAGAAGGCCCGGACATGCCGACCCCCGTACACCTTCGGCAGGCCGGGAAACGGCCGGGCCGGCGTTCATTACCAGCCATGAGCGCCGGCCACACAGGCAACTTACTTTTCATCACGGACAAAGCGTCCAGACGGCGCTTCCTGTGCGACACCGGCGCCCAAGTGAGCGTCATACCCGCCTCTGATCAGGACAGGCAGTCCGCGGTTTGCGGCCCCTCCTTGGTTGCGGCCAACGGATCGGCCATCCGCACCTTCGGCCCGCGCAACGTCACCCTCTGCTTCGGCGGCCAACGCTTTACTTGGACGTTTGTAACCGCAAACGTGCCCATGGCTCTGCTAGGCGCCGACTTCCTCTGCGCACACGGACTGCTGGTGGACGTCCAACGGCGTCGCCTCATCAACGCCGAGACCTTCAGCTCCCTGGTATGCACATTGAGCAGCTCTGCTCCGACCGAGCTGGCATGCGCCCTCCCGGCGGCGAACGAGTTTGCTCGCCTGCTCACGGAGTTCCCGGCCCTCACGCGGCCAACGTTTTCGGCCGTCGCAGTACGACATGGGATCGAGCACCACATACCAACCACGGGCCCGCCGGTCTACGCCAGAGCCCGCCGCCTCGACCCAGCCAAGCTCGCCGTGGCCAAAGCCGAGTTCAACGCTTTGGAACACCTCGGCATCGTGCGGCGCTCCGATAGCGCGTGGGCTTCGCCACTACACATCGTCCCAAAGCCAGGGGGCTGCTGGCGCCCATGTGGCGACTACCGCCGCCTTAACGATGCTACCAACCCCGACAGGTATCCGATCCCGCACATCCAAGACTTCTCTGCCCGTCTGGCAGGATATCACCAGGTACCTGTCAGGGCGGCCGACGTCCCTAAAACGGCCGTCATCACGCCGTTCGGCTTATTCGAATTCCTACGGATGCCGTTTGGCCTCAAGAACGCGGCTCAGGCGTTCCAGCGCTTGATGGACGGCGTGCTGCGTGACCTGCCGTTCCTCTTCGTTTACCTGGACGACATCCTCGTCGCCAGCACGTCCCGGGCCGAGCACCTCCTCCACCTCCGAACAATGTTCGGGCGCCTCAGCGAGCACGGCCTCATCGTCAACCCGGCCAAACGCCACTTCGGCACGACGGCCGTTGATTTTTTGGGCCACCACATCACCAAGAACGGGGCCGTGCCGCTGCCAACCAAGGTCGAGGCCATCACCACGTTTCCGCGTCCCCGCTCCATAAAGGCTCTGCAGGAATTCCTGGGAATGGTGAATTTCTATCACCGCTTCGTGCCCCGCGCTGCTCAACTCATGCGGCCCCTCTACGAAGCCCTCCGGGGCAAGCCGGCCAAGCACGACATGGTCTGGTCCGCAGCAATGGACGCGGCCTTCCAAAGCTCAAAGCGGGCCCTCGCCGACGCAACACTGCTCGCTCACCCGGTGCTCAACGCTCCCATCGCCTTCACCACGGATGCCTCCGACTACGCGGTGGGCGCCGTACATGAGCAATGGGTGAACGGGGTTTGGCAGCCACTCGCTTTTTTCAGCCGGCAGCTCCGGCCGAACGAGCTCAAATACAGCACGTTTGACCGTGAGCTCCTCAGTCTACACCTGGCCGTTCGCCATTTCCGCCACCTCCTGGAGGGCCGACCCTTCACGGCGTTCGTCGACCACAAGCCGTTGGTTTACGCAATGGCCTAGGTCACGGAGCCGTAGTCGGCCCGCCAACAGCGCCACCTCTCCGCCGTGTCGGAGTTTACCACGGACATCCGGCACGTCGCCGGCAAAAACAACGCCGTGGCTGACTGTCTTTCTCGGGCCAGCGCGAACGCGGTCCACCTCGGCGTGGACTTCGCGCTTATGGCGGCGGACCAAACCACCGACACCACGGTGCAAGCCCTCCGGGCGGCGGACACGGGCCTCCGCCTGGCCGACATCCCCTTCGCGGACACTGTCCTGCTCTGCGACGTCTCCCAAGGCCAGGCTCGCCCCATCGTGCCCATTACCTGGCAACGCTGCATCTTCGCCTCCCTCCACGGCCTTTCCCACCCGGGCCGGAAAGCTTCCCAGAAGCTGGTGTCGGCGCGATTCGTCTGGCACGGCCTTCGACGGGACATCCGCGATTGGACCAGCACCTGCACAGCCTGCCAACAGGCCAAGGTCCACCGACACACCCAGGCCCCGCTGGCACCTTTCACCGTGCCCGAACGACGTTTCGACCACGTCAACGTGGATCTGGTGGGCCCCCTCCCCCCATCACGGGGGTTCACACACCTGCTCACCATGGTGGACAGGACCACCAGGTGGCCGGAGGCCGTTCCCCTCGTCTCCACCACCACCACCGCCGACGTGGCGCAGGCTTTCATCGCCACCTGGGTCGCCCGCTTCGGCGCACCGGCGGACATCTCGTCGGACCGCGGACCGCAGTTCACCTCCGAGCTGTGGGGCGCGGTCGCCCGCAACCTGGGGGTCAAGCTCCACCGTACTACGGCCTACCACCCCCAAGCCAACGGGTTGTGCGAGCGATTCCACCGCTCCATGAAGGCCGCGCTCATGGCCGGCCTTCAAGACGGCGGTTGGGCCGACCGGCTGCCGTGGGTCCTTTTGGGCCTACGCACGGCCCCCAAGGAGGACCTCCGGGCATCCACCGCCGAGCTTGTCTACGGCCAGGCGCTATGCGTCCCGGGCGAATTCATGCCCGACGCTACCAGTCCCTGGTCCGCAGCTCACCAGCGCTCGGACCTCCAGGAGGCCGCCCGACGGTTTGCCCCCGTGCCAACATCCCACCACGGTGACCCCCAGTCCTACGTCCCCCCAGCGCTTCGCACAGCGGAGTACGTTTTTGTGCGTCATGACGCACATCGGGGGCCACTCCGGCCGCCGTACGACGGGCCCTTCCGGGTCCTGCGACGGGACGACAAGTCGTTCCTCATCGTCATCGACATCGGCGGCAGGTCGGACCGGATTGCGGTGGACCGCCTCAAGCCGGCACACGTGGACATCGACCAACCGCCACAGTTGGCCCTTCCGCCGCGGCGAGGCTGCCCCCCGTCCACGGTGCCCCCCACTCGACCGCCCACCACCACACCGGACCCCCCCCCCCCCCCCACGACCCGCCAAGGGTCGCTTCGGCCGGGTCATCAGGACCCCCCTCAAATTGACCCTGCCGGTGCAAGTCGATTCTGGGGGGGACGTGTGTAGCGGCTACCGCTGGGTTTACACAATCGCCTTGCACCTACCAAGGACGCGGAGCGATCACCATGCCGGGCTCGTCCAGGACGCCCGGGCAGGCCCGCGCTCAACTTGCCAGGCCTCGGCCGGGACGCCCGGCCACGCCCCCTCTCGCCTTTCCCGGGCAAACGCTCCGGGATAATGTGTATATATATTGCTGCCCGATAAACGGGCTTTTCAGAGTACCTGAGTTGCTTTGTGACAATAAAGAAACTCGGACGAATTCCAGCTTTTTGTCGCGTCCATTCTTCCGATTACGTGGGAGCACAGCTCCTTCAGTGTATAAACGGTGCCCAAGGGTGGTGTATAAACGGTGTACAAGGGTGGTGTATAAACGGTGTACAAGGGTGGTGTATAAACGGTGTACAGGGGTGGTGTAGAAACGGTGTACAAGGGTGGTGTATAAACGATGTACAAGGGTGGTGTATAAACGGTGTACAAGGGTGGTGTATAAACGGTGTACAAGGGTGGTGTATAAACGGTGTACAAGGGTGGTGTATAAACAGTGTACAAGGGTGGTGTATAAACAGTGTACAAGGGTGGTGTATAAACAGTGTACATGGGTGGTGTATAAACAGTGTACAAGGGTGGTGTATAAGCAGTCTACAAGGGTGGTGTATAAACAGTGTACAAGGGTGGTGTATAAACAGTGTACAAGGGTGGTGCATAAGCAGTGTACAAGGGTGGTGTATAAACAGTGTACAAGGGTGGTGTATAAACAGTGTACAAGGGTGGTGTATAAACAGTGTACAAGGGTGGTGTATAAACAGTGTACAAGGGTGGTGTATAAACAGTGTACAAGGGTGGTGTATAAGACTGGTTCCGGATTTTTTTTGGACTATCTCGAAAATAAATATTTTATTAAAATTGAAGGATTAACTTGAACACCGCAGGGGTATCGTGTTCTATGAATACTCGAGTTGTAAATGTTTTACCATCACCTTTCATTGAGCAAAATAAATAGAAGAATATAGACCTGAGAAAGCTGAATTTGTTGATTGTTGGGGATGAAACTAAGGTGGATTAAAGTAACCAAATCGATTCTGTCAGGTGGGATAATGATAAAAATAGGTCTGTTTGGTGTTCCCATCTGAGAACCTTGTTCATGATGCTCGGATTGCTTGTGTAGTTCTCATATACTGTGATTATTTTCCATTCTATCATTATTTGGTAGACGTTTAATATCCCACGGTGCCCTTCGTGAAGAGCATGTGAGCTGTCGCCGGCACCCTGAACAAATTTCAAGTACCTGCTACAGGTGGCACTGCATCAGTGGCACAGGGGTGCCTCCAGCAAATGATGCAAGCCGCAGCGATGTGCTCCATACGAAGGAAGAAGATTTGTCCTGTCTCATGTAATTCATGAAATGTTGCATTGATATCTCTGTCCTGGTCCTGCATGGCTCCTGGCGGCCTGTCCTGGTCATTCAGGGTGTTGATGCAGTTCTTGTGCAATTTTAAAATTTACTAATTTTGAATGTATACAGGATATAAACAAACTGTAAACGGCATATGAAAGCTCACTGTGAACGTTAATGCTGCTCACCAAATCTGAAACGTTCCACGTCGGTTCAGGCACACAGAGGCGTTCCGAGACGGCAGAGGATGGCGATGAGGCCGGAACACGCGTTGGGGGTGCGGTACGGCTGCTCCAACAGGAGCTTCGTGCTCACTCCGGAGCCGAAGACCGTCCTGATCATGCGAACTTCCGCCTGTTGGTTTGGCGGGCCATGCTGGAGTTCCCAGAGCATCTGGAGCCTCACTCCAGCCAGATGGTTCCTCTGCTGTTCACCTTTATCAGGTGAGCTTAATCTGTGGACAGGTTGTCTTTACTGGGAATCATGAAGTTACCTTCACTTTACGTTTGGACAAGTTGTCCCATGTTGCTCACATGTATTACACCAAATGTAGCAAACCACGTCGAGGCTAATCTAGTTTGACCCTCGCGCCATTCCCAATCCGTCTTGGTTTGGACGCGGGTTATCCTGAAGATCAGCATTTGCGTATGCCATGCAACACTTGGTGAAACTGACCCCATGGGATGCTGGGTACAATAATTGGGAATGAAATCGGTGTTTGCAGTTTAAGTGTGTCATGGTACCCGGGTTCCAACTGTGCAGTTTGTTCGTGGAATATCTGTATAGGTCCTTCAATTCCACGGCCATATTGATTTATTCACCTGATTATTTCGGTTTCCCATTATACTTCACTCTGTGTCTCCATTACCAATCCTTGATGTGTGAGAGGAGGTTAATGAGGAGACTCCTCATTCATAACAAATTGCCTTTTATTGAGTTGAGACCTTTCACCAATGGCCAACAAACAACGCTTGCATCACCTGAGTACTTTAGCAAGTGTGGGTTGCCTTTCCGGGTATCGACATTTTGATTAAAAAATAATTTCAAACTTGAGCTGCTTTTAAGTTCTTTGCAGTTGAAACGAATCAATATTTGATTTTGTTGTGTATATTGATTATATGATGTGAAAGGTTGATCAATGCCACGATTGTAAGTAAACGGTTCAAATAATCCCTTCCTCCTTCATCCCCACTAGGCAGCAGTACAGCTCTGTGGATGTGCAGATGGCGGACACTCAGGACGTGCGCAGAGTCGACCTTCGGCGAACCGGACAAGAATCCGAGGACGTGGACGGTGTACAAGAAACAAACGATGCAGATGGGGAAGATGGGATCTGCAAAGGCAGCAAACACTCCACAACCAAGTGGGTTTGGTTTTCTATGAATCTTTTGTGGTTTTGCGGTGTGTACCTGCTATTGTCATCCATTTCACTTAAACTTCCTATTTGTGTGAAAAGATCCATTTCCATGTTTACCGAGCCATGGTCTCTTTTGTCCAATCCTCAAGTTGATCATCTTTTTGCCTGTTGCCCCCTCTGGGTGCCGTATTTGTTCCCCTCCGCACCTGAACACGCTGGCATTGTGTTTTTGGGTCGTCTTTGAGTGCAACAGATTTTCGTTGCCATTGTCATCTCGCTCTCTCTCTCTCGTGCTCTCTCTCGTGCTCTCTCTCACGCTCTCTCTCGCGCTCTCTCTCGCGCTCCCTCTCTCGCTCTTTCTCGCTCTCTCGCTCTCTCTCTCACTCTCTCTCTCGCTTGCTCTTTCTCGCTCTCTCGCTCGCGCTCTCCCGCTCGCTCTCGCTCTCTCTCTCTCGCTCTCTCTCTCTCTCGCTCTATCTCTCTCGCTCTATCTCTCTCGCTCTATCTCTCTCGCTCTATCTCTCTCGCTCTCTCTCTCTCGCTCTCTCTCTCGCGCTCTCTCTCGCTCTCTCTCTCTCGCGCTCTCTCTCGCTCTCTCTCTCGCTCTCTCTCTCTCTCTCTCTCTCTCTCTCTCTCTCGTGACCTTTAATTTACAGCAAATTGCATGTAGTTACCTCCACCACAAAACGTGGAAGGAAGTTATGTTTTCACCCTCCTTTGTGTGTCTCTGTCTGCGAGCCATTATCTCAAAAAGTTGTGGACAGACTCGGACAAATTTATTAGATTTTGGTGAATATCTGGATCCGGTTACGAATACGAGAGTTTAAAATTTAAAAAAAATGATTCTTGATGTATGTTCCATTTCATTTGCAGAGATCTTGTGGGACATTTGGAAGTTTTCTCAAAGTTTTCAAGCCCCTGGAATTTCCATAAGCAAGAAATGCTCAAAGAGCTTTATTATCGGGTAAGATCATCAGCCTCACACCACAGCACAACTACTGACAGCACAGGAAGGCCTCCCATGAGGTTGGGAGATGGATGTGCAAGTGTTGGTGGAGTGGAGACAAGAAGTAGTGAACGATTGTAGCGATAAATCAAAATATACAATACGAGCGATTATGGACATAATTTAAATGAAGAATATAAATAAGTATTGCTCTGAACACCAACAAACTTTAATATATAAATCGTTACTGTTTTCCTGGTTTTATATTTTATGTAACGGAGGAAGAAAACCACGTCTTTGGAAAAGTTGTCTAATTTGAAGTAAACCGGATGAACCGAACAGTTCATATAAAATGAGAAAAATGAGAAATTACTTGCGGCGACCTTGTCTCGATCTGCTCCACAGATCGACGACAAAATACAAAAATGTGAATTATTTAAATCTGACGGGATAAAGAACCTCCAGGCTTGCTCGTCTGTCCCCATTGTGCTGCTCGTACGATGGTAACGCGCATCCTTACGTGGACGCAACGAGACTCACTTGGTTACCAGGAGTAATGCACGACTCGATCTTGCACAAGACAACTTTCACATAAATCGTCGCACTGTGATGTCAAACACCGATTGCGCTTTAGGAATGGTTTTGATCGTGTTTGTGATCGGAAGGAACTCGATCGTGATCGCACAGTGCCTCTGTTCTGGTGCATCTCGGAGTGCACGCGCGGCTCCAACCCACTGTTCAGCTTCATTACACTTTGGGTCTATAGGGGGATTAAATGATGTAATGTGTGGATGGACTGCTCCAAAGCCTTTAGATGTTGCCTAATCGATGCTCTCAACCCCTGCAAATCACTTTCACCATTTATTTATTTATTTATTTGCATGGACGCACATTTTGAACTGCAATTGTCACATGGGATGCAACCTCCACACTGGCTGTGAAAACGGTTTCATACCATTCCGACCATTTTTAATCCTCTTGTTCTGTGCTTTCAACGCCTTCTTCTTCCCCACCAGTTGCTGTGCCATCGTAACCAGGGTGTGCAGAAGGTGGCGCTGGCGTGCCTCTTCACGTACAAACCCAAGGCGCTCTTACCTTATCGGTAAGTCTGGCCGATAGCGTGCGCGTCATATGACACCCTGACCCCGATCAACAATCCCAAAACCTTGCACTCAGTCACATCTCTTGACCCCATCCATCTTTTTATTACTCCTTAGTTCAAACATTGCTCAAAGCAAATTAAAACATGCCAAGCACAGTGGGGGGAATGCCACATAAGCTTTTGATTTTGCTGCCACTGATCTATTGTGACTACCGGTCGTCAATGAGCAGTTACGAGCATGAAAATGAGCTTTTGCGATGTAACACAAGCGATGTAACCACAATGTGTTATGTGTACACATCGACAGTACACACGTGTTTGCTTCATGGGCATAACCCGGGTTGTTTTTATTTTCGGGAGTCATTGAGGCAGCGGTCTGTTGCCTATACACCACCCAAATAAAGGGACATGTCAGAAGCACTTGTTGCATGCTTGGAACAAGATCGCCCGTAGGGCGGGTACTCCGCTATGGTATTAATAATCATAAAGATAATAACATGACCCCACCTAATGCTTTCATATGGAGCAGGTACTTCTCTTAAAGAGAAAGGACTTTTGGGAAATGTGAGGATTTGGGCATTATGTTTTGGCATCAAATGGGTCATGAATTGCTGTACCTGCCCCGATCCACTGGCAAAGCAATGCTGTCATTTTGGGGTTTTATTGAATGAAAATGGTGACTGATGAAGGTTGATGATCCCCGGGTGCCGGTCTGCATCCCGCCGTGTTTTTCCTTGCAGGGAACATCTCGAGCACCTGTTGGATGATCGCTATTTTAAGGAGGAGATCGTTCTGTTTGCCGTTCAAGGAGAAGCGCGTTTGGTGCAAGCTGAGCATCGGCAGGAAGTCATGCAGGTTTTGATACGGTAGGTGTTCAAGCTTTCTTAAAGTTTCCATCTTCACCTCCACCTTCTCCCACCACCATTCCTTCACCCTTCTCCCACCACCATTCCTTCACCCTTCTCCCACCACCATTCCTTCACCCTTAGCTCACCACCATTCCTTCACCCTTCTCCCACCACCATTCCTTCACCCTTTTTCCACCACCATTCCTTCTCCCTTTTCCCACCACCATTCCTTCACCCTTTTCCCACCACATTCCTTCACCCTTTTCCCACCACATTCCTTCACCCTTTTCCCACCACCATTCCTTCACCCTTCTCTCACCACCATTCCTTCACCCTTTTTCCCACCACCATTCCTTCACCCTTTTCCCACCACCATTCCTTCACCCTTTTCCCACCACCATTCCTTCACCCTTCTCTCACCACCATTCCTTCACCCTTTTTCCCACCACCATTCCTTCACCCTTTTCCCACCACCATTCCTTCTCCCTTTTCCCACCACCATTCCTTCACCCTTTTCCCACCACATTCCTTCACCCTTTTCCCACCACCATTCCTTCACCCTTCTCTCACCACCATTCCTTCACCCTTTTTCCCACCACCATTCCTTCACCCTTCTCTCACCACCATTCCTTCACCCTTCTCTCACCACCATTCCTTCACCCTTCTCTCACCACCATTCCTTCACCCTTCTCCCACCACCATTCCTTCACCCTTTTCCCACCACCATTCCTTCGCCCTTCTCTCACCACCATTCCTTCACCCTTCTCTCACCACCATTCCTTCACCCTTCTCCCACCACCATTCCTTCACCCTTCTCTCACCACCATTCCTTCACCCTTCTCCCACCACCATTCCTTCACCCTTCTCCCACCACCATTCCTTCACCCTTCTCCCACCACCATTCCTTCACCCTTCTCTCACCACCATTCCTTCACCCTTCTCTCACCACCATTCCTTCACCCTTTTCCCACCACATTCCTTCACCCTTTTCCCACCACATTCCTTCACCCTTCTCTCACCACCATTCCTTCACCCTTCTCCCACCACCATTCCTTCGCCCTTCTCTCACCACCATTCCTTCACCCTTCTCTCACCACCATTCCTTCACCCTTTTCCCACCACCATTCCTTCACCCTTCTCTCACCACCATTCCTTCACCCTTTTCCCACCACCATTCCTTCACCCTTTTCCCACCACCATTCCTTCACCCTTCTCCCACCACCATTCCTTCACCCTTCTCTCACCACCATTCCTTCACCCTTTTTGCACCACCATTCCTTCACCCTTTTTGCACCATCATTCCTTCACCCTTTTCTCACCACCATTCATTCACCCTTTTTGCACCACCATTCCTTCACCCTTTTCCCACCACCATTCCTTCACCCTTTTCCCACCACCATTCCTTCACCCTTCTCCCACCACCATTCCTTCACCCTTTTTCCCACCACCATTCCTTCACCCTTCTCTCACCACCATTCCTTCACCCTTCTCCCACCACCATTCCTTCACCCTTCTCTCACCACCATTCCTTCACCCTTCTCCCACCACCATTCCTTCACCCTTCTTCCACCACCATTCCTTCTCCCTTTTCCCACCACCATTCCTTCACCCTTTTCCCACCACATTCCTTCACCCTTTTCCCACCACCATTCCTTCACCCTTTTTGCACCACCATTCCTTCACCCTTCTCTCACCACCATTCCTTCATCCTTCTCTCACCACCATTCCTTCACCCTTTTTGCACCACCATTCCTTCACCCTTCTCTCACCACCATTCCTTCACCCTTCTCTCACCACCATTCCTTCACCCTTTTCCCACCACCATTCCTTCGCCCTTCTCTCACCACCATTCCTTCACCCTTCTCTCACCACCATTCCTTCACCCTTCTCTCACCACCATTCCTTCACCCTTCTCCCACCACCATTCCTTCGCCCTTCTCTCACCACCATTCCTTCACCCTTCTCTCACCACCATTCCTTCACCCTTTTCCCACCACCATTCCTTCACCCTTCTCTCACCACCATTCCTTCACCCTTCTCCCACCACCATTCCTTCACCCTTCTTCCACCACCATTCCTTCTCCCTTTTCCCACCACCATTCCTTCACCCTTTTCCCACCACATTCCTTCACCCTTTTCCCACCACCATTCCTTCACCCTTTTTGCACCACCATTCCTTCACCCTTCTCTCACCACCATTCCTTCATCCTTCTCTCACCACCATTCCTTCACCCTTTTTGCACCACCATTCCTTCACCCTTTTCCCACCACCATTCCTTCATCATTTTCCCACCACCATTCCTTCACCCCTTTCCCACCACCATTCCTTCGCCCTTCTCTCACCACCATTCCTTCACCCTTTTCCCACCACCATTCCTTCACCCTTCTCTCACCACCATTCCTTCACCCTTCTCTCACCACCATTCCTTCACCCTTCTCCCACCACCATTCCTTCGCCCTTCTCTCACCACCATTCCTTCACCCTTCTCTCACCACCATTCCTTCACCCTTTTCCCACCACCATTCCTTCACCCTTCTCTCACCACCATTCCTTCACCCTTTTTGCACCACCATTCCTTCACCCTTTTCCCACCACCATTCCTTCATCATTTTCCCACCACCATTCCTTCACCCCTTTCCCACCACCATTCCTTCGCCCTTCTCTCACCACCATCCCGCTGTCAAAGGCTGAACTTGGTGTCCCAATATTGAGAGATTGAACAATGTTTCATTTTTGTACAGGATGCTCTTTGGCCGATTGAGGAATAAGACCGGAAGAAAGGCCAAAGGCAAGAGTTCCGTGTTCATGCGTACCGGAACTATACTGCGGTTCCTGTCCTGTTGCACATCTGACGAGCTCTCGCTCTTCTTCCACCTCCTGCTCGAACCCCTACAAGGTTTCCTTACCGGTGGGTCCTCACAACCCTTTCGGCCAGGTTTTTGTTTTCTTGTTGGAAGTATTGCATGTACTTCTGGTTTCTCAAATTTATGAGTTTAAACATCAAAGTCTGAGAGGTCCAGTTAGTTTGAACGTGTGTACTGCGTTGTTCTTTTCATTGTGTTGAATTTGTCCATTTAGCCAGACAGACCATGGACACCAACAGGATACAATTGAGGAGTTATGCTCCTCTGGGAGGTCGGTCGTTCAACCCCCGGCCAAGTCATACGTAGCTGCTTCCTTGATTGTCATTCAGAATTTAAAAGGACTGAAGACGGAAATCAACCATAGGTTGGCATCCATGGGGCGTTAGAAATTCTTCCTTAGGAAATGCCCCGCTGAGTGAGATGAGAAAAGTGGCGCCATTGTTGTGACGTTACTGGTATCGAGAAGCTATGGGAAGTGATGTCACTTCACCCAAACCCAGGGACTGTTTGTCTTGTCTGCATGTCCGTGTGTGTGTGAGATGTGCGAGTGGCGGCTCCATTAATATCCTTAGACATTGTGTTCAAATTAAATAAAAACCTGCAGTAACATACAAGTTAGAGAGTTTGGTTCAGAAGAGTTATTGGGGGTAGAAAAGATCATGGATAATGACGGGGGATGACATGAGATGGCGGTGTACCACTTGTGTGTAGTAGCCCTGTAGGAAAAATCCGGAAATTGAACAACCGCAGGAAGATGGTTCCCCAAACGGGGGTGAGGGGAGGAGGGAAGACAGTACAAAGAGAGTGTGCAGCGAGCTTGGATTTTGGAAGTTAATCGGGAGGTGGTTACCGGAAGAACTAGTACGTCAGATGGAGGTATACCCGAGAAGAGGCGGTTACAAACTAGAGAGGCCTCTGACTTGTCTGTGATGTGAAATACTTTATTCTCTGGTGCAGAAGTACACACACATTGCATTACCATTTTAATTTCACTTCCTCAGTTGCTTGCGAGCACTCGTGGTCATAATCGAGCAAAAATATATATGAATAAGTTCGGTAGCTGGGGGGCGATGCATACAACACCTTTCGTTTCATTCATATAAAGTTCCTTCCTCAGGGTTAGGGTTGTTAGGGTTAGTGCTGACGTGGTGTGGTGCTGACCGGGCCGACGTGTGGTGCTGACCGGGCCGACGTGGTGTGGTGCTGACCGGGCCGACGTGGTGTGGTGCTGACCGGGCCGACGTGGGTGGTGCTGACCGGGCCGCCGTGGTGTGGTGCTGACCGGGCCGCCGTGGTGTGGTGCTGACCGGGCCGCCGTGGTGTGGTGCTGACCGGGCCGCCGTGGTGTGGTGCTGACCGGGCCGCCGTGGTGTGGTGCTGACCGGGCCACCGTGGTGTGGTGCTGACCGGGCCGCCGTGGTGTGGTGCTGACCGGGCTGACGGTGTGGTGCTGGCCCGGCCGATGGTGTGGTGCTGGCCCGGCCGACGTGGTGTGGTGCTGACTGGGCCGACGTGGTGTGGTGCTGACCGGGCCGACGTGGTGTGGTGCTGACCGGGCCGCCGTGGTGTGGTGCTGACCGGGCCGATGTGGTGTGGTGCTGACCGGGCCGCCGTGGTGTGGGCTGACGGGCCCCCCGCAGCCGTGATTCCCTCCTACCCCCCACCCCCCCCCCTCCCCCAGAATTTCCATATTTTAAACGTTTCCCAGTGTGTACCCTGGATTAGAATAGGTACACCGTATCCCTGTGTGTCGTAAGAGACGACTAAGAGGGTTGGCGTCAGAAAGGGCATTCGGCCATAAAAACATTGCCTCAAAAAGAGAACCATGACAATTACAACTACAGATGGGCAGGGTACAGCCCGAAGTGGAGATCGGTTTCTGAGGTTTGGGACATGGAATGTAGGGACAATGACAGGGAGATCAGGAGAAGTGGTGGAAGTATTGGTCAGAAGAAGAGTGGACATATGTTGTGTGCAAGAGACGAGATGGAAGGGAAGTGGTGTGAGAATGGTGAAGGGTAGGCAGGGACAGAAATACAAGTTTGTGTGGCAAGGGTGCCTGGAGGGCGTGAATGGTGTTGGTGTCCTATTTTCTGAGGAGTTTGTAGACAGTGTGGTGAGTGTGACTAGAGTGAGTGATAGGTTGATGATGGTGAAAATGATGATTGGAAAGCTCTTGGTGAACGTCATCTCGGGATATGCTCCGCAGGTTGGTCGGAGCGATGAAGAGAAGGACAAGTTCTGGTGTGCGATAGAGAAGCTGATGGAAAACGTGAAAGATGAGGAAGTTGTTGTGGTAGGAGACCTAAATGGACATGTGGGAAGGAGTATGGATGGTTTTGAGGGAGTTCATGGGGGTTACGGATATGGTGTGAGAAATGGAGAAGGTGAAAGGATTTTGGAGTTTGCTGATGGAGCTGATTTGTTGGTTTGTAATACTCAGTGCCAGAAAGAGGATAATAAGCTTGTTACATACACGTCATGTGGGTCGACGACAACCGTTGACTACTTGATGGTGCGTAGGCGATATAGGGGGCACCTCCGGGACACAAAGGTGATCCCGGGGGAGGAGGCTGTTTCACAGCCCCACTTGGTTGTCTGCGACATAAGGGTGAAAGGTGTGAGGAGAGCTCGGCGGGTGAAGTACCAACCGAGAATGAAGGTGTGGAGGTTAAAAGAGGTGACAGTAAGGGATGCATTAAAAGAGAGGCTGAGTAGGGTAGAGGATGATGTGGTTGAGCTTGAAAGTGGTTGGATGTCAATGAAAGCTAGTCTGTTGGGAGCCGTTGGTGAGGTATGTGGATGGACAAAAGGACCACCGAGGCACTCGGAAACATGGTGGTGGGATGATGAAGTTGGAAAGAGGATTGACGAGAAGAGGAAGAAGTTCAAGGAGTGGCAGAAGGCGAAGGGTACGGGAGCAGAAACAGCAGAGCATGAAAGTTATAAGGCAGCCAAGAAGGCTGCAAAGAAAGAGGTAGCAAAGGCGCAGGAGGCACGTAGGAAAATGTTCGGAGAACGCTTCGATTCGGAAGAGGGTCAGGGAGCAGTATTCAGGATTGCAAAGCAGATAGCGAAAGAGAGGTGTGATGTGATGGGGGTGAGTTGCTTGAAGGATGAAGTGGGCCAAATCCTTGTGGACCCAGATGGAATTAAAGGAAGATGGAAAAGATATTTGGAAATGCTGTTGAATACAGAGAATGAATGGGATGGCAACATAGAGAGTAACCCAGTTTTAGGACCGGCAGAGAAGATAACTGAGAAGGAAGTTGAGGAAGCGATAAAAGCAATGAAGAGTAGAAAAGCGGGAGGGCCGACAGGAGTTGTGGGAGATATGTTGAAGGCAGCAGGAAGTTGGGGTGTGAAGAGAATGACAGAGATCTGTAATCTGCTGGTGAAAGAAGGCCGCATTCCAGTGGATTGGGAACTGAGTACCCTCGTCCTTCTATACAAGGGGAAAGGTGACCCTCTGGAGTGTGGCTCGTACCGAGCGATAAAGTTATTGGAGCATGGAATGAAGGTATTGGAAAGGGTGTTGGAGAGGAGGATAAGGAAGAAAGTGAAGATCAATGAAATGCATTTTGGATTTATGCCAGGAAGGAACGACAGACGCGCTTTTTATTGTGAGGCAGTTTCAGGAGAAGTACATGGAGAAGAGGAAGAAGTTTCTTGGGTTTGTTGATCTGGAGAAAGCATTCGATGGGGTTCCACGCAAAGTATTGACATGGGCATTGAGGAAGTTAGGAGTGGAGGAATGGTTGATCAGAGTAGTGATGGCAATGTACAAAAGAGCGTGCACAGCTGTAAGGACGAAGGACGGGAACAGTGGTGAGTTTGAGGTGAAGGTGGGAGTGCATCAGGGGTCGGTACTAAGTCCACTACTATTTGTAGCTGTGATGGAGGTGCTGGCTCAGAACGTAAAGGAGGGTTTACCGTGGGAGTTGTTGTATGCAGATGATCTGGTGTTGATTGCAGAAAGTATGGATGGACTGAAGGAAAAGATGAACAAGTGGAAGGAATGTATGGAGACAAAAGGTCTGAAGGTGAATATCGGAAAGACGAAGGTGATGGCAAGTGGTAAAGCATGTGGTGAGGTGGAAAGAACTGGGAAGTGGCCCTGTGCTGTGTGCAGGAAGGGTGTCGGAGTGAACTCCATTCAATGTACAATGTGCGCGGAGTGGGTTGATCAAAAATGCAGTGGTCTGAGAGGGTCATTAACCAGTGTGGCAGCTACATTCAAATGTAAGGTGTGCACAGAGGGAGCTGCAGATGGAGGAAATGTTGAGTTGGATCTTGGAGACGGCGTGAAGCTGGAAGGTGTGAAAACATGTTGCTACCTCGGAGACATGCTGAATGGAGAAGGTGGATCAGACTCGGCAACGTTTTTTTTTTTGTATACTGAATCGAGGCTCGTGAAAGAGCTGACATTTACTTCACAAACAAATCAACTAGACAAACAAAATATATAAAAAGAGGGAGCGGAAGACAAGATGGGGAGAGAAGGGGAAGCACACAGACACTTGAGAGCACACAACATTTGAGAAGCAGGGAGATGTGTGGGAGGGAGAGTTGCTAGAGTGAGATGTGCATGGAAGACGTTTTGGGAACTGAGTGGCGTGCTTATGAGGAGGGGAGTGTCGTTGAAGCTGAAGGGAAAGGTGTGTGTGCTGCATGTGTGAGAAGTGTTATGATTTATGGGAGCGAGACATGGGTAATGAACGTAGAGCAGCAACGAAAGTTGGAAAGGGTGGAAATGCGAATGGTTCGATGGATGTGCGGAGTATCGTTGAGAGAGAGGAATACCTATGATGAATTGTGAAAGATGATGCGAATAGAGCTTGTGATTGAGGCTGTGAAGAGGAACAGGTTGAGATGGTTTGGTCATGTGTTGAGGAAGGATGAAAGTGACTGGTTGAGAAGAGCGATGGAAATGAATGTAGAAGAAAGTAGAGGACGGGGGAAGACCGAGAAAGACTTGGCGAAAGATGGTGGAAGAAGAAATGGGGGCAAGGGGGTTAACAAGGAGGGATGCAGAAAATAGGGCAAGATGGAGAAGATTGTTATGGGGACCGCAAGGCTAACCCCCGCTCTAGCAGGGAAAATGGCCTTAAAATGCATGTTGTTTTGTTGTTTGTCCTCAGGGTGATTCCCAGGTAATTTGTCAAATTGCAAACACCACAGCCACCTCCTCTCTGCCCAAATAGTCTATCCTTGCGTTCCTGCTTTTTATCTGTCGGATAGGTCAAATTGGTAAGAAGTTAGGGGTGTGAGGCAGAAGCACGATGTCTCAAACAGCCTCCTTCGGCATCGATATGTGGGAAAGATTTTGTACACCGCACCTTTCCTACGCCATCTCCAGGCATTGCAAATCGTCATTGCCGGGCACCGAAGGGGGCTCGGCAGTGACGCACGCTGAAAGGGAGTACTCAGTTTTCACTCTGGTTGTTTTCTTGTTTGTTTGTTTGTTTGTTGTACACCGCACCTTTCCTATGCCATCTCCAGGCATTGCAAATCGTCATTGCCGGGCACCGAAGGGGGCTCGGCAGTGACGCACGCTGAAAGGGAGTACTCGGTTTTCACTCTGGTTGTTTTCTTGTTTGCTTGTTTGTTGTACACCGCACCTTTCCTATGCCATCTCCAGGCATTGCAAATCGTCATTGCTGGGCACCGAAGGGGCTCAGCAGTGACGCACGCTGAAAGGGAGTACTCAGTTTTCACTCTGGTTGTTTTCTTGTTGTACACCGCTCCTTTCCTATGCCATCTCCAGGCGTTGCAAATCGTCATTGCCGGGCACCGAAGGGGGCTCGGCAGTGACGCACGCTGAAAGGGAGTACTCAGTCTTCACTGTGGTTGTTTGTTTGTTTGTTGTACACCGCACCTTTCCTATGCCATCTCCAGGCATTGCAAATCGTCATTGCCGGGCACCGAAGGGGGCTCGGCAGTGACGCACGCTGAAAGGGAGTACTCAGTTTTCACTCTGGTTGTTTGTTTTCTTGCTTTCTTGTTTGTTTTCTTGTTTGTTTGTCTGGGCGATATCTCAGCCATCCTTTGAGCTAGGAAGCTGAAATTTCGGCACAGTAGTGAGCAAGTCCTTTGTCAAAAACGGTATTTTTTTGTTTTTTGAATAATGAATTAATTGAGGAGTTATTTAATTATTAGCGATTAATTAAGTACTTATTTAGTCCCTGGTGTTGGGCTAGCGGCTAGGGTGCCGGCTTAGGATCCTAGGATCCTGGGTTCGAATCTCGGTCGATCGCTGAATTAACGCCAGGGGGGTTGACTCAGCCTGTCATCCTTCCGAGGTCGGCTAATTGAGTACCAGTTCACTGGTAATTCCCTGTTTGTCGTTAAAGGCGGCAAAAAGGGTTGGCGTCAGGAAGGGCATCCGGCCGTAAAACATTGCTTCAAAAAAGGGGACTGAAAAACGATAACAACCACGGTTCCCGAAAAAGGCCAACCCCCGCTTTGCGGGGAAAAATGGCCTCTAAAGGTGGTTTAATTAAGTACTTATTTAATTAATCAAATTTCCTTTCTCTTCTGACCATTAACTCAGGCACCTTTTGAGTTAGGAAGCTGATATTTGGACATGCCAATGACCAGGTGATTTGGCTGCAAAGGCTATTTTTGATTTATTAATTAATCAATTAATCGATTAATTATTTAATTATTGGATTAATGACTTTTTTTTTTTCAGTTGCAGATTCTGATGAAATGGTGGTGGTTTATGTGTTCTGTGACCGAATTGATTAATAATTTAATTTTTTAATGATTATTATTTCTTTATTTTCATTATTAATCATTTATTTATTTTCTTTCTCATTTTGCCAATATCTCAGGAACCTTTTGAGCTGGGAAGCTAATATTTGGACATGACAGTGACCAAGTGATGTGGCTATCAAGGATATTTTTGATTTATTGATTAATCATTTAATCGCTTAATTATTTATTGATTAATTGATTAATCAATTAATTATTTAATTTTTTATTAATGACTTATTTAATTAAATTTCTAAAAGATAGGTCTTTGGATGAAGCACGAGTGGTTTAGTTATGCTATTAGCCAATTGATTAAGAAAATATTTTGTGATAATCTTTTATTGATTTTAATTATACAATTAATTGATCAATTAGCGTACACCTCTCCGTCCCAATGCAGCCTCTATGAGCTGCACTGCGGTATTGCCGGGCGCCGGAGGTGCCCCGGCAATGCCGCGCTGTAGGATATTTAATTATTTGGCATGGGGGCGGTGTACTTTGAATGTATCTGTACTTGTTTGTTTTCTTGTTTGTTTTCTTTCTTGTTTTCTTGTTTGTTTGTCTGGGTGATATCTCAGCCATCCTTTGAGCTAGGAAGCTGAAATTTCGGCACAATAGTGAGCAAGTCCTTTTTCAAAAACTGTATTTTTTGTTTTTTGAATAATCAATTAATTGAGGAGTTATTTCATTATTAGCGAATAATTAAGTACTTATTTAATTAATCAAATTTCCTTTCTCTTCTGACCATTAACTCAGGCACCTTTTGAGTTAGGAAGCTGATATTTGGACATGCCAATGACCAGGTGATTTGGCTGCAAACGCTAATTTTGATTTATTAATTAATCAATTAATCGATTAATTATTTAATTATTCGATTAATGACTTCTTTTTTTTTTTTCTTTTTTTTTTACTTACAGAGTCGGATGAAATGGTGGTGGTTTATGTGTTCTCTGACCGAATTGATTAATAATTTAATATTTTTATGATTATTATTTATTTATTTTCATTATTAATCACTTATTTATTTTCTTTCTCATTTGGTCAATATCTCAGGCACCTTTTGAGATCGGAAGCTAATATTTGGACATGAGTGACCAAGTCATGTGGCTATCAAGGATATTTTTGATTTATTGATTAATCAATTAATCAATTAGTCGATTAATTATTTAATTATTCGATGAATTACTAAAAAAAAAAAAAAAAATCAGTTACAGATTCTGATGAAATGGTGGTGGTTTGTGTGTTCTGTGGCCGAAGTGATTAATAATTTAATTTTTTAATGATTATTATTTATTTATTTTCATTATTAATCATTTATTTATTTTCTTTGTCATTTGGCCAATATCTCAGGCATCTTTTGAGCTGGGAAGCTAATATTTGGACATGACAGTGACCAAGTGATGTGGCTATCAAGGATATTTTTGATTTATTGATTAATCATTTAATCGATTAATTATTTATTGATTAATTGATTAATTATTTATTGATTAATCAATTAATTATTTAATTTTTTATTAATGACTTATTTAATTAAATTTCTAAAAGATACATCTTTGGATGAAGCACCAGTGGTTTAGTTATGCTTTTAGCCAATTGATTAAGAAAATATTTTGTGATAATCTTTTATTGATTTTAATTATACAATTAATCAATCAATTAGTGTACACCTCTCCCTCCCAATGCAGCCTCAATGAGCTGCACTGCGGTATTGCCGGGCGCCGGAGGCGCCCCGGCAATGCCGCGCTGTAGGATATTTAATTATTTGGCATGCGGGCGGTGTACTTTGAATGTATCTGTACTTGTTTCAGTTATATTTCAGACAGATTGATCTAAACATGACCAATACCACTCAGCCTGTCTGAGGGTATGTTACAGCACCACTTCTCCCCTCTCCCTGCACCACGTGCTTGTCTCCTTCCCATTGAGGGTGGTGCCAGGTGTGCTTTTCACACCAAACATACAATGTTGCCGTTGTTAACAATGTACTCTTTTGACGTCATCTCTTATTTACAGCGGCTGCATCATGCCTCGCATACAACGATAATCAACACACAACGATCTGTTATAACTCGACTCTCACCACAATCGTCACACACTCCACGTGTTCTTCTCCCTCATTTTCATGGACTCGTTGACATGGTTCCCCCATCCATTGTTTCGTATTTGCAATTTCGATTTGGATTTACATTTGTTTATTACATCCACAAAACACAGTCGAACCACTTTCACAAAAATAACAATGATCAGATAATAATAATAATAGCAAACCAAGTTCATATTGAATTTTATAGATTTGTGAAAGTTGCGATTCTGTAATGCCATTTTTATTTGCGCGTAACTACAGACGGCTGCCTCGTGGCTGCACGTCAGGCGGCTGGACCGCTAGATCTTCGTGCGGTCGTGCCCCTCGGCCGCCAGCTGGCCGTGCTTCACAGCCTGGAGTCGGCGCTTCGCTACCTGGGCCACACCATCCAGCCTTTCTTGCCGCGCCTCCTGCAGGCGCTCATCTGCGTCGTCGCCTTTACCTCGCAGTTACTGCCGATCCAGGACGAGGCAAGCTTCTGTAGCCAGCCTGCTGCACTTCCTTCACTCCTCACAAACAATGATTTCAACCCACCGAATTAATTAGTGTGACAATATATCGTTGCATAATCGGTGAACATCCAGCGGTTGTGATTGTTTTTAACATTCTGAACATACTATTCCTATCCTGCTCAAATAGATCCAGCCGGGCCTGATCGGGTTGATCCGACGGCTCCGCCAGGCAGCCCACCAACGGCTTTCGGAGTTCTTTGTGCTCTTTGAGTTTTTCAACTTCACTCAGGAACACATAGACGCCATGTTCGAGATCGTCATCTGGCCACGGGTAAGGTCCACCTGTGAGGGATGTTCCACCCGTTCACAATTCCCCAATAAGCGTTACTAAGATGCAAACATTTAATACTGTTTCATTGCAGTGATGACTTTCCTTGTTCTCCCTTGTATTCTTCCATTAGTTGAGACAATTTGCTGCAGGGAATGTGTCATTCTCCATGGCCTTGCTTCAGCTTGCCTTGATCTGGAGCAAAGAGGCGAGGTGAGCATGGCAACCAAGTTGGGGGCCCGGCGTGGGGGGAAAGGGGGGCAGAGGGTGGAGGGGGGAGTTAAATTATTGATTTTACTTTCAAGGAGCTAAATGCAAATGTTTTTGTGAACAAGTTGTATAAACTACCTGAGTTTTTAGTGACAAGTTTGAGTGAAATATTGAGATTATAAATCAGGTTCATATCTGAATGCACTTGAGGCATTGAATGTTGTGCCCACTGAGGTCTCTCTCTCTCTCTCTCTCTCTCTCTGGCTTTGTTCCTTATGCACGGCCACATATTTTAAGTTACAAACTCCAAACTCGGGGTACAAATTCAACTTTGTGTGGGGGATAACATAGGCTGTGGGCTGCGGCCTCACGCAGGGGTATTGGGGGAGGGGTTGGGTGGGGCGTTAATTCTCTATGTAAATGTGTACAGTGTATTGCCACCTGGTGGTGGTGGCAGATGGTATTCCACTTTGCTTTTTTCACCTGGGCAACGTTTAAGTTAAAGCTCTTTACACAGGTAAATTAACCAGAGGGATCTGGGCACATCGTGTGTTGGGAAACATTTCCAGCTGCAAGGGACGTGCGGCCGGATTGAGGGAGGGGGTGGTTGGAAAGGGGGGTTGGGTTAAGGGGTGGTGGGAGGCGGGGTCAGAAGGAATGGGTGGTGGGAGGGGGCCTGGGAAACGCCAAGGTCTCTGTCTTTTTATTCTCGATATCTCGTATAACCTCTTCAGTGAAGCGACCCAAATTACCCTTCAGCACCTTATCTCCCACCCCATGGAAGTCATCAATGAGCCAGCTAGCCTTTTACTGAATGTTTCTGATGCGGTGGATTAATTTGTTTATCTGTCCCTTCATTTAGGTACTTTCCTTTATTTGCAAAGGAATCTGCAGAGCAACCAGGTGGTTTACTTCCTGTAGTGTTCAGTCTCCTTGAAACCAAGGCCTTTGCACCCAAGACAACCAAAATGGTTCTGGAAATTGTCTGGAGTTTACTCACCACTCCCGACTTCCAGCCCTCGGAGGGCAGGCCTCCACTTCCCACGGGTGGTTGTTTCTCCTTCGAGAACATGGAGACGCCAGGTGTGCATCGTGATTGTGCTAGATATACTATAGTTGGTACTTGTACATTATCATATCAGTTTTCATTCTTGTACATCATCTTGCATTCTCTGCCTGATAGATGCTGAGAGCCTGAGCTTGGGTTCCCGACTAGTGCGTCCGCACGTGTCCACTCTACTGCAGTTCCTCGCTGGCACCATACAGAGGCGTGATCCCCTGCAGCCCAAAGGCAAACAGGAGGATATCTCGTATAACCTCGACATATTGTCCCGGTGAGAGGCCATCGACCTCAGGACGCCTCACCTGAGCCTATTTTGATAATCGAAGTTCCTTCTGCTCCTCCATTTCAATTCTCAGTATTGAGTAACAAATTTTCGGTGCTGCAGGTTGAGTGGATTTGTACAAAATGAGGATCAGAGCAACCTTCTGGTCGGCCTGCTCATCCCATACCTCAACAAGGGCACGCTCGGCCAGGTGAGTAAAATGAGCCTTGTACCATACAATGCTCACCTTTGTGCTTGCAATGCTCACCTTTTGTTACCATTTATCCTTTGATTGCTTCTCCTCATCCTCCTTCAGGCCCTTGAGCTTAGTTTGCTTGAAACTCTCCTGAAGCTCCTTCCTCGGTGCCGAAGCCCCAGCCTGTTCCTCCAACCCCTGTCTCGCCTAATCTGTTTGATAAAGACGTCACCGTCTCGCCAGAAGCTTTGTACTCTCTTCCAGGTACTGGAACAGTTAATCAATCAGTCAGTTCATTATATACAATATTACGTTTCATTCAGAAGCCAAACGTCAAAGCAATTTACAAAGAAGTTAAAAAAAGTACCTGTGTGAAACCAGATTATAATGGATCTAAAAGAGAATGCTGGTGCAGGTTTTCCAGTAGCCGAAAAGTAAATGCACGTTCTTGATTTTTTGGTATGAAAGGTAAACTGAACAGATATGTAATTCTGAAGATCGTTTGTGTCCAATGGAAGCTTGGCCTGTATCAATGAGGATGGAACTGCACGTGATGCGATGGAGAAATTGATTATTTTCGTGATAACTGAAAGTGTGGAAACACCAAAGGTCATGGAACCTGATCCATTGAAGAAATTGTTTTCTTTGAGTTGTCAATCATTGGTGAGGCTGCATCTTGATGACAGGTAAGGCCGAGAAAAATATATTTCCGGTCTCTGGTCAGTGCGTGCATCGATTTTGACCCTGCACGTCAACAGTTTTTTTGTTTTTCTTTTCCAATTTCCAACGGTACCGACAACAGTGCGCGCCTGTTGTTGCCGGGCCGGCGCGCTATCTCGGGAAATATGGGTCTGTGAGGGTCGCCATTGGTATCGACGTTTGTCCAAATCCAAACAGCCGTTCCAAAGATATGAGTAGTTTTGTGTGCTGTGCCGTCACAAATCCAATCGGCTGGATATTGTCATTTATTGAAACGAAGACGTTCTTTGTCGGGTTCGTGTGAAGCAACCAGAAGGCCTAGAGAGCTGCGAATGCGCCGATTTGAACGACATCATACAGGCCATCGGCGCATGCGCGGCTTTGATACACATGCAGCGTGTCATCCCGTACACGAAGATTGGTCCGGGGTGTAATCATTTGCGCATGCGCCGTTTTTCAGCATTCAAATGCTTCGGCAATCGCCTGTTAGACCACTTGCGCATGCGCAGTGTTGACGCGATCGACGCATTGGAATGTTTGACGGTACGGCGAGGCGATCTCGAGAACGAAATGGCAGTCTATAAAATGCTTGAAGAACTTAAAGATTTTCAGAATAAATATATTTTAAAATAACTTAAGCTTGTGTTCATTATTTACAAAAAGGCCGACCTGTCCCATTGGCTGTCTTTAATTTCTCTCTGTACGGCGCCACGGCAGATGAGGAGGACCGCAAGGCATGAAGACACAAAAAACAACCCCTTTATATGTGCAATCCATGCTTTTCAAAAAAAAAAAAAAAAAACCGCATCGCCGCATCAATTCTGGAACTTTGGTCTGACCGGAGACCAGCAATATATTTTTTTCAGCCTAATAGGTGATCCAATCAGGGAGCGGTCTTGTTTGAAGAAATTGTTCCAGATTCCGAGCAAGTTCGCTGAATGAACTCTAAATACACGACATCTTCTCCCTGACGATGTCGAAATGGTTTGGTTGGTGATAAAGGTGGAGTTGTGGGTAAGGAGCCTGAACCATATTTAAAAGTTTGGCAACGACAATGACCAGGCCTTGGGTTGAAGGAGGACTTCCTCACAAACTATGGCAACACTGAAAGTTTTATGAAATTTTTTACAACACTAAACTATGATGTTTTCTTATGTGTGACATCTTTTTTTTTTCTCTAGCCGCCATTTTTCTTTTGCGTCTCTTGCATTTACTTGTCACATACTTAGTCCATCGTGTAGTGTTTGTGTCTGGGTCGTTTTCCAACGGTGATTTGAGTGTCTGAGATACAGTTGTGTTTCTCCTCCATGTTGAGCTTGCGTTGCCAATTTCTCTCGTCCAAAAGCAGCGCATTGCTCACTGTGATCACAAGGAAAACTGAGAATTTTGGGCCTATAACAATATGTCGCCCTGGAGGACGATCCAAAGTGTGCCTCGTTTACTTAGCGGCTTCATTTAATTAATTTATTGGACTGTCTCCAGGACTCTTGGAGGATATGGTAAAAAAAAAATACCCTCCCCCCACCTTTTAGAGGCCATTTTTCGCGGGGGTTGGCCTTTTTCGGGCACCGTGATTGTTGTTGTTGTTTTTGGTCCCCTTTTTGAAGCAATGTTTTACGGCCGGATGCCCTTCCTGCCGCCAACCCTGTTGGTACTTGGAACATATCGGACAAGGACAATGGACAAGCAAACACAGATATATGACATTTGAAACTGTGATCCCAACACCTGTATCTTACGTGCTGAGATGGGAAATGCAAAAAGAAACCAACCTAACCATTCCTGGCCCACTGTTTGTGAATTGTATTTATCCATTTGCCATCGTGTTTGTCGTGATGGGTAAAAGTTGAAATTAGGTGTTTCTTGCATTTGTTTAATATCTCAGGCCACATGACTGCTGTGGACCATCCTTACATGGAGCTTTGCCATTACCTGGGCAACCACCGTGCCCTGTTTACCATCACCCATGACCCTCTAGTGGGGGATCTGTGGGACTCCAGCTGAAGTGACGAGTCTGATTGCATGTTTCTCAAATGATGGCCTCCTTGTGATCTTTGTTCCAGACCCTAGGCGAGTTGGATAACTCTGTTGCCTACATAACCGAAGCAATTGTCAAGGTATGTGTACGTCTGTCTGTTTTATGCATCTGTTGAAGGATATTAAATGATTGATATCGCATTATTACCTCTGATGGTTACTTTTCATTATCAGGTACATCTGACTGTAATTATCCCCTTAATTGAGCTAATTAATCTGGAGGTTCACATACTTTTTCTGACAAATAAATTGAATGTTGGATCATTTTGGTCAATAAATAAATGAAATAGTAGATTTTTTTTGTGTTCTATTTGTTTACTCAGATTTTCTTTGTCTATTATAAGGACTTAGATGAACATATGATCACATCCTAAGTCAAATTTATGCAGAATCTAGCTGAAGTACCTGGCGTCACGGGGAAATTCTCATGAGGTGAGGAGGTAAGGGTGGTAGGAGGAGGGGGAGGAGGGACAAGGGGAAGGAGGTGAGAGATAAATTATACTGCATGTACATCTATTGGGGCAGGGGGCGTTGACCAGGCCCCTCCATTTTGTGGGGGGTCGGGGGGGGGGTGGGGGAGGGAATTAGGACAAATTCACCTGTGCGAAGAGTGCTTTAACCTCAGGCTTGCATGGCGAAAGAGTAAATTGTAATACCCTAAGCCACCACTCGGTGGTGCTACATGATGCACATTTACAACCCCCCCCCCCCCCCCTTCCTTAGCCTCCCACAACCCCACGTGAGGCCCTGGCCACATAGTCTATGTTACCCCTACACAAAGTTGTACTTGTACCCCGGTTTTGGAGTTTGTAGTTTAAAAGATATGCTTGTGCATAGAACACAAACATAGAGAGAGAGCTGATGAGTGTGCCATGATTTCAGATGAACGCACTGGACAGGAGGCATGTGGATGACGTGGATTATGACGTGCGCCTACAAGCCTTGCAGTACGCAGCAGCTTTTATCAGGCAAATGGACACCCTGGAGTCTTCGTACCTCATCCCCGTCATTTCCTGCTGTTTCTACAACATCCAGGTGTGTCTTGCCAGCGATGCGTCGGACATCGCCACGGATTCTCATGTTGCAAACTTTGGTCATGGCGCTGTTCCTTGAAGGTGGCTTTCCCGTTTTGGTTTTATGGGTAATTTTATAGCATGTCGACATGTAATTTTGGGGCACCGTACATCTCGTATACTTGGAATGTGAGACCTCCATCGCTTGGTGGCCTGCCCTCTTTCTCCCTCAACGTTGGTTTGCTATGAAGTGAATATTTAACCTTTTGGGGGGTTTCGTTTTGGATTTCCAAACCCCTTTGGTATTCGTCTCCTTACCTGTGGTATGTCCATCTAGCTCGGGGAGATGTCCTTGAGTGATAGTGGTGGCCTCTGCCTCTCTGCCCTCTTGAGGCGCCTCGGGCTTTCGTCTCCTGCGGCTCCCACTGTGCGGCTTCTACTGCAGAGTTACCTGCTGCCAAACCTGCGCAAGGGTCTTCGTTCGGAGACAGAGGTTAAATTCGCAGACAATTTTTATAAAGCCGCTTACGTCAACAGCATGAATTATTTTGTAATGGTGACAATTCTCATGATTCTGTATGTATAGGGTGTACAGCAAGAATGCACACGTCTCCTGGCAGACGTGGTACAAATCCTGCCGGCGCTCCCCGAGTCGAAGGCGATGCTTCCTTTGGTCGACGTTGATCCTGAGGGTGACTTTTTTGAGAACATACGGCACATCCAGGTATGTGGCCCTGCTCAAGACCATTTCATTTTGTAGGTATCGTCAGCATATTGAAGTCTTGTTCACCTTTTAAAATTTTTTTTCCTTGCGGCTCCTAAGTCGTGCAGCCAGTCTTGAGTTGTGCGATATTAGGTCCCTTTAAATATAAAAGATCAGCCAGTTGTATTGTGTGTAGTCTTTAATGTGTGACGTACGCAGGGCCACAGGCGTGCACGCGCTCTTACGCGGCTGGCAAGACGACTCGATGAGGGAAGCATCTCCATCTCGCCCGCCATCTTGCAGGGTTACTTTATCCCATTCGCCACGAGAATGTTGCAGGATCACGGGAACGTCAAGGTGAGGCATCTTGGAGTCGCAGCTCGGGCAAGCTTTTTCAGTTTTGGGATTCTGATCAGAAAGATGTGCTTTATTCGTGACTCTTTTTACTTACTTGATTCCATTGCATTTATACCTCATACCTGGCATACACATTAAGGTGAATCGCATGATGTGTCGGTCAAACCTTCATGCCAGGCCCGTCAAAATACCAATTTGGTTCATCCATCTCCCACAGAATGAAAATGTCCTCGTAGATGCCGGGATTGAATTGCTCAGAGCCATTTGCCGGCAGTTGCCATGGAAACAGTATCTGCCGATACTGCGGCGATATCAGCACGGACTCCACAATAAGAAAATTTATTTACGGACGTCTATCAGGTATGCTTCGAAGTGTGAGCCTACCGTTTGTGATCTGCTCAAGAAGTCTTTGCCACAGGTGCCGCCACTTTGTCACGACGTTGCTTGAAGTACTGTACAGGTGGTCTTTGCTCCTGTGTTTGTCGAGTTTTCATTGATCTTTCCTCCTTAGGCTGTTGGTCGCTGTGCTTGATGCATTTCATTTTGATCATGAAACGCTATTACGTGAAGAAGAGGAGGAGGAGAAGAGAATGAAGTCTTCAGCAGGTGAACAAAACCATGGACCTGTCACCTGTGATGTTACCTTTGATAACAAAATCTGCAGCATCAGAATCCTACCTGTGCTGTTTGTGCCGATAGGTGGTTACGTTTCTGGGTGGTGCGACTGGTGATCTTGGTGGAGATAGATGGTGGTGGATTTAGGGCTAGTTTTTGTTTGGAGCAAGGAAATGGTTAGCAGCACATTTTGGGATTTTATGCTCGGCAAGGCCTGTCCGAGGCATGTGCAATTTGTGAAATGAAAATGTAACTTCTTTGCATGACACAGAACTCACTTAATAAACAACTTATGAACAATTCTGTCTGAACCTAAAGGCCACTTATGTGGTGTCATCACATTGGTACTTTCACCAGTTATTTGTGTATACTTTATTAAATAATTAATTGCTCTATGTGCCATTGGTAGGTCATGTGGTGTTGAATGAATTTTTTTTTGGCGTGTGCTAAATGCAGAGACCAAGACCGAAGACGACCTCACAGAGGTCATCATGAATGAGGAGAAGGCTGAAGTAGAAGAAATGGAAGGAGGAGACAAATTTAAAGAAGGTAAGATCGAAGAGGGTGCTCCAACGGGGTCGGAAGAGAGAAAAGTGAATGGAGATGCCAAAGTTGAGGAGGAGGAGGAGGAAGAGAAGGAAGATGCCAAATCTAACGATTGTACAGCTGAGCAGATCGAAGGTGGAGAGAATCCTAAACGGGTTCAAAAGCAGGCCGTTGTTGGGAGACCGGTAGTTCAGGTGGCGCAGAAAGGTTATTCCTCAGTGAGAAGTGGAAGACGAGTCTCAGAGGAGATCCATCACACGGTGGAGCGCATCGTGCTGCCGCGTCTGCTCAAAAGCCTGAGTGAGAAGGTAAGCTTCTTGTATGATAAGTGAGTGATACCTGAGATGCTGTGTTGAACATATCCTTGCATACCTGTTAATACTGTGTTAGAGTGAGATGTGTCCTTTCCATTTTAGTTTAATAATATACGTAACATGGCAAATAAAATGGAGTCATTCCATTGGGATAATCGACTATATTTGCATTTTTTTTGAGGTTGTGCTCTTACCTGGAGTATTGTTTTCTATTGAGTGTGATGAGAGTTTATACCTTGTTATGATTCATTTTTACCTCCTATTCTAATGTTTTTAGGCTTATCGAGTAGCTTTTACACACGTCACATGTAAGACAGAAGGAGATATCATTGTACTTTTACATGAATCATGAAGCAGGGGTGCAGCTGCTCCCCCAAGGATTTTTTGTTTTGTTTCAGTGCTGAAATACAGTAAAACACCACAGACTGCAATGATTAATGCGAATCTGCACCCCCAGGAAATAATGTTTTGGCGCTTCTTTGAGAAAGAATGGAAAAATCAACATGGTGTTTGGGTTTTTTGATCCTGCATTTCTCTGGATGCAGGCGTAGGTGTTTGTCACAGGAGGTTGCCCAGAGCACTCCTCAATGGTTTCTGTGCTCTTAGGTACTTCTTAGTGTATGTGTGACCTCCTCCCCCTCTGCCAAGCTCCCCTACGCTCCCTCTGTCGAGTTCCCCTACGCTCTCGCTGCGGAGTGCCCACGTGCTCCCTCTGCCGAGCACCCACGTGCTCCCTCTGCCGAGCACCCACGTGCTCCCTCTGCCGACCGCCCATGTGCTCCCTCTGCCGAGCGCCTGTTTGCCCCCCAATGCCAAGCGTCCATTTGCCCACCACTGCTGAGCTCCCATTCGCCCCCAATGCTGAGCGCCAGTTCTCCCCCCACTGCCGAGCACCTGTTCGACCCTCACTGCCGAGCACCTGTTCACCCCCACTCTACCGAGCGCCCGTGCACCTTTCGGAGAAGAGAGCAAATACCTATTTTGAGGGGTCAAAAACCCCCCTTATTGAGCGCAGATTTTGATGCGTTCAATACACCTTGGTTAGGCATCAGATATGAAGTTTGTAACCAAGTTTCATGAAGACCACAGTTTCAGTTTGTAACCCCCATCCCTCCTTCCCCCGTAAGACCCCTTTAATGAGCGCAGATGTTGAATTTGTTTCGAAAGCCATTAATTGTTTCTGATGTATTTTCCAAGTTTCAGCTAATTTCAATTTATACCATTTGAGATATGAGCCCCAACACATTTTGGGCGGACAGACAGACAGACAGACAGACGCCAATGTGACTTTGAGGGTTTTCTTAATAAAATTCAATAATGCGGAAACGGACGTTGCTGAAATTTGGAACATATTACCTCGATGTACAAAGTATTTACTTCTGAAATATGCAGCCGATTTCATCCAGTAGAAGCCGAGAAACGTATTTTCAGTCCCCATGTTAAAGCCTCAGTGAGCTACGTCCTCCGCATACAGAGAAACGATCCCATATAAAGGGAGCGGTGCTTTGCGCTTCCCTTTGATAAGACCTGTCGCTTCACTGATGGGAATACCAATCTTTGTGTAGTTGCTAAAAAAAACAGTTGTTGTTAATGGGAAAAAATAAATTTAGAGGTTCATATATACCGGCCTAGCTGTACACTCAGAGACTGAGGCGGGATTGTTAATGGGATAGTTGTCGCTGCCTTTTTAGATGCTGAATTGTGAATAATATACAACACTCAAGATTTTAAATAATTTCTTGCCCCCCCCCCCCCTTTTTTTCTTTTGATCAAACTGTCTGGTGTACGTATTTGGCACGGACCTTGCCAAGAAACAAACTGAGGTCTCTTCATCTCTGCCTTTGCATAAATGCTAAAAAGATGGGGCTTTCCGTTTCCTCGGCAAAGCGGTGATGGCTAATTTATTGAGCAAGAACAAAATAGGATTGCATGGAGATCCCACCCTCTGTTGTGCAGGGATAGCCAGCGTCACAAGTTGGTGTTTGCAGTTTTGCCATGTATGCCCATGATGTACCCATGCACAAACCTTCCTTCCCCTTTTTTCCTTGGAGATCACAAACCATCGTATCATTTTCTGTGAATACGTTTAGGTGATCCTTCTTCTTCTCCTGCTTCCTCTTCTTCTTCTTCTTCTTCTTCCTCCTACTTCTTCTTCTTCTTTTCTTCTTCTTCCTCTTCTTAATATTCAGCACAAGGCTGTGGGGTAGCATAATTGGCTGAGGGCGTCGCTGTGCTGCTGATGCAATGCCCTCTGCTGGTTAGGGCAGGAATTAGTAAATTGTTCATCGTGCCGGTGTTGGCTCGCCTACTTTTTGCGAAGGACACCGTGAGATCTTTAACGTCCGCCAACAAATGGTGGCAGACGGGACGCCCATTTAACGTCCATCTGAGGGACAGCACACGTTGATGAATCACCCTGCGTGTGAAAAGGCAATATAACTGTATCGGATGGACAATGCTGAATGTGGACAATTGAGGAAATTTCAGTTTGCATTCTGGGTTACCAACTTTCGGAACAAGTTAATGTTCCTGGCACTGTTTTACTGCAGAGCAAAGCCGAGTCTGAACACAAGATGGTGAAATCTTCTGGGCCGGATGGTGAGCTCGTAGCCAGAATTCCACTCGCCCTCTCAGCCGTGCATCTGCTGAAGGCCTTGCCACCCTATGCACGCGAGCAACGACTACCAAGGTCGGTGGTTTGATTTGCTTCTTGCATATACAAGTGTTATACCGCATCCCATGCACTGCTAGGCTCAGTTACAATAATGTAACAGGTGGACGGTCGATGTCATGTCCCTTGGTGTAACTGTCGACAGTGTCGCTCCTCCACTCCCTAATCCTGAAACCTCTTCACCAGGAAGGTATCTCACAAACAAACATAATTTCTCGTTGTGTCGCAGATGATAATGGGGCGGAAGTTTTTTGGTTTTTTTTGTATACAAGATCGAGGCTCGTGAAAGAGCTAAAAGTGTTGGAAATTGAGACTAGTGTTGGAAATATCACCCATGGTGATCAACATGTGACAGTTAATGTTTTGCTTGTTCTGCAGCTCTCTATGCTTGACATGGGGCTTTTGCTGATTCGTTGACTTGGTTTTCCTCAGCATTTTGTTGAAGGTGTGCTTGCTGCTGAGAAACCGGTTGGAAAGGGTGCGAGAGGTAGCACGGACAACACTGAGCAAGATCCTCCATGTCCTTGGCCCTCCGTATCTGGGCTATGTCCTCCGTGAGATGTCTTCCATGCTCTCCAAGGGCTACCAGGTGGGCTTTTGGCCTCTCGAGTGTCTAACTAGTGAACGAATATATTTTTTATAATTGAGGGCATTATTGAGATGAGTACCAGTTCACTGGTAATTCCCTGTTTGTCGTTAAAGGCGACAAAAAGGGTTGGCGGCAGGAAGGGCATCCGGCCGTAAAACATTGCTTCAAAAAGGGGACCGAAAAACAACAACAACCACGGTCCCCGAAAAAGGCCAACCCCCGCTTTGCGGGGAAAAATGGCCTCTAAAGGTGGTTATTTTATATATATATTGAGATCCTGCTGTTGAGGTCAAAGTCAAAATTGAGGTCAAAGCCTGGCGTTGGCTTAGCGGCTAGGGTGCCAGCTTAGGATCCTAGGATCCTGGGTTCGAATCCCGGTCGATCACTGAATTAACGCCAGGGGGGTTGACTCAGCCTGTCATCCTTCCGAGGTCGGCTAATTGAGCACCAGTTCACTGGTAATTCCCTGTTTGTCGTAAAAGGCGACAAACAGGGTTGGCGGCAGGAAGGGCATCCAGCCGTAAAACATTGCTTCAAAAAGGGGACCAACAAAAATAACAACAACCACGGTCCCCGAAAAAGGCCAACCCCCGCTTTGCGGGGAAAAATGGCCTCTAAAGGTGGTTATTTTATATATATATATTGAGATCCTGCTGTTGAGGTCAAAGTCAAAATTGAGGTCAAAGCCTGGCGTTGGCTTAGCGGCTAGGGTGCCAGCTTAGGATCCTAGGATCCTGGGTTCGAATCCCGGTCGATCACTGAATTAACGCCAGGGGGGTTGACTCAGCCTGTCATCCTTCCGAGGTCGGCTAATTGAGCACCAGTTCACTGGTAATTCCCTGTTTGTCGTAAAAGGCGACAAACAGGGTTGGCGGCAGGAAGGGCATCCAGCCGTAAAACATTGCTTCAAAAAGGGGACCAACAAAAACAACAACAACCACGGTCCAACCGCTTTGCAGGGAAAAATGGCCTCTAAAGGTGTTTTTATTTATTTATTTTTATTGAGGTCCTGCTGTTGGATATTATGTGATGCCCATTGTTCAACATGATTGGTGTTTTTTTCAGGATGAAGAATGACCTGGTTATTGTGGTTCCCAGAGGGAGACATTAAGGGCCGAATTTACGAAAGGCGTTTAAGAGTTCGACCTTTGTGGAATCGCTGATCATGTGATGATCATCCGTTCAAAGTTAATCGCCAATCACGACGATTAATTAAATAAAGTAACAAATAAACTCCATGTCGGCGAGGGCATGTTTAAGTGTGTTTAAGGCCTTGAAGCAAGCATTGCATGACTTGTATAATTTGTAGCTTACATGGGATGATGAATATGGATGTAAGGCCAGATTAACCTTTTGTGGGCCTGGCGCCCAACAAATTTGTGGGTCCACATTGGGGAACCATTGCAAGGGGTGTAGGTTCACGGAGGTTCGTGATTCATAATTTGACCAAAACACGAATGCACATAAATAGTTTTTTCCCCGGGACCGGGTGCAACCGGAAGTGACGAACTGGTTTGGCTGGTCCTGTTTGGCATAAAGGATCGACTCCGATTCCGAATGCCTTGGACATCTCTTCCTTCCACACTAAAGCTCTGTGATCGTCTCTCTGGGCCAGGCTTTTTCCTTAAGCAGAAAATACCACCAATGTTGGGGGTCCATGTGTGGGTGGGGATGGTCCATGCCCGCAAAAACCTCGAATAAACGAAGCACCGAGCCGCAAATGAAGAAGCAGGCCGTATTGTGTTAACTGTGAATACGCGGGGTCCGCGAATGTCGAATCAATAAATGCCGGGGGTTCACGGTATTATGCTATTATCATTAGTATTGTTATTACCCTTGACCTTGTTACTTGTGAGAATCGAAGATTTTTCAAGTATATTGGTTGATCTTGTGCGTTATTCTGTCTGTCTGTGTCTGTTTGTTTCTCACTCGCCTACAAGTCACAATTCCACACCGATCGTGATGATACTTCACCAAGCTGTAGAGGTCGTCACAATTGAGAAGCCTATTGATTTTGAGGTCAAAGGCCAAACGTCATCTGGAGGTCAAATTTGTAAAATCGCCATTTTCCATCCGATTGACTTGAAAATTGAACAGCATTCGTATACTGAGGCACTAAATTGGGACACCAACTATTTTTGAGGTCAAAAGGTCAAAGGTCAACTCAAGGTCAAACTTCCAATATCGGTTTTCATCTGAGAAACTCAATTTTCATCCGATTTACTTTACAATTGAACCGCATTTGCACATTGAATCACTGAATTGAGAAACCCACTATTTTGATGTCAAAAGGTCAAATCGAGGTCAAACTTCGAGTGTCATCAATTTTCATCTGAAAAATCATAAATTTTCATCCGATTGGCTTGAAAATGTAACAGCATTTACATAGTGCTTCACTGAATAGGGAAACAAACTATTTTTGAGGTCAAAAGGTCAAATCGAGGTCAAACTTCGAGTCATCAATTTACATCTGAAAAATCATCAATTTTCATCCGATTGGCTTGAAAATGTAACAGCATTTACATAGTGCCTCACTGAATAGGGAAACAAACTATTTTTGAGGTCAAAAGGTCAAATCGAGGTCAAACTTCGAGTGTCATCAATTTTCATCTGAAAAATTATCAATTTTCATCCGATTGGCTTGAAAATTTAACAACATTTGCATAGTGCTCGCTGAATTGGGAAACCAACTATTTTTGAGGTCAAAGGTCAACTCCAGGTCAAACTTCTGAAATCATCAATTTTCATCTGCAAAAAATCATCACTTTTCATCCTATTGACCCGAGCTTTGATCAAGATCGTCAATTTTATTCTTTATGAAATGGACAATTTGATGGATCAATGGCAACATTTTTTTTTTTGAGGGGGGGGGGGGGGGTGGATTTTGCAAGTATCGTGCTCTGCATGACATCTTCTTGTTTGTTTGTCTCTTCGTTTGTCTGCACAAAACGTGGGTATTGTGTTACTTACCTTAGACGCTTTAAACTCTGAGACCCTTTAAGACCTCTAAGACCATTTCAAACTTTTACAGCCATGAGACCCATTAAGACTACAAAGTCCCGAAGGACCATGAAGACCCACGAAGACCCTTAAAACTCTTAGGACCCCTAAAAACGTTTCAGACACCTAAAACACTTTTGACCCTTTGGAACCTTAAGACCCTTTGAGACTCCAAACATCCTCTAGACCCTTTATAATCCCAACACCCTTTAAGACCCTATAGAACCCTAAAATCATTTAAGACCCAAAATACCCTCAAATACCGTAAAGACCCAAAATATTCCAAAGGTCCTTAACATCTCCAAAGATCCTGAAGACCCAAAAGATTCCAACGACCCAAAAGATCCAGAGCCCCAGAAGATCCCAACGGCTCAAAAGACCAAAGACCATGGGGACTCAAAATACCCCGAGGACCCAAAGGATAAAACCACACATGTCCTGGCGATGGTCTGCAATCTCAGATTGCTCTTTCTTGTAACTTTTATAATTGGAAGCGGTTTTGGAAAAATGCCACAATGAGCTGTCTTAACATGGATATACATCTTAACACGGATTTCGCACAAGATGGAAAACCCCCTTGGAGTGAGGGGCAAATGAAGTCGCTGCAACCTCCGTTGTGTGACCCTTCATCCTCTGGTTTAGTTTGGTTGAGCTTGGATAAGTAACGATAAGTTACGATCGAACAACAAGACCGACACAAAATTGCATATTTTATTTAGTATGATTTTATTTTTCATTTATTATTATTTTTCAATTATTATTATTTTTAATTCGTTATTTTCCCATTATTTATTTTCTAATTATTAGGCTTCTCAGAGGGTGGCATGAAGTGTTTTTCGTGTTGGTCTGTGGTGTCCCATTTTTTGGGGGAAAATTGTTTTCATTATGAGGAAAAATTACAAGTGCTACCAATTGGCTAATATTTTGAATTGGCTGAACCGGGAACCATCAGTGATCTGCGATTGCAGCCCTCGAGTTGTCTTTGTACAAGGTTTGTTTATACAGGAAGGAATCAAATTTTGGGTTTAATGGACTCTATGGTAAGCTTTTTGTTGTCTTGTTCTTGTTGCTTTTACAGATTCACGTCCTCATGTTTACGCTCCATGCTTTGTTGAATGGCCTACAAAGCAGACTTCAGCACGGGGACCTGGACACATGTGCAAAGTTGATACAGGAGGTGAGTGGAACCTCGAACCTGCAGCGGTTTCCATGTTCTCGTAATTGAGGGTTGATCCACTTTGAATTCTCTCGTCAGTTATCTTAATCTGAAAATAGCATACGGTCTTGATTGGATTAAATTTGTACCTTTACCTGCCTTCTTCATCCCCTCTGCTGTGCTCGAGGTGAAATTTGTGTGATTTGTGAGTCCCAATGTAGGCCTCCATCAGAATTGACAGTATAAAACCACCTTCAGAGGCCATTTTTCCCCGCAGAGCGGGGTTTGGCCTTTTTCGGGCACCGTGGTCCCCTTTTTGAAGCAATGTTTTATGGCCGGATGCCCTTCCTGCCGCCAACCCTTTTTGCCGCCTTTTGCGACACACAGGGAATTACCAGTGAACTGGTACTCACTTTGCCGACCTCGGAAGGATGACAGGCTGAGTCAACCCCCCTGGCGTTAATTCGACAATCGACCGGGATTCGAACCCAGGATCCTCGGATCCCAAGCCGGCACCCTAACCGCTAAGCCAACACCAGGCTCAGAATTGACAGTATACTGTAATTAAATGGCGCCAATAATTAATCCTGGTGAGGCCGCAATGTCCCACGGTGGGGTTAACCCAATCGTATACGAGTTATTCCGTGCCAGGTCCACCGCAAATGTGTGTGAACTTGGGTTGAACATGTCGGAACAGGTAACTGTATTTCGAACAGGCCCGACAATTCATCGAGTATTTATAGTGTGGCAGCATTTTTGCCTCAATGGTGCTTCAAGTTAGCTCTCATTGCTACGTCCTTCCCAACTGCACCAAACGACACGGATTCCGACAATTCTCCTGCACATTTTAACGGAAGAGTTCAGCTTTCAACTCGACCTCAAGTTGGATCAAACGTCTCACCTGACCCTTTAATATGACCCCCGGGCCTTCCATACCACCTGCCATGTGCGTGGCTACTTGGAGAGGAGCCACGCACATGGCAGGTGGTAGTGCAAAAGTACAAATATCTTAGATCTCCCTCGACCTTAAACAAAAGTATTGCAGGAAGTGGGGAATCTTCATGCCAGCCCGATTATGGGATGGGTCTTCCTGCCGGCACGGCATCCTTTCCCACTCAACTTTAGAATTTGACAACTACCTCGTCACGCTTCAGCTCAAACCTACCGATCGATGTCCGCAGCGTTTTGAAGGGTTCTCCACCGGAAAGTCACTTGGATTTTATGCTACATTGGAATCCTGGTGAAGTAACCTTTGCACGGTATTCTTTGGGGCTTCTCATCAGAATCACCGGGATTAAATGTCCACATTAGGGTTTCTCTTTCCCTGACTTTTCTCTTTATTCTTCCAAACACAACGATGTTTGACCCTTCCTGTTTATTCCCCGCATGATGACTCGTGTTGTCTGTATCTACCACGAGGCCCACTCCTCGACCCTAGTGCTCATTCTTCCTCCCTTTCCACTCTCATCCCCACATTCTGTCAGACGTGCAACCGTGAGCTGTTTGGAGACATCGCAGAGACGAAGAAAGTTCCGGGGATCCTGCGCCGTGTGTCGGAGGCTCGAAGCTGCCACAGTTACTCCGTGTACCAGACTCTGTCACGGTTCCTCAGCTGTGGTCTCCTCACCAAACTGATCTCTCCACTCAAAGAAGTACATTGGTACCACTGATGACCGCATTTGTTCTTTGATGTTGTGATGATTGTGTGTCGGGTTTGCACAGCGACACCACTTTAAGGGATGGTGAAGGGTCCGAGTCTCATTCGCACCCCGACCTCCTCCCACGCCCAAAGGTCTTGGATCGTACCGGAAACTATAAAACAGTCACCAAAGTACAAGATGTGCTGCGGCGAATCGTTCAGGGTCTCATGGAGAACACGGCCATTGCGTTTGATGACCTGATCCTTCTAAGCCACAGCTTGGTGACCCAAAGTCTCCCCTTCCTTTCTGTAAAGAACAGGTGAGAATGGAGATTGAAGTCCAGGCGAGCAGAAGCAGGTGTACCTAGCTTAGTTATTTAATTAATTGCTCACCTTTAACTTTCTTCTTTTTTCTGTTTAACTTCCTGTATGCACATGAGGCCCCAAATGGTCTTGCTTTTGGCCCTTCCCGAAAAAGGCGATTTCCACGTTTCGTGTGCTCGCAATGGTAATGTGCACTCCTTTAGGAAGGGAAGAAAGAAAGAGACCAATCAGGAGAAGCCCAAGAGCTGCCTTCTGCTGCCCCCATTGCCCAAGCGTGGAGGGGAGATTGCTGCCGTCGGCGTCAAAACCAACTCGCACGTGATGATGGAGTTTGGTTTGCAGGTGAGGTCCGACAGGTAGAGATGTGGAAAAAACATGTTGGTTAATTATTTGGAGCGGCAATGTTTGCCCAGTCAGCACTCATGATGTTTTTATTTAGTCCTGCTTGATGAAAGCTTCTGATTGGCCCCACATTTTCATCGGAGGCATTTTGCTGCCCATTCCGAGTTGTCTGGAGGGGGTGCACTACAATACTACCTGGCGTCACATGAATTAGACGGGGCGGGGCAGGTTCCCTCCTCCCTGAAGGTGATTAGTCGGCCGGCTGGGTTCTAATCGACAATTCTGTTGTAACATGGTGAGCCTCCTTTTCCTTTCTGTTTTGCTCCGATGAACGACAAGGCCCGAAACGTCGGCTTCCATTTCCACGGCGGATCAATTACCATTTAAGGTTCGTTATTTCCTACTCGCAAAGGTACCTGGCATTGCTGGGTGACATGGGGGAAAATGGAGATGGGGGTTGCTGCGGGGGAGGGGGAGGGGGGAGAGAGAGAAGGGTGCGTAGGGGTTGGGGGGAGAGGGGAAAGGAAAAGTTGGGGCCGCTGGGTTACATGGTTTTGGAGTTATGAAGAAGATTATCTGACACACACACACTGACACACACAAACACACACAGACACACAAACGCACACACACAGACACACACACACACACTGACACACGCAAACACACACAGACACACACACACACACAAACACACACACACACACTGACGCACACACTGACACACACACTGACACACACACAGACACACACACACACACAAACACACACACACACACTGACGCACACACTGACACACACACTGACACACACACAGACACACACACACACACACACACACTGACACACACACACACACCGCCTTTGATTATTATTTATTAAGATTTGTCTCCTCAGAATGACTGTTTTTGGGAGCTTGGAAACGGAATCCTGAAAACTGCTTCCTTTAGCCAGATTTGAACCTATGACCCCTGGATTGTCATTCCTATACACTCCGCACTAGTTTACAAGTGACACCATTTAGACATTCAGGTAACCCATTGGAACCAATGAGGAGAGCGTCGTGATTGTGGGTCAGGCTGACCGGCTGACTTGTGTTTTCTTTCAGATCCTTCAGTGCAGCCTCCGAAAAGGGAAGTTCATTGGCTCGAACAAGAAGGCCCTGGAGATGTTAGACCCCTTTGTGCCGCTGCTTTGCAACTGTCTTGAGTCTCAGCATGTTAAGGTGATTGGTGGTCCTTCTACCTGTATGGCAATACAGGTATCCTCACTAAATGCTTTGGCAACACTTGATTTGAGGACTCGGTACATGGGTCCCATTTGAGGGAAGGACAAAGATGGAGGGTGTAAATGCTTGATGCTGGGGACCCTGGCATCCATTTTGTTTTGTATTTGATTCTCATCCTCCTCGTCATTACGTCCCAGGTGATTACGTTTTCTCTTCGTTGCCTCGAGTGTGTGCTGTGGTTTGAGCTTCCCGCACTGCACGGTTCTTCCACGACGCTGACTCGCCACCTCTTTTCACTGCTCAAGAATTACGCTTCGGCCGGTGCAGGCGTGGGGGACAACTTCGTTTTGGTCGTTTCCTGTTTCAAGGTTCGTTTCGCTCTCTCTCACGTCTATCGGAGCATGCGTGGTAGCAGTCCCACGAACATCCGTTTCTACCGGATTATACTACCCGCAAATTATACTACCCGCAATCACGTGTTGCATTCAAAAAAAGAAGAAGAAGATGAATGTCGACTGCCCAATTTAAACAGGCCTTCAGACATTTGTCATCGAGTGTCAAGCTGGACTGAGTGTTTTGTGCTTCCTCTCGAGCCGCGAGTTCTCACGAAACCGGAAATGGAACTCTCGAATGCCGCCCGCTCCCTGCAGACCATCACTGCCGTGTTGCGGAATAAGAAGTGCGATGACCTGTCTGAAAGTCAGCTGCAAGTGCTGCTGGGATTTGTGGAGGAAGATATCCACGACAACTCCAGGCAGGCCACGGCCTTCGGCCTGCTCAAGGTCTGTTTTTAGTTGGGGCCCTGGGGTTGGAGGAGGGTTTCCTCGTCTCCAGGTGCTGACGGTTTGGCAGGTTGTGCCATCTGTTCTCGCATCTTTTTAATGTTGAACAATTTGTGGTTTTTCGTCTTTATTCATTTTGTTTTGTTGAGCAACTTCTTTTCTCTCCCGCTTTCCCTTCCGGGTCGCAGGCCATTCTTGATCGGAAGCTACTGGTGCCAGAGATGAACGACGTGATGCGAAAGGTGGCTCAGATATCCATCTCCTCCCACATTGAGCCCATACGTGTGCAGTGCCGTAAGGTAATGGGTGGCATGGCATCCGAGGCTTTGTGAGGTATTGGGCAGGTATCTTGCCGTTTGTCATTTTGTGTTGTTCCTTTCATTCTTCTCTCGCTCTGCATCGAATGTCACCGTGTCCTTGATTACGACGGTGTGTCATTGTCTTTTTCCGTGAATCCATGAAGCCATGTGTTTTACTCTCTGCACCGAATCTTCTCCATCTCCACCTGCACAGGTTTACTTAACGTTCATCATGGGATACCCGCTTGAAGGGAAGCTGCAAGAGCACCTGGATTTCATAATCTCCCAGCTCGAGTAAGCACCAATCACGGTTGAATGATTGTTTCTGATCCATACGTTTGTCGCCATGGCAACTCGTAAGCTCCCAATTGCTTCGTTGCGGGTACTTTCCGAACGATCGGTCTGATCTGATTCTGTAATGACCGGTCTCTAGATATGAACACGATACTGGGAGGGAATCCGCGTTGGAAATGCTTATGACGATGTTCCAACTCTTCCCTGTGGTGAGTGAAGTATCTTTCACCGAGTGCGGTATTCTACCAATGGAATTGCATCGGTTTACTCGATACAAATCTGAATGTTTGAACTTTGACCTCTTAACAACAATGTCTCCAAACGGTAACAGCCCAGGAGTGGGTTGTTTTGTTGTGTACAATAATATAATAGTGGTGGTTGGGCACATTGTTGTGGTTGTACCATAGTGGGGGGGCCTATGTCCTCAATTTCAAGTTCGTGTGCAGTTGATGTTAATTTTGGGCAACCACCATAAATGTAATCTACTGGGTCCTACTAATCGGAACAAATGATGTCGCCATTTTTTTCTGTTGACCTTTCGTGACCTTGACTCAAGGTCAAACTTCAAACGTCATTACAGTGACCATACTTCATCCAAAGTATATCAACGTGGGTACCAAAATGTGGTAAATTTCACAAGGAACATTGATTGTGACATTTGTTTCGTCATTTGACCTTTCGGTTTTTTTGCAATATGTAAATGAGCTAATTAGAGACAAAAATATGCATAATTAGCATACCCTATTAAACATAGATCCTGGTTATACATATAATGGCTAGTACATCCCGTCTCCAGAAAATGCTAATTGTTAGTAATTAATCACAAATGTATCCTGGGTCCTATTAGCTGACTGATGTTGTCAATATTCTTGTGACTCTTGTGACCTTGAACTAAGGTCAAAGTTCAAAGGGCATATTTTGGCCACAATTCTGCATTACCATGATTGTGTTCCTGTGTGCATCTAATGGTTATTGTTGACACACATTGTAAAATAGTAAACTGGAAACATGTTTTTGCTTTTAGATGAGCTTCTTATATTGTTCACAACAAAGGATCTTCATAATCTTCTTCTTCTTCATCAATCCCAAAAGCATGTCCGTGGTCACTGTTAGTACAGTTGTCGTCATCTGCACCACACACACACACATCTCTGTGCAGTTCATATTCTGTGATCTGCAAGAGCAGTGAGAGCTGCATTTTGTTGTCGTACATTGGGAAAAAGCATTGGGAACTTGAATCCAAAAATCAATATTCTAGACATCCGACTTATTTTGCTTGACCGCATCACATGGTTAAAATGACATTTGACATTTCACCTTGGGTCAAGGTAAGTAACGTCAACTACATGTCAAAGGTCAGTTAATATCAAGAACATGTCAACAGAAAACAATAAGCAACATATTTTTCCAGTTCAGGATCCAGCAGAACACATTTGAGATGGTAACTCATGATTGGCATTGAATAATAATGCGAAGTGATGGGATTTACGTGTATGGTGAAGACGATATGTTAATTATGCATATTTTTTCTCGAATTAGGTCATTTGCTTATTAATTTGCATATTGCAAACATCTGAGAGGGCAAATGCCAAAACAAATGTCATAATCAATGTTCCTTGTGAAATGTACCACATTTTGGTACCAAGGCTGATATACTTTGAATGAAGGATAGTCACTGTAATGACGTTTGAACTTTGACCTTGAGTCAAGGTCACTAAAGGTCAACAGAAAAAAATGGCGACATCATTTTTCCGATTAGTAGGACCCAGTAGAATACATTTATAGTGGTTGCCCAAAATTAACATGAACTGCACACAAACTTGAAATTGAGTACATAGGCCCCTCTCCCCCGCCCCCTCCCCCACACCCGCCCCACCCCCACTACGAGTAGGACTGGTTTTGCTTTTTCTATTAGTTGTAGTTTTATTGGAGAGTTCCATTGTACATGGAAGAAGTTTCGGGAACTGAGTGGCGTGCTGACGAGGAGGGGAGTGTCGTTGAAGCTGAAGGGAAAGGTGTACGTATGCTGCATGTGTGAGAAGTGTTATGATTTATGGGAGCGAGACATGGGTAATGAACGTAGAGCAGCAACGAAGGCTGGAAAGGGTGGAAATGCGAATGGTTCGACGGATGTGCGGAGTATCGTTGAGAGAGAGGAAGACAAATGATGAATTGCGAAAGATGATGGGAATAGAGCCTGTGATTGATGCTGTGAAGAGGAACAGGTTGAGATGGTTTGGTCATGTGTTGAGGAAGGATGAAAGTGACTGGTTGAGAAGAGTGATGGAAGTTAATGTAGAAGGAAGTAGAGGACGGGGAAGACCGAGAAAGACTTGGCTAAAGATGGTGGAAGAAGAAATGCGGGCAAGGGGGTTAACAAGGAGAGATGCAGAAAATAGGGCAAAATGGAGAAGATTGTCATGGGGACCGCAAGGCTAACCCCCGCTCTAGCAGGGAAAATGGCCTTAAAATGCATGTTGTTGTTGTTGTTGTTGTATTAGTTGTAGTTTTATTGTGGTTGTGTGTGGTTGTGTGCAGGCCCTGGTGGAGAAACACAGCGGTGTATTCTTCCTGCCACTGGCACTAATGATGGGGAAGGACTCGATACTACGAACCCGCAAAATGGCAGGTCTGGCCATCCGTGGCCTGCTGGATCGCTTGCGTCCTTCTTGTCGCGTGCCACTCTTTAAGTTGACATCTTCATGGCTTCACAGCCCGAAGGTAGCACCGATCAACCAATAGACATGTTGAACATCCAGATGTTGTGCACAAACGTTTTTCAAGATGTAAAGCTTCAGGTGAAGAAATATATAACTGAGTATTGTTGATATTGGGGTAGTGGAATCCTTGATGGAGGAAATGCCATCAAAATCTGGATGAGCTGGTAATAGCCAATCACAATCACAAAACCACACCCGTGGGGAAGAGGGCGAGTTTGCCATGTTACTGAAGCCGTGGAAGGCATGCTCCTCCGGTGGAAGACACTGCAGTCATTCTGGTCCAACCACGTTTGTACAAATTAGGGTTACACGGTAAAAAAACCAAATTGACACTACTAGTAATTTCAGGAATTAAGTCGGACATTGAAAGAGGTGGATTTGGGGTGTATTAACGGGGGTAGAAAATATCAAGGTTTTGGATGTGGGAAAACAAGAGATGGTGGTGAACAGCTGTTTTAAAGACCTGGAGGGAGGAGTGGGATTGAAAAGAGTGAGGGAGTTTGTGGGAGTAAAGAGGAATGAAAGAGTGAAGGTGAGCAGTGAGTCTTGATTTTGGCAGTTTAACCATAAGAGGGTTGCTGGCAGATCTTGTGTGACCTGTAGGAATATTTGGGGGACAGCCCAGAAAGAGCTGGGGGAGCGAGGCCGGATAGGCGTCGGTAGAAGACAGAAAGACCACCGACCTGCCTGCGGTGAGAGAGTGAAAGGCCCTCAGAGTAAGCTTAATCACGGGAGATTCCAATGATTCTGAAAGCTTTGGTTTCTACAGCGTGAAGCCGAGCCAGGTGTGAGGCAGGAGCACCGGCCCAGAAGGGAGAACAGCAGTGAAAAGAGGTGGCGAGTCAGCATTGTGGAAGAACCGTGCAGTGCAGGAAGCTCAAACCACAGCGCACACTCGAGGCAACGAAGACAAAATGTAATAACCTGGTACGTAATGACAAGGAGGATGAGAATCAAATACAAAACAAAATGGATGTCAGGGTCCCCAGCATCATGCATTTACACCCTCCATCTTTCTCCTTCCCTCAAATGTGACCCATGTACAGAGTCCTCAAATCAATTGTTGCCCAAAGCATTTAGTGAGGATACCTGTATTGCCATACAGGTAGTAGGACCACCAGTCGCCTGAACATGCTGAGACTCAAGACAGTTGCAAAGCAGTGGCACAAAGGGTTCCAACATCTCCAGGGCCTTCCATTGAGCTGTGGATGAAAGCTTTGTATGTGATGAGGAGCTCAGGTGTGCCAACGAAGGACTTCGCACGACGGAGGATGCCCAGTCGGCGACTGGCTTTGGAGGCCATCTTGGAAAGGTGGTTTTCCCAGGAAAGATCATGGCAGATAGTGAGACCCAAAAGTTTGAGTGACAGAACTTCTTGGAGAGGATTATTCAGAAAGTGGAAGGGAGGGTTGTCCAGTCGGTCTTTTCGGAGAGACATAGTAAGAGTGTGAGATTTGTCAGGATTGAAAGACATGTTCCACTTGTTTGCCCAGTCTGTGATTTTGTCAAGGTCTGCAGAGAGTGAGGAGGCTGCAGACTGCCGATCTGAGGGATGAGGAATGGAGCGGCAGAGAGTAGAGTCGTCAGCAAACAGATATAGAGGATTTTCAAGAGAGTCGGAGAGATCATTGATGAAGACCAGAAAAAGCACAGGGCCCAGAGCACTACCTTGGGGAACTCCAGCCTGAACAGGAAGGGGAGATGAGAGAAACCCATTCAGGGCCACACGTTGACTACGACCAGAGAGGGCAAGCCGTACGTGGACATTTCCATGTATACCATGGGAGGAGAGTTTGATGAGCAGGGCGGGTGCCAGACTATCGAAGGCACATGATATGTCAAGGGAGACAGCTCTCATTTACTGTTTAGCATTGAGGACCTCCATCCATTGTTGAGACAGCAGAAGCAGCATGTCCAGAGTATAATGAGCTGGTCTGAATTTTTCATCGTTTATTCATTAGAAACAAAACCGATAGTCCAACAACGGCATACCTGGGCTTAGATCTGATGAGTGGAGGATCTGTTGTCCTCCTGTCATGTGACGATATTTTCAGCTCTGATTGGTGGACGTTTCTGAGGGACATACATACATACACCAGACAGACAGACCAAACGCTGTTCCAGATGGCATTGCCCTATGGGCTACGCCGTAACAATATGGCTACCGAACCACGTGACCGATGATGTCAGTTGTTTTTCTCGACCAATTTATCCCTAGATCACGCTCAATAAATTTCATACTGGTTGGATCAAGCGTTCCACTTTGCCGATTGATGATGTGATAATGAAGGCATCTATGACATCATCATTAACAGTCGTTATTCCTCTTGGGGAGTACTTTAGTTTGGCAGATAGGTGCAGGAATTGTGCCTTTGATGATACAAGCATGGCATTTGGCACACAGTCAGAGTATGCCCTAAGGAAGATGTATGGCTACAGGGCCATCGCAGATGTCCTTTTTTGAAAAATGGCCGTCATTGTTGTCACAGTGTCATGGTTATCTTTTTGAGGCAATGTTTTTATGGCCGGATGCCCTTCCTGACGCCAACCCTTTTAGTCGCCTCTTACGACACGCAGGGATGCGGTGTACCTATTCTAAACCGGGGTACACACCGGTTCGGAAAAACAAAGGTGATGGCAAGTGGTAAAGCATGTGGTGAGGTGGAAAGAACTGGGAAGTGGCCATGTGCTATGTGCAGGAAGGGTGTCGGAGTGAACTCGATTCAATGTACAATGTGCGCTGAGTGGGTTCATCAAAAATGTAGTGGTTTGAGAGGGTCATTAACCAGTGTGGCAGCTACATTCAAGTGTAAGGTGTGCACAGAGGGAGCTGCAGATGGAGGAAATGTTGAGTTGGATCTTGGAGACGGCGTGAAGCTGGAAGGTGTGAAAACATTTTGTTACCTAGGAGACATGCTGAATGGAGAAGGTGGATCAGACTCGGCAACGGTTGCTTGAGTGAGATGTGCATGGAAGAAGTTTCGGGAACTGAGTGGCGTGCTGACGAGGTGGGGAGTGTCGTTGAAGCTGAAGGGAAAGGTGTATGCTGCATGTGAGAAGTGTTACGATTTATGGGAGCGAGACATGGGTAATGAACGTAGAGCAGCAACGAAGGCTGGAAAGGGTGGAAATGCAAATGGTTCGTTGGATATGTGGACTGTGGAGTATCATTGAGAGAGAGGAAACCAAATGATGAATTGCGAAAGATGATGGGAATAGAGCCTGTGATGGATGCTGTGAAGAGAAACAGTTTGAGATGGTTTGGTAATGTGTTGAGGAAGGATGAAAGTGACTGGTTGAGAAGAGTGATGGAAATGAATGTGGAAGGAAGTACAGGACGGGGAAGACCGAGAAAGACTTGGCTAAAGGTGGTGGAAGAAGAAATGCGGGTAAGGGGGTTAACAAGCAGAGATGCAGAAAATAGGGCAAAATGGAGAAGATTGTCATGGGGACCGCAAGGCTAACCCCCGCTCTTGCAGGGAAAATGGCCTTTAAAATGCCTGTTGTGTTGTTGTTGTATTGTTGTCACAGTGGAACAACACATGTATCAGGACAATATATGATAACCCTATAGTTAGGGGTCTTTAATTATGTGCCAAATGTAAAGCTTGTATGACCACAACAACGGTTTATACACAGTAATGTACCAAATATATGTAAAATAACAAGCAATGGAGGCCATTTTGAAAAATGACTGCCATTGTTGTCACAGGACAAATCTGTGATGGCCCTTCAGCCAAATATCTTCCTTAGGGCATACTCTAACTGTGTGCCACCTCTCGTGCTTGTATCATCAAAGTCACAATTCTCCCAAATATTGCACCTATCTGCCGTACTACTTTCCAATGAGCCACCTTTCAATTTTTTCTCTCCTGCGGTTTCGGAGATATAGAGTGCAACGATTTTCGGTTTTTCCAAGATTGCACAAATACCACGTGATATATTACGATTTAAATTTTTACATAAATTACTTTTCATAAAGTTTTACATAAAAATTATCTTTTAAATTTTAAAGGTTCTAACGGAGGATACTCTCCGATGGTGAAAATTTCGTGTCAATTGGCCCAACGGTTGCACAGAAAATGGATTTTTAATTGAATAAACCCACAAAATGCCGGCAGAAGGGGACATACATACATACATACGCAGTTCCAGATGGCATTGCCTTATGGGTGGGCTACGTCGTAAAAATAAATCAAGAGGTGCAGTACGAAGGGGCATTCAGAAAGTTTCTACCCTTAATTAGAAAACAATTTGACGTGGTTTATGTTGTTTCTTTTCCAAAATCCCTTTAATTCAATGCTGCAGCTTAGGTGTGGCCATTTTGTGTATGTCCTTGTCCTGCTTGTCCACTGTGCTCATCTCCTCACCATCTTAAAACTTCCCATGATGCTCTACCTTCAACCTGTGGCAGAGGTAGAAGTCAGAGAGACAAATCTGGTGAAGAGGCCTGAAGGAAAAGAGGTCAAATCCACAGTTGGTTTCTGTGATCATTGCAACCTGTGGTGATCCATCATTCAGGAGGAAGCAGGACTCTTCGACTTGGCTTTCCATGGTGCTTGTTTGTGATGGCTTCTCACAACTGGCCAAGTTAATTTGCATAGTACACCTAGCTGATGGCCTCACCTTTTGGGAGGGAGTCACATGATCACCCCTTCACTGTCCTAGAAAACGGTGCCGTGACCTTTCCAGCTGAGACTTTCTTCTTGAACTTCCGGGTAAAGCAGAGGGTGTGTACTTCCACTGCATGCTCCGCTGTTTGATCTCAGATTTAAAGTGGTGAACCAAACGACGGCGGTCCTGAGGGCCTCATGCTGTCGGACTGTGCTGCAAACACTCAAGAAGTGCCTTGAAAATGTGAAGGCCGGTGTCGATTTGCGTCAGCCGACAGATATCATCCATTAGTCAGCACATGGCTGAGACATTGGGCATCACCACTAGATCGGTGCACTCAACCTTCACTGAGGTGCACTCCACTCTCACCGAAACATTGGGCATGGAAAAGGTTCTGGATTCCGGTGTTCTCCATTTTCCAAATCCCGTTGATTGATGTCACCTTTGCATACAAATCCAGCAAACATCAATGAAAGGCTGTTTCCAACGAGATCGGGTCACTGATGTTTCCCGGTATAGCCAACTCATAATATTCACCAATTAGTAGCACTTGAAATTCTGCCTCGTAAAAAAAAAAAAAATGAATGGATTAATTAAATAATTGGAAATTGAAAAATGTAAGTACGGTAATTGAAAAATTGAAAATTAAATTGTTGAAATTGAAGAAAAAATATATATATAATAATAATAATATAAAAAAATAGTTAACTAATCGAAAAATGAAGAAATAAAAAATTGAAAAGAATGAAATGATTAAAAATTGGGAAAATAATTTGAAAATGGAAAAATAAATTTTTTTAAATAACGGAAAAATTATTCTTCAAAAAGCGGAACCCCACTGACACCAAGATGAAACACTGAATGCCTTCCTCCGGGAACCATAACAACAAAACCATCAACGTGAGTATGTTGAACTGTGAAATGAGTTGTATTCCAAAACCATCTTTAAATAGTCAGACCTGGAACATCCTGAGCGCCCTTTATAACTCACTAGCAGAGTACCCCCACTCTATGTGCGATCTTGTTCTGAGCATGTAACGCGTTCTTCTGGCACATACCTTTATTTGGGCATTGTATAGGCAACTGACAGTTTCCTCTTTCACTCCCCAAAAAAAAAACAAAAAAAAAACGAGTTGTGTGCATGAAGCAAAAACCGTGTGTGTTCTGCTTATACATCCAAACACTTCACTGCACTGGAAAACATGAGGGACAGCCAAACTGTACTGAAAAGGGTGGAGGCTTGTAATACCCTCTCCCACCTCTAGGCGGCGCTACATGATACACATTTACATAGAGAATTGGCGTCTCCACCTTTCCCTCCCCCAAGAGCACTGGCAAAAATAAAAACACCCCTGCACACTAATTGGGGTCATGCTGATCCCATGTAGCAAGTCTGGATGTAATTGGGCCAGAACTGTAGGAGGAGTAGTGCGAAAAACAAACAAACCAAACAAACACCGGTCCGTGAATTATAGTAAGGATGAACGGCTTGCTTTATTTATTTGTTTTTAAATTGGCTAAAGTTCTTGGAGGAGCTGCAATACAAATCGTGCACACACATTGCATACAAATGCATGCGGCAACACCGGACTTGACTTGGATAAAGTCAGCCACTGCACTCGCGGGTGGGAGAGGAGGGGTGGGTGGTGACCTCACCAACTGGGGCACTTTGGATACGAAAGGCATCAACCTCTCTCCACACTCAGCAGGACGAGTCAAGGAGAAACTTCCTCTTCCTCCTCCACGAATGCTAACCTGCTTTGGCATTCGTGGAAACATGCCTTTCAATGCTGAGCATTCACCGTGGAAACAGCACGTGCCATTTTTAGAGTCTTGGAATGATCCGTCTGGGTTCGGGTTTGAACAGCTCAACCTCCCAGACTCAAGAGCGGAGACTGACCATTACACCACTGAATAACGTGCTGTGAAGGCTGAGATACATTAACATGGCATTTGTCTGAGTGTTCAACACCAATTGCTCTCCAAGACGAAATACCATAACACTTGTCATTGTAACATAGTTTGGGCAGAAGATGCTTTTGGGTTCGCAGTTGGTAAGTCCTATTAAATGGGTCTCTCATCACAAACTTTTGTTGTGGCTCCAGAGATAAAATGCACACACAATGTGCTGCTTATGCATTGATCATCCCATCGTCATGTCCGACTCGCTGTTTTAGTATCATCATCATCATCATCATCATCATCATCATCATCATCATCATCATCATCATCATCATCATCATCATCATCATCATCATCATCATATCAACATATTTGTATTCACTGCAGGATGATAACCTCCCTCAATTCATGTTGGTGTTAGCTTAGCTTAGCAAGTGCTTAACAAGTTTGTCAAATGTGGATTGGCAAGAAAGTCAGGGCAGGAATGAGTCATTGTTCCAGGGTGTTGGGGATAGCTCACCACCTACTTTTCTCAAAGGACACTGTGGGATCTTTAATGTGCACCAAATAATTCCGGCAGACAGGACGCCCAGTTCAACGTCCATCCGAGGGACGGCACACGCATTGATGGATCACCCTGCCTGCGAATCACCAGGATAACAGTTTGACTATCAGATTAAGAATCTACCCCGGCCACACAGCTTGGAGGCAACCATCCCGTGGGACCTCTACACCATCCCGTGGGACCTCTACACCATCCCGTGGGAGCTCCACGCCATCCCGTGGGAGCTCTACACCATCCCGTGGGACCTCCACGCCATCCAGTGGGACCTCCACGCCATCCAGTGGGACCTCCACGCCATCCAGTGGGGCCTCCACGCCATCCAGTGGGGCCTCCACGCCATCCAGTGGGGCCTCCACGCCATCCAGTGGGGCCTCCACGCCATCCAGTGGGGCCTCCACGCCATCCAGTGGGGCCCCCACGCCATCCAGTGGGGCCCCCACGCCATCCAGTGTGGCCCCCACGCCATCCAGTGGGGGCCCCCACGCCATCCAGTGGGGCCCCCACGCCATCCAGTGGGGCCTCCACGCCATCCAGTGGGGCCCCCCACGCCATCCAGTGGGGCCCCCACGCCATCCAGTGTGGCCCCCACGCCATCCAGTGGGGCCTCCATGCCATCCAGTGGGGCCTCCACGCCATCCAGTGGGGCCTCCAGCCTCCACGCCATCCAGTGGGGCCTCCACGCCATCCAGCGGGGCCTCCACGCCATCCAGCGGGGCCTCCACGCCATCCAGCGGGGCCTCCACGCCATCCAGCGGGGCCTCCACGCCATCCAGCGGGGCCTCCACGCCATCCAGCGGGGCCTCCACGCCATCCAGCGGGGCCTCCACGCCATCCAGCGGGGCCTCCAAGCCATCCAGCGGGGCCTCCACGCCATCCAGCGGGGCCTCCACGCCATCCAGCGGGGCCTCCACGCCATCCAGAGGGGCCTCCACGCCATCCAGCGGGGCCTCCACGCCATCCAGCGGGGCCTCCACGCCATCCAGCGGGGCCTCCACGCCATCCAGCGGGGCCTCCACGCCATCCAGCGGGGCCTCCACGCCATCCAGCGGGGCCTCCACGCCATCCAGCGGGGCCTCCACGCCATCCAGCGGGGCCTCCACGCCATCCAGCGGGCCCTCCACGCCATCCAGCGGGGCCTCCACGCCATCCAGCGGGGCCTCCACGCCATCCAGCGGGGCCTCCACGCCATCCAGCGGGGCCTCCACGCCATCCAGCGGGGCCTCCACGCCATCCAGCGGGGCCTCCACGCCATCCAGTGGGGCCTCCAAGCCATCCAGTGGGGCCTCCAAGCCATCCAGTGGGGCCTCCACGCCATCCCGTGGGGCCTCCACGCCATACCGTGGGGCCTCCACGCCATCCCGTGGGGCTTCCACGCCATCCCGTGGGACCTCGACGCCATCCCGTGGGACCTCGACGCCATCCCGTGGGACCTCGACGCCATCCCGTGGGACCTCGACGCCATCCCGTGGGACCTCGACGCCATCCCGTGGGACCTCGACGCCATCCCGTGGGACCTCGACGCCATCCCGTGGGACCTCGACGCCATCCCGTGGGACCTCGACGCCATCCCGTGGGACCTCGACGCCATCCCGTGGGACCTCGACGCCATCCCGTGGGACCTCGACGCCATCCCGTGGGACCTCGACGCCATCCCGTGGGACCTCGACGCCATCCCGTGGGACCTCGACGCCATCCCGTGGGACCTCGACGCCATCCCGTGGGACCTCGACGCCATCCCGTGGGACCTCGACGCCATCCCGTGGGACCTCGACGCCATCCCGTGGGACATCGACGCCATCCCGTGGGACCTCGACGCCATCCCGTGGGACCTCGACGCCATCCCGTGGGACCTCGGCGCCATCCCGTGGGACCTCGGCGCCATCCCGTGGGACCTCGGCGCCATCCCGTGGGACCTCGGCGCCATCCCGTGGGACCTCGGCGCCATCCCGTGGGACCTCGGCGCCATCCCGTGGGACCTCGGCGCCATCCCGTGGGACCTCGGCGCCATCCCGTGGGACCTCGGCGCCATCCCGTGGGACCTCGGCGCCATCCCGTGGGACCTCGGCGCCATCCCGTGGGACCTCGGCGCCATCCCGTGGGACCTCGGCGCCATCCCGTGGGACCTCGGCGCCATCCCGTGGGACCTCGGCGCCATCCCGTGGGACCTCGACGCCATCCCGTGGGACCTTGACGCCATCCCGTGGGACCTCTACGCCATCCCGCGTGATCTCTACACCATCCCATCCCGTGGGACCTCTCGTTAACAATATAATTTAAGCGTTTAAATCTTGCTTAACTGTTGCTGCTTTTGAATTAAAAACCAGCAATTCAAAATGTCAAATTATTTTGAGCATTTGTCAGACTTCTTTTTGTCACGAAAATAAAAGTGAAAGAATGATTAAGAAAACTTGACAAAGTCCTGACCATATTGGTCCTCTCATAACTTGGAGGGAATTTTGTAATTATCTTACTATAATTCTCCAAATGTCTGTCCGTCTGTCTGTCCGTTCGAAGGTACCGCAAAATCGGCTGAACCAATCGCAACGATATTTTGGGTGGGTAATCCTGGGATCTCCAGGAGTAAAATAGGCTATTTCGTTTTTCCAATTTCAGCTTTGGTCTCCAGCATTCTCAGGTTGGACTCCCGCATAACATTCGCGTTCCCATAACGTTCATTGTGACGATGTTTCCATCGTGACGATGTTGTTTTCCCGGGTGCTGCACAAACGGCTGCACCGATCGCTGCACGGCTGCACCGATCGCTGCACGGCTGCACCGATCGGACTCGGTGACCTCGGACAAAGACCTTTTATAAGGACACAGGTTGAATCCCTGCTTGAGAGAATTCCAACCTCCTCCCCACCATCACGGCCGTCTCTCCAACTCACAACCCCACGAGATATGCAGAAAGGACGACCTAAAACGAATTATCTTCTTTTCGATTCATATATAAACATCATTAAAAGTAAATAATGACCTCGGCGAAAGTTCAAACGTAGGACAGTTTATATTGGCCACGGGTAGTTTATAAGGACACGGATATCCACGCATAGTTTATAAGGACACGGGTTGAATCTCTACATGAGAGAATTCCACATAGCTATCTGGGCGGTGTATACGCTAACAGATCACTGTCTCCATCGATCTTGCCAAGGCCGTAACAGCTATCGGCTCAAAATCCTTTTAACTGTTGATTTGGTAGTTTTTACAATGAAGGAAACATTAACAATGTTGTTAAAAGTTTATTTTGTGATTAATTTGTGATTGGAGATATGTTGTTTGGAATGAAAAAAAGAGACCGAGTTCAAGTATATGACGACATGCCGTGATGGTTTCTACTTTCTGAACGTGAACTGCGCGGATCGCCATATGCAGATTTGCCACGGACCCACGATCGATGTTTCTATGCGTGAACGTACCCGTTTGTTTACGAACGGGTACGTTTTTATGGAAGTCATTCACGAATTTGCTGTCCATGTCTGATGTGCGACTGAAGGTGCTACAGGAATGTGGAACTTATTGGTTTCATGCTTTAGCATTCGCCGTATCTGCATTGCCTGTTTGCTTCTGCCCTCCCACCCGTGCGTAGCATGGGTATCTCACTCGGAATCATTCCCTTGGAATCTAGCAGCCGCCAACCCTCACGATACATAGCAGGGTCTTACAGCCGCCATATTGGTGCTCACCGTCACTGCGATGCGAAGTTATGTTGTATCGCCATTATATATGACGGTACCAGCCCTAAGGGTGGGGCTTCAATTTGGAGGCGCGATTTCTATAAACATCCGTTAAATATCACACGCAAATCATCAAAATCTAAACAGTATTTTTAGAAGTATATCTTACTAATATGAATATGAATATGAATCGTTTAAAATACAAAAGGCCTTCAATTTCTGATATTTTACCTTTTCATTTGGGCCTCCCAATTGAAGCCCCGCCCATAGGGCGGGTACGGGCGGGTGCTAGTATTTGTAAATGAAGAGTTGATTCCACATTGAGATGAGAAAACAATTACTGATTTTGATTTGCCGTTGATACCCCTCTCTCGCACCAACCAGGTGACCCTGAGACGGTTGGCGGTGCAGGTGTGCGGCCTATATGCAGAGGTTGAAGGACTTCATTTTGAGAAGAACCTTCCTGGCCTCCTTCCTGCACTGCATGCCGAGCTTGAAGCACCGTTTGATTCGCAGGTTTTTGTTAATATCTTGTCACTGTCATTACCTCTGCCACCACAGGTGGACAGAGGTTCTGTTTTCATCCCTGTTTGTCTGATTGTGTGAGCAGGATATCTCAGAGTTATGGATGGATTATGATGAAACCTGATATACAGGTTGGGTGAGTGACCAGGACAATGAGACCTACAGTCGTGGCCAAAAATATTGGCACCCTTGCACCTTTTTCAAATAATTGACAGTTTCCTCGAAAAATAAGTTGAAATTGACAAAAGTATTTGGTCTCCAGAATTCTTTATTTCACTGTTAATATTACAGCACCTTTGTTTTTGATTCAGGACTTAATAATATCCTTTCAAATAAGAAAATAAAAAGAAATGGCATTGACAAAATTATTGACACCTTTGTCTTAATATTTGGTAGCACAGACTTTGGACAAAATAACTGCAGTCAAGCACTTCCTACACCTCTCCACTGGCAGTTTGTCCCACTCTTGTTGTGCAAACTTCCCCAGTTCTCCCAGATTTGAAGGGTGCCTTCTCCCAACTGCTGTTTTCAGATCTTCCCACAGGTGTTCAATGGGATTTAGATCTGAACTCATTGCTGGCCACTTCAGAACAGTCCAGCGTTTTGTCTTGAACCATTCCTGGGTGCTATTTGTAGTGTGTTTGGGGTCATTGTGCTGCTGCAAGAGACATGACCTTCGACAGAGACCCAGCTCTTTGACACTGGGTTGAACATTGCGCTCCAAAATGCCTTGGTAATCTCCTGATTTCATGATTCCATGCACACATTCAAGGCACCCAGTGCCAGGGGCAGCACAGAAACCACATAACATCACTGAACCTCCTCCATGTTTAACTGTAGGGAAGGTGTTCTTTTCCTTGAAGGCTTCATTTTGTTTTCTGTAAACATAGAGATGGATGGCCTGGTGTTGGCTTAGCGGTTAGGGTGCCGGCTTGGGATCCTAGGATCCTGGGTTTGAATCCCGGTCGATCGCTGAATTAACACCAGGGGGGTTGACTCAGCCTGTCATCCTTCCGAGGTCGGCAAATTGAGTACCAGCTTGCTGGGATGAATGATCCCGGTGTGTACCCCGGTTTAGAATAGGTACACCTTATCCCTGCGCATCGTAAGAGCGTGACCAAGGGTTGGCGTCAGGAAGGGCATCCGGCCATAAAAACATTGCCTCAAACAGGGAACCATGATTGTCATGGGGCTCGCAATGCTAACCCCCGCTCTAGCGGGGAAAATGGCCTTTAAAAAACGATCATTCATTCATTCATTCATAGAGATGATGTGCTTTACCAAAGAGCTAATTTGGTCTCATCTGTCCACAGGACATTCTCCCAGAAGGATTTTGGCTTGTTCAGGTGTGTTTTGGCAAACTCCAGTCGAGCTTTCTCAGCAGTAGGGTCCTCCTGGGTCTCCTACCGTAGAACCCCTTTTCATTGAGTTGGCGACGGATGGTGTGAGTTGAAACTGTCTTACCTTGTGTCTGAAGTTCAGCTTGAATCTGTTTAGCAGTTGATCGAGGTGCTTTCTCCACCATTCTAACAATCCTTCACTGTAATCTTCGATCAGGTTTTCTCTTCCGGCCACGTCCAGGGAGGTTGGCTTCAATGCCATTGGCCTTAAACTTCCTGATAACATTGTGTCTGGTGGATGCAGAAACATAAAGGTCTCTGGAGATGGACTTGTAGCCTTGAGATTGTTCATGCTTGGCTACAATCTTGTGTCTGACCTCCTCAGACAATTCTCTGGTTTTCTTTATTTTCTCCATGCTCTTTGCAGTACACACAGTGACACAAAACAGAAGAATGACTCCTTTTCTCAATTCAAATTGGTTGAAAGAATGATTTTTATATTGCAGGCACCTGCAACTCACCACAGGTGAGTTCAATTCCAAAGTAAAGGCGAATCACCTGTTAGAAATCAAATTATTTCGAACAACTTCTAAAAGGTGCCAATAATATTGTCGGGGCCATTTTAGGATTTTTGTGTGGAATAAGCTAAGATTTAGTAATTTTTTCAGCTTTTTTTGTTTGTTTCACTGCAAACTAAAGAAATACAAATGTGGATACCAAAATATTTTTTGGAATTTCAACAATTTTCTGGAAGAAATGGTGCATTATTTGAAAAAAAAAGTGCAAGGGTGCCAATATTGTTGGCCATGACTGTATGTGTTAGGAATCTGTGAAGGGGTAGACTGTCGAGCATCACCTGTTGTCAAGTGATTCTTGTCCTGCTTGTAGAAGAATCTGTGTATTGTGTTCCGCCAAGCCTGTCCCCTAGTGTACTGCAGTTCGACCGCAGGGTGCTGAGCTCTTGACAGAGGAGTCTGAAGTGAAGGCCTGCTGGGCCGGTTACTTTAAGCGGCTGTACCAGGTTGACCTCCCAGCTGTTGAGTTGGATATCAGGTGTGTTATTCCCATTGCCGACCCTCCAATCAACTGTGAACCACCTTCCTTTGTGGAAACACAGGCTGTGGTGAATCAGCTGAAAGGGGGCGAAGCTCCTGGAATCTGTGTCATCCATGCTGAGTTTCTCAAGGCTGGTGGAAATGCTGTACTCGTGTAGGTGCATGCAAATTCTGTGCTCTGCTTGGAGCACGGGCATCATCCCAAGTTGATTTGAAGAGTGGCCTTGTTGTCCCTCTCTGGAAAGGGATGGATGATCACCAGGACTGCAACATCTATCGAGGGTGATGCTGCTCTCAGTGCCGGGCAAGATGTTTGCATGGATAATTCTTGATCGGGTTCACCACCATCTGCTTGACCACCAGCTCCCAGAGCAGTCTGGCTTAACACCAAAAAGGTCAACGATTGACCGTATCCTTGCTCTCCGTGTCCTCGCCGAACGCAGGCGAGAGTTTCGTCAGGGGCTGCTTGCAGCCTATATTGATCTCCACAAAGCGTTCGATTCGGTGAATCGGGATGCCCTCTAGAGGATTCTCGGTCTTCGTGGGGTGCCACCAATACTAATAAATCTGATTTCTGAACTATACTTTGGTACCGAGAGTGCTGTGAGATGTGGTGGCTCCATCTCTGACTTATTTCCATTTGTTACTGGAGTACGTCAGGGGTGTGTACTGACCCCCACACCTTTCAGCGCTTGGATGGACTGGTTTCTGGGGAGGATGTCAGAGAGATTTAGCCAGAAGTGCATCATTTGGGAGTGTCAAGATCTCTGACCTTGATTTCTCAGATGATGCAGTCATCTTTGCGGAGACTCTGGATATCCTTACGGGGGCCTTCCAGGTGCTGAATGAGGAGTTTGAGCCACTGGGATTACCAGTCTCCTGGGTCAAAACCAAGATCCAGGCTTTCAATCACATCTTGGATGCTGCTGTCTTGTCTGTGCCTGTTTGTGGTGAGGATGTTGAGGTCATGGAGAGATTCATTTACCTTGGGAGTGTTATTCATGTCTCTGCATGTTGTGAGCCAGAGGTTGATAGACGTCTGGGTCGGGCCTGGGGAGTCATGGATTCACTGGATCATGGGGGTGTGGTGCTGTCGGTATCTATGCAGGAGGACGAAAGTCTGAGTTTTTTTAAGTCCTTGGTGCTTCCAGTCTTGTTCCACGGATGTGAAACTTGGAGTCTGACCAAGGGTCTGAGACAAAGATTTAACTCATTCGATATCAGGTCTCTTCGGAGGAGAATTCTTGGCTATCGCTAGTCGGACTTTGTGTCCAATGAGTGTTTGCTGAGAGAGACTCAGATGAGATTTGTTACCTGTATTGTCCGTGAGCGTCAGCTGCGGCTGTATGGACATGTGGCTCCTTTTCCTGATGCTGATCCTGCTCACCAGATACTCTCAGCAAGGGAGCTTCATGAGTGGAGGAGGCCAACGGACTGACCGCGTGCCTTGTGTTTGCAACAGGTTGATCGGCATCTCAAGGAGATGGACGGAGGTTAATGTTTCTTTGGAATCGAAATGCTTGAAGGATTGGAGGGAAGATCAAGATTGGACCAACTCATGGTTATTATCAGCTTCGATATCTTTCCATTGATCACATATTGGAAGCCTCTTTGATCCCAATACATTGATCGGTTTTCAAGCTCTGCGGTTTTTTGAACAAAATTATTCATGAAGTTGCGTTTTAATTTATAGACTCGGCTTCCAAGTACCTTTCTTCTTTGCTGGGATTGCTGGGATTGCTGGGAACTCAGCTGTGCCGCTGATGCAGTGCTGTTGTCTGCCCGAGCACGAATATGTAATTTGTTCACGGATAGCTCGCCTACTCTTCGCAAAGGACACTGTGGGATCTTTAACATCCACCAACTAATGCCTTGAGATGGGACACACAGTTTAACATCCATCCGAGAGATGGCACACACATCGATGAATCGCCCTGTCTGAGAAACACCAGAATGGCAGTTTACAGGTGGGTCGGGATTCAAACCCAAGCTTGACAGCTTGGAGGAGAGTGTGTGCACTTCTCGGCCATCTTGCGAGCTCAAATCATTTTTGGTATTCCCTCACCGATGTCGTTTGCTCTTCAAGGTTGGCACACACCGACCAACATGTTATGCTTCAAAATGTACACGACTCCAAGAGACTAGTTCCATTTTGTTCTGTTTTACACAACATGGCCTGCTCACATTGGGAGGTTATACAAACGCTTCTCCTCCTGAACCCTCACACAGGTGTGACCCCTCCCCTCACATAGGTGAGATCCATCCATCCCACTCATCAGCTCCAAACCAGGTTAATATTGAACAATGAATGCCCAGCTGAGACTCTTCAATGTCCACCTGCTGCTCATACATGTTTGATTAAGGCTATAAGCGTATCAGTGCTGCCTCGACGGTGACCCAGGGAGGGCATTTTGGGTAACAGGTGTCAAGCTGTCTTATAAACGTTAACCACAATTACGGTTAATCTCCTAATGCCACGAATTAACGATTTCCCATTTATTTCTACATTTCCTACTGTACCAGGTGTGCTGTGTTTCCATTTATGATACTGAAACCTTTGCCTTCTTATTTTGCTTTTTGTCCATGTTTCTGTCCGGCGGATGACGTGAACTGCATGCTGCATGCAGGTGGATGAGTCCATGGAGAGGGCCTCAGACCAACTCTTGTTCTCTGTGCTGTCCCTGCTGAGCAAACTGCTGCGCACCTGTCCTGTCCTCACGACCACATCTCGGCACAAGATCATGCCCAACATCTGGGGTAACTCGTACGAACCGTCCTCACCATTTGAGTGCTTACGATTAAACACAGAGTTTCTCTGATGTGGTTCAGGTGTGCTTTTGGTCAATTGCAAAAGAGTGGATTTTGTGCACATGGCGAGCGGGTGGCACCTCTGACGGCACAGATAAACCTCTGGGACAGACATCACATCAGAATTATTACTCTTAAACGATTTTCTTTTGTGGAAATTTGAACATACAGAACTGAGCATTTTTTTCTGCAGTGTCTCTGGCCTGTCGATTGGCTTGTACTTGCATTACACCAGGAAGGAGACATTCGGAAACATTTGTGTACCTTTGCAATACCAATATTGCAAAGGCAGGATGTACTATACCCCGGGAAGGCAGGCAGTCGACAAATCGACATGTTGGGTGTGTGAAAAGGAAGAATCGATTCAATTTTAGTGAAGATCCGGATGTGGATAGTAGAAATTTTTAGGTGATTCTTCAAATTTGGGGGAAAAAATGATGGGGCAAAACGATACATAGCGATACATAGCGATACATAACGATACATAGCGATACATAGCGATACGTAGCGATACATAGCGATACGTAGCGATACATAGCGATACATAGCGATACATAGCGATACATAGCGATACATAGCGATACATAGCGATACATAACGATACATAACGATACATAGCAGGATATCTCAAAAAGTTGTGGACGGATGATTTTGATTAAATGTGATTCTGTATTGTGATTTTCTGGTCTACTCTGGGATGCAAAACGTAAACTGTTCATCTGGCGAAGGTTTGCTCTCCACTGAGTGCCGATCTAGTTATGTTGTCGATTACTTGTTTGGTTAACAATGAAGCATTCATCAGCTGATATTTAACACTTCAGTTGCATCTTTGATTAGTGTTGGGCTGAAGGCCTCCCCTATCACATTCCTGGAGTCGAGCGTTCAGAACAAGCACGGCCATGAGAGCTGGTAGAGAGAGAGATGGAGAGGGGTAGAGAGAGATGGAGAGGGGTAGAGAGAGATGGAGAGGGGTAGAGAGAGATGGAGAGGGGTAGAGAGAGATGGAGAGGGGTAGAGAGAGATGGAGAGGGGTAGAGAGAGATGGAGAGGGGTAGAGAGAGATGGAGAGGGGTAGAGAGAGAGATGGAGAGGGGTAGAGAGAGATGGAGAGGGGTAGAGAGAGAGATGGAGAGGGGTAGAGAGAGATGGGGAGGGGTAGAGAGAGATGGAGAGGGGTAGAGAGAGATGGAGAGGGGTAGAGAGAGATGGAGAGGGGTAGAGAGAGATGGGGAGGGGTAGAGAGAGATGGAGAGGGGTAGAGAGATGGAGAGGGGTAGAGAGAGATGGAGAGGGGTAGAGAGAGATGGAGAGGGGTAGAGATGGAGAGGGGTAGAGATGGAGATGGAGAGGGGTAGAGAGAGATGGAGAGGGGTAGAGAGAGATGGGGAGGGGTAGAGAGAGATGGAGAGGGGTAGAGAGATGGAGAGGGGTAGAGAGAGATGGAGAGGGGTAGAGAGAGATGGAGAGGGGTAGAGATGGAGAGGGGTAGAGATGGAGATGGAGAGGGGTAGAGAGAGATGGAGAGGGGTAGAGAGAGATGGGGAGGGGTAGAGAGAGATGGAGAGGGGTAGAGAGAGATGGAGAGGGGTAGAGAGAGATGGAGAGGGGTAGAGAGAGATGGAGAGGGGTAGAGAGAGATGGAGAGGGGTAGAGAGAGATGGAGAGGGGTAGAGAGAGATGGGGAGGGGTAGAGAGAGATGGAGAGGGGTAGAGAGAGATGGAGAGGGGTAGAGAGAGATGGAGAGGGGTAGAGAGAGATGGAGAAGGGTAGAGAGAGATGGAGAGGGGTAGCGAGAGATGGAGAGGGGTAGAGAGAGATGGAGAGGGGTAGAGAGAGAGATGGAGAGGGGTAGAGAGAGATGGAGAGGGGTAGAGAGAGGGGTAGAGAGAGAGATGGAGAGGGGTAGAGAGAGATGGAGAGGGGTAGAGAGAGATGGAGAGGGGTAGAGAGAGATGGAGAGGGGTAGAGAGAGATGGAGAGGGGTAGAGAGAGATGGAGAGGGGTAGAGAGAGATGGAGAGGGGTAGAGAGAGATGGAGAGGGGTAGAGAGAGAGATGGAGAGGGGTAGAGAGAGATGGAGAGGGGTAGAGAGAGATGGAGAGGGGTAGAGAGAGATGGAGAGGGGTAGAGAGAGATGGAGAGGGGTAGAGAGAGATGGAGAGGGGTAGAGAGAGATGGGGAGGGGTAGAGAGAGTTGGAGAGGGGTAGAGAGAGATGGAGAGGGGTAGAGAGAGATGGAGAGGGGTAGAGAGATGGGGAGGGGTAGAGAGATGGAGAGGGGTAGATAGAGATGGAGAGGGGTAGAGAGAGATGGAGAGGGGTAGAGAGAGATGGAGAGGGGTAGAGAGAGATGGAGAGGGGTAGAGAGAGATGGAGAGGGGTAGAGAGAGATGCAGAGGGGTAGAGAGAGATGGAGAGGGGTAGAGAGAGATGGAGAGGGGTAGAGAGAGATGGAGAGGGGTAGAGAGAGATGGAGAGGGGTAGAAAGAGGGGTAGAGGGGTAGAAAGAGGGGTAGAGGGGTAGAGAGAGAGAGATGGAGAGGGGTAGAGAGAGATGGAGAGGGGTAGAGAGAGAGATGGTGAGGGGTAGAGAGAGAGATGGAGAGGGGTAGAGAGAGAGATGGAGAGGGGTAGAGAGAGAGAGATGGAGAGGGGTAGAGAGAGAGATGGAGAGGGGTAGAGAGAGAGATGGAGAGGGGTAGAGAGAGAGATGGAGAGGGGTAGAGAGAGAGATGGAGAGGGGTAGAGAGAGAGATGGAGAGGGGTAGAGAGAGAGATGGAGAGGGGTAGAGAGAGAGATGGAGAGGGGTAGAGAGAGAGATGGAGAGGGGTAGAGAGAGAGATGGAGAGGGGTAGAGAGAGAGATGGAGAGGGGTAGAGAGAGAGATGGAGAGGGGTAGAGAGAGAGATGGAGAGGGGTGAAGAGAGAGATAGAGAGGGGTAGAGAGAGATGGAGAGGGGTAGAGAGAGAGATGGAGAGGGGTAGAGAGAGAGATGGAGAGGGGTAGAGAGAGAGATGGAGAGGGGTAGAGAGAGAGATGGAGAGGGGTAGAGAGAGATGGAGAGGGGTAGAGAGAGATGGAGAGGGGTAGAGAGAGATGGAGAGGGGTAGAGAGAGATGGAGAGGGGTAGAGAGAGATGGAGAGGGGTAGAGAGAGATGGGGAGGGGTAGAGAGAGATGGAGAGGGGTAGAGAGAGATGGAGAGGGGTAGAGAGAGATGGGGAGGGGTAGTGAGAGATGGAGAGGGGTGGAGAGGGGTAGAGAGAGATGGAGAGGGGTAGAGAGAGATGGGGAGGGGTAGAGAGAGATGGGGAGGGGTAGAGAGAGATGGGGAGGGGTAGAGAGAGATGGAGAGGGGTAGAGAGAGATGGAGAGGGGTAGAGAGAGATGGAGAGGGGTAGAGAGAGATGGAGAGGGGTAGAGAGAGATGGAGAGGGGTAGAGAGAGATGGAGAGGGGTAGAGAGAGATGGAGAGGGGTAGAGAGAGATGGAGAGGGGTAGAGAGAGATGGAGAGGGGTAGAGAGAGATGGAGAGGGGTAGAGAGAGATGGAGAGGGGTAGAGAGAGATGGAGAGGGGTAGAGAGAGATGGAGAGGGGTAGAGAGAGATGGAGAGGGGTAGCGAGAGAGATGGAGAGGGGTAGAGAGAGAGATGGAGAGGGGTAGAGAGAGAGATGGAGAGGGGTAGAGAGAGAGATGGAGAGGGGTAGAGAGAGAGATGGAGAGGGGTAGAGAGAGAGATGGAGAGGGGTAGAGAGAGAGACAGACAGACACAGACAGATGCAGACAGATGCAGAGAGACGCAGACAGACAGAGACAGACAGACAGACAGAGACAGACAGACACAGACAGACAGACAGAGACAGACAGACAGAGACAGACAGACAGAGACAGACAGACAGACAGAGACAGACAGACAGACAGAGACAGACACAGACACACACAGAGACAGACAGAGAGAGACAGACACAGACAGACACAGACACAGACAGACACAGACAGAGACAGACACAGACAGACACAGACAGAGACAGATAGAGACAGACAGAGACAGATAGAGACAGAATGTGAATGCACTAATCAGATGTAATTGAACATCAACTTGCATGTCAGTGGAGAGGCTGAACTTGGAGGCTGGGAGAGCACCCTCAATTCATCGTCATTGTGAGCGTATTACCCCGCGCACGCAAAGTGAAGTAGAGGTTAAGCAATTAGTTATTTGTCTATGTCAGTTTACAAGCCTCAGTTTATGATCGAGGAAAAAAAACTTTTATTTCAATTGAATGTTATAATTTGACCATTAATCGGAAAATGAACCTGTAGTTTCGCAGCGACCTCACCACCGATGTGACGGCTCTGAATTCTTCTCGATTGGGCACGCGCACGGAGGGGAGAATCTTTTTTTTTACTCTGTCTACCTGTCTGGCAAACAATATTGAAAATCGTTCCGAACAGGAAACGTTAATCTCCTAACTGCCTAATTGTCCCCCGTCGCACAGCGGAGCAAAAGGGGGACTATGGTTTTCCCCTCCGTCCGTGTGTCCGTCCGTCCGTCTGTCTGTGCATGCGGGCGTGCGTGTGTGCGTGCGGGCCTGCATGCGTAAGCGAAGAACCGCATTCCGAATTTGGTGTGTGGGTGCAACCCACGTCAAAATCCAAGATGGCCACCGCCATGTATGTCTGATGCCATGGATGTCTGAACCTTGTGAGCTGAATATCTTGAAAAATAAGCGAAGTACCAACTTCTGATCTGGTGTGTTGGTGTATCTCGGCATGAGGAAGAACGCTATTGAAAATTGGGTCACCACGTCAAAATCCAAGATGGCCGCCGCCATGTATGTCTGAACCTTGTGAGATGAATATCCTGAAAAATAAGCGAAGTACCAACTTCTAATTTGGTGTGTGGGTGTATCTCGGCATAAGGAAGAACGCTATTGTAAATTGGGTCGCCACGTCAAAATCCAAGATGGCCGCCACCATATATATGTCTGAACCTTGTGAGCGAAATATCTTGAAAATTAAGCGAAGTACCAACTTCTAATCTGGTGTGTGGGTGTATCTAGGCACAAGCAAGAACGCTGTTTAAAATTGGGTCGGCACGTCAAAATCCAAGTTGGCTGCCTCCATGTATGTCTGAACCTTGTGAGCGAAATATCATATCATAGCATGTTTTCTGCGTCTTCCACTTTGTCAACTCACATCACTTCCCCGACGGGGGACCGAGGCGTAACGCTTGTTTCCACTGTTTTAAGGACGTCATTAAGGACACAAACAACAGGCATGAAGAAACAATGTGTCATGTTAAATAAGGTGGTGTAGAAGACGCTGCATCAATGGCGGTAAACTTCTGAAAAAAAAACGATTTCTGCAGCCTTTAAAATCTTTATTTCTATTTAATTATATACTCGAACATTGTAGAACTCAAATCACCTTTTTAACACTTTCAAACCCCTTTAGTTTCGCAAGTAACAAACCACCTACCAACTTAGACAAAATATTCGGGCATTTTACGTCGTCACGTCCAATCAAACCCTCCGATTGGATGCCCAGTGCCATACCATGTAACACATTCGTCTGAGAAGTGATGCATTAATAAGTAAGGCTTTGAGAGGAGAAATGAAATAAAGAGAAGAAAAGAAAATTGGAATCAAGAAGGAAGACTTGACTACCCAAAGGCCTGCATAAAAATACGTGCCTCAGGAGTTTCTCGATCGGGAGAGAGTGGGAGCCGCGTGAATACGAGCAGGAAGGTGGTTCCGAAGCTGGGGAGCATGTTGAGGAAGAGCACGATCACCACCGGTTTTCAGTCGTGTAAAAGTGAGGAGACCAAGACGTGCCAAACATGGACAATGAAGAGGATTATAAGCGGGGAGCAATCTGTGTGCGAGTCAGGCAATTTATTGGTTCATTTTGAGCGACGAACATATTTTATATTTAATTATTTTTCAATTGATTGATTGATCTCGACTTGTGCATAGACAGTCTAAGCAACCAACAGTGGTCTTGTGCGGTGACCATTTAACCAATCTTGATTTTCATTGGTTGTGATGGTGCTTCTATTGAGGGTCACTGTAACAATCAGTATTGATTGGATGATCTTATTTTTGTGGTACACACCTGTGGTTGATCGGATGTGTTCCCTTTGCACAGAGAGTGTGCAGAGACACTTGCTGCACCCACAGGCCTGGGTGCGCCTTCAAGCCGGGCAGCTCTTTGGTCAACTCTTTGAGAGCTGGACCCCAGAAAAGCTGGTCCATGGCACGAGTACGTTGCGGCCATACTTTCTGGTGGCAAACCTGCAGGGAAAGGTGAGAGGAAGCTAAATTCCGCCATGTTGTTGTACTTCCTTTATCATACCTCGAGGCTGATGAACACTGACAAGCTCCATGTTATCAAACGACCATGCTTTGAACGTCTTTATACTTTAACCTCTGGTCTGAGGGTTCGTGTGAACAACTGAAAACAAGAATGGGAGTAATGGGTAGAGGGGCAGACTTGTCTGTGGAGGGACAGATAAGTGGACTTTTGGTGAGAGTTTTCACTTTGTGAGATTCACAAGAAATGGTTTGTCAATAAATGTGTACATTGTACAAGCCTGAATGAATGAATGAATGATCGTTTTAAGGCCATTTTCCCCGCTAGAGCAGGGGTTAGCTTTGCGGGCCCCATGACAATCATGGTTCCCTGTTTGAGGCAATGTTTTTATGGCCGGATGCCCTTCCTGACGCCAACCCTTGGTCACGCTCTTACGACGCGCAGGGATACGGTGTACCTATTCTAAACCGGGGTACACACCGGGATCATCACCGGGATCACCGGGATCGGGACATTGTACAAGCCTGTTGGAGTTGAAAGAGGGGCTGCACAGATCATGAGGCAACCAACCTACTGACCTACCAACCATCTAACCAACCAACCAACCAACCAACCAACCAACTAACCTACCAACTGACCAACCACCTACCAACCAACCAACCACCTACCAACCAACCAACCAAGCACCTACCAACCAACCAACCTACCTACCTACCGGTGGTGAAAGAGAGCAGGAGCTGGCCCTGAGATTTTTCTCCATTTTATTTATCAATTGCAAGCAGTGAGGTTCAGAACAGGCACAATAGTACGCGAAGGGGCAAAATGAATACAGTCGGCCAAGGAAATTTGGATGCCCTACAGCTTAAGGATTGGGGATTGGGGGGTAATGGGTGAAGGGTGGGAAAAGGTTTCAGTAGGTGTAGTAAAGCTCGGAGGTAGAAATGGGAGAGGCCGTGAGGTGTCGGTGAATGGAAGACTTGAAATCCAAGAGGGAAGAGCTCAAGACGACAGAATCGGTAAGGAGATTCCAGAGACGAAAAAAGAGGGCAATGGATGAACGGAAGTGACCATTAGGTTTAGACTTGTGTGGAGTAACAAGGAAATGGTTTCCAGTGAAATGTCTATGACTTGGAGGGGGATGAGGGTTTGGTAGATAAATAATTTGTGGGCAGTTTGGTCAAGACAAGAATAGAGATTAAAATAACTGCAAGGTCTACAGCGTGCTTATGGTGAAGAAGAATCAGATCCTGAAACTATGCCTCCTGTAACGAGATATCATTGACATGCAGGACCTTTAATTGTCGGAGGGTCGTTAATTCCAGGAACAAAATGTGGGGGAGATGGTAGGCAACACCACAGCTCCACATATCCATGACACTTCGGACGAAAGACTTATGATGTATTGGCCAGTTTGTCCCAGCAGATGATGAGGTGGTGGCTGATTTTGAAGGCCAACTTTATGATATAATTTGCCCAAGACAGGTTACAGGTGACCATTTGTGAGTCTTAAAGGTTCAGGAGCAGCACCTCTTACTAAGTTGAGCAAAGAAATAAGTTGCGGAGTTTACCAGCCGGTCCATTATATGTGCTAATGTCGTCCAATGATTTTAACATCCTCATGGGAGTCTAATCTAATGTTGCGTCTGACAAATTACACCTGACAGATACAAGTCTAAGTTGGACAGCCAAATCAGCGCACGGCCTGTTGTTCAGTGGATTGCCCCAGATCGTTCATCAAATCTCCGGAGGTAACACTCATTTATAATGTGATGAATGGTCTTATCTGGGTGACTACAGTCACATGCTCGGCTGTCTTTGAAATTCCATTTGTGGAGGTGGTGTGATGTCCTTACATGGAGAGTGCGGATCCTGTTGAGTGCAGACCACTGTTTCTGGGGGAGGTCGAAACCTGGAGGTCCTGCCAGATCACTCGCCAGTTCTTTGTTAACAATGTCGTTGTCTATCCAGAGATTGCACCACTGGTTTGTTGTATCAAACCCCGCATCACTCAAAACATTTGCTCCAAGGTACTTACGGAATGGTTCGTTCTTGACTGGTTTGCCGCAAAAGGAAACCTTGATTTTGCTGTTAGCTCGTCGGTTGCCGAGATGGAAAGGGGTGACTGTAGTCTTAGTTGGGTTTGGGCAGAGGGTAGATGAGTATTGCTCCATTACCTTTAAGTCCTGGAACAGGGTACTGCTGAGATATTCAAGGTTGATTGCTTGGGCAAGATTATCTGCATAAGCAAACTTTCTGGGGGTGGTGCAAGCATGTCGCTCACATGTATGTTTTAGGGAATTGGAGCAAAGACCGACCCTTGGGGAAGCCCATCATTCAGATTCCACATGGAGCTTGTTTGCTCACCGAGTGAAACCCTATATCTTCGATTGCTAAACATAGAAGAAAGTACCCACATTGTGGATTGGTGCTGGAAAAGCCTGGCAGCTTTCAGCAGAAGACCATGTCTGGCCTGGCCAGTAGGACATGCTCAAACAACGTGAATGTCGTGCATAGCAGAGATATGGGCCGATGGGTCAGCAGCTGGTTTCACTGGCTAAAGGATGGTAATGACTTTAGGCTCTCTCCAAGTTGTTGGTACGACTCCAGTTGCATGGGTGTTAGTGAAAAGAGAAGCCAACCAATCGCATCCATGATGTCTTAAGTTCTTCAAGAATTCAGGACAGATGCCATCTATTCCTGCTGCTTTCCTTGCTTTGGTGGAGGAAAGACCAAAGGCAATGTCAGCCCGAGTGTAGGGGGAAGAAATCAGGGGTGTAGGATGAGTTGATGAAACGGTCAAAGAGAGTTCCTTATGGATTTCCTGGCAAGACGTAACAGCATCAGCCGATACTTTGGGAGGTTGATGTTGAGCAGGTGAAGCAGATCCAATATGCCTTCGTAGGTTCCATGCTTCCACTTGAATGAGTGAGATCAAGCTCCTGAACAGTCTCCTGCCATCTTTGTCGTCTGGCCATGTCCACAAATTCCAATAGCTCAAATGTAACATCGGAATCCCCATAAGCTTCATACTGTTGGAGGAGTTGGTCAGTTTCTGACAATCGAGAAAGTGTGTAGCATTTACAAAAACCACCTGGGCTGTTGTTTTTTGCTGCATCTAGCAGGATCTTGCAGAAGCTGCTATAGCTCTTTGGGGCAGGGTTTGAGGTTGGTGATATGCTCCTCAACCTCTGCGGTGAAAGCCTTCTAGTTGGCTTTCCAAAAATTCCAGTGGGCCTTGGGTTTGGATGTAATCAAGTGAACCTGCATTCCAATGTGAATTAATGCTGGTCGGTGTTGGATGTGTGGAAAATGTGGAAGGATCTTACGAGATGCGTGAAGTGTGGTGTCCATTACCTTCCTTGGATACAAAACAGATGTCTGGATTGTAATTGTTCCTCAATCCACGTGAATGGAAAGATAGCTGTTACGTGCTCCTCCCCCAAACCCCCTGGTCACGGTGTACCTCCGAGCCCCGAGAGGAGTCACGGCAGAAAAATGTGTTATTCTGTATGTCAAAGATCAATGGTTAAGCCACACCAATTGTTACCAACAAACAAATATTGTATTAAGATCATACAAGAATAACAGTACAACAACAATAGTAATCAATTGGACAACCAATATATATTTCCTATGATGGTACCATCAGGTTCATACAATATAACTCACTGTGCTCCAAGTGAGCGAAAAGAAGAACATTCCCCAATGTCTCTATTCCGGCATCAAGCCCAAGTCGATCCGCTCCAGCGATCGTCAGAATGATGTCCAATCAAGACCAGAATCCCGTTCGGATGACAGTCACAGTCACGTGGCCAAAGCTGCACAAAGGTGCCCTCAAGGCGACGGGGAAATCCAAAGACGCCCTCCAGGCGACTGGGAAATCACACCCTCGGGTATGGATGGTTCACGGCTCCAAATCGGCGAATCGCAGATTTACCTTCAAAATCCACATTGCACACACACACACACCAGATAAACGTCTGGATGCGGTGAAAATGGTTGAAGCGAAGCGAAAAACCTTGCGCGATGCGCAAAGCGCGTGAGTCAAAATGGCCGACGGCCCGTTCTCGAGGCGTAACGGCACGACAATGATTCTCCTCGGAATCAACCGCCAAAACCTGACATGCAGGTGGATCTGTCACAGCGATAACAACTCTGTCGCAAGAATCCCTTTCCCGGGAAACCCGAAGTTCGCTAGTGACCTCCGTTCGTCAACGTTTGCTCCAGACCTCGAAGCAGCTAAGCTTCTTCCCCGACTCATTTGCTCCACCTTCTTCTCCTCCTCTTCCTCTTCATCGTCGTCCGGTTCCCGATCCGGTTTTCGGTTTCTTTTAACTCTAACTTTTCCACCTTTTGAAAACAGTTCATAAACAATAAACCTTTTGAAAACAATAATAGTACATGGAATCAAAAATATTTACAGTGGATGAAAACCACAACAACGGAAGTGACGAATCCGTAACACTTCTCCCCCTCAAGAAAGAAAGTTTGAACATCGTGAAATCTTTCTTTGCAGGCAAAAACTCTTTTAACAAACAAAAGTAAAACTCACACCCAAATCATCAATTCCCATGAGCAACGATAATTAATATTTCCCAATATAAAGCAACAAAACTTCCAAACAACCTACAGAAATTTCCAAAGTTAGTTCACTCTGGACAAAGCATCAGCAACGACATTATCCCTGCCCTTTACATGCTTAATTTCCAAGTTGAACTCCTGCAAAGCCAAACTCCATCTCATCAACCCCATGATTTTTATTTTTCATTTTTTGAATGAAGGTTATGGGGCTGTGATCAAAAATCCAAAGCAAAGCAAATCTATAGCACTTATTGAAGGAGGCCGAGCTGAGAGCCAGGTTTCATGGTGGTTGGGTGGTGAGGCCTGGAAGTATTCACTGCCTGGACGCATTTAGGAACGTGGAGTTCACGGGTTAATTCGTGCAGGAATCTTGGCTCGGCTGCTCCTGAGCACTCAGTGCTTCCAACTCTTCTCTTGATCATAAAAATCATAATCACGGTTGTAGAGTCGGGTGCTGTAGTCATGTGAGTAGCGGTCCCCATCTCGGCTACCATCGTAATAGTCATCCCGCCGAGAGTTGCCAAAACTGCGCTGCTGCTGCTGGGAGCCTCCATAGTAATCACGACTACGGCCGCCACCAAAACTACTACTCCCACCCCGGGAGCCATAGCCACCCCTGAAACTACCTCCACGTTTTCCTCCTCTGTAGCCCCCTCGACACCCATGGCCTGCCTTCTCTACTGTTATGGTCCGACCATCAAAATCCTTGCCATTCAAATCCTTTTCTGCATCTTTGACGTCCTTTGTGTTTTCAAACGTGACAAAGCCAAACCCTCTCGACTTTTGCGTCTCCCTGTCTTTTATCAGCAGCACTTCCAAGAGTGGTAAATATTTGCCAAAGATAGAGTCCAGAACATCTTCACTTGTGTCAAAGTTCAGTTCACCTACAAAGAGCATGCCAACATTGCCTCCATCCATGACTTGTGTGTGCTGACACTTCGTTTCAGGGTACTTGACAAGAAGTGCCTGTGCAAAGCGTGACGTCAGTACCTTCTCCTTCTCTTCAGAGCGCTTATTACCCATAGCACGAGTCGCGGCACAGGATGGAAAGATACCCGGAATCTCCCGCTCTAACTGTGCGGTGTTATTTTCCATACTGGGCTTTTCAACAAACATCGGATTACCAGAAACTTGACCACCGGCCAAATCATTTCCGATAACAAAAGAGATTCCCTTTACAGGAAGAGTGGCTTGTAAACCTACGGTGACCGGTCCTGACACCAAATCAGACTTCAAATGGATGACATGAAGGGGAGCTTTAACATAGCCACCAACCCCCTGTAAAAGAACACGAACACCAGTTGCCGTCTTCTCTGACAATGGCAAAATGCTTTCAAGCATCAAAGATTGATGTGCTCCTGTGTCCCTCAATACCCTAACAGGTCTCTGGTTAGTCAAGTCTCCATCCAGTGACACAAACCCCTCTGAAATAAAAGGTTTGTAACCCTCTTGAACAAGGTCGTTCTGTGATGCCTTAACTTTGGCATGGGAACCTTCACAAGGCACTGTCCTCCACGGACGATTTCTCGCATTTGCCAATGCATTCGGAGTTGTACTAGTCTGACTCCGCTCCTGATTTTTCCTTTTCGGGGCGTAACATTGGGACATCAAATGCCCAGGTTTTTTGCAAAAAGCGCAAGTAGGCCCGGAGGAAAAACTCGTGGTCTGCCTCGGGCCCCCCGAAAGATACGTCTGTCTTGGAACTGTAGTCTTCTGATCCCTAAAGGTCGCGGTATCAGATTTGTCCTCATAGTCATTTCTTGGCCGCCTCCACGAATATTTGTTCTCCGCACCTGATTTACCATAACTCCCCTGGCTAACTCTAGGCGGGAAGTTAGGTTTGTGGAACCCCATCCTGTGTGTCAAAGTATAGTCATCTGCCACGGTTGCTGCCACGGTTGCTGCCACATACAACTCTGGTACTTTCTTTTCATCCAGATGGACTTTAATGTCCGCGTGGACACACTGTTTGAATTCCTCCACCAAGATCAATTGTCGCAACCAGTTGAAGTCTTTCCCAATCCCCTTCGAGTCACACCACCGATCAAACATGGTTTCCTTCATTCTGGCACACTCCACATGGGTCTCACTCACCCTCTTCCTGGCATTCCTGAATTTTTGCCAGTAAGCTTCAGGGACCAATTCATAGGCTTTGAGAATGGTTTTCTTCACTATCTCATAATCTGCACATTGGTCAATCGGTAAAGCCGAACAGATATCTTGAGCTTTACCCACCAAAACACTTTGCACGAACATAGTCCAGGACCCCACAGGCCATTTTAGCATTTGAGCCACTTTCTCAAAGTGTAAAAAAAACTTGGCTACCTCCTTTTCATTGAAGGGTGGAACCAGCCTCACATGCCTACCAACATCCCAAGTGTTCTGACTAGTTGTCGAACTAGCCGGCATGGATACTACTTCTCTCCGTTCTCCCATTAATTCCAGCTCCTTGAGTTTAAGTTCCTTCTGATACTCCATGTCACGTTCCTTTAACTCCCTTTCGGCTCTCCTCTCCTCTGCTCTTTCCCCTGCTCTTCTTTCTTCTTCAGCTCTCCTTCCCTCTGTTCTTCTCTCCTCGAGTTCTCGTTCCAGTTCTACTCTTCTTTCCTCGAGTTCCCTTTCAGCTCTCCTTTCCTCTGCTCTTCTTTCCTCGGCTTTCCATTCCAACTCTTTTAACCTTTGCTGGCTCTGCAGTTGCATCTCCATTTTCCGGAGCTCCACATTTTCTTTTTCCTCGGGTAACCAATACAAGGCTACCTCTTTCCATGTTCCTTGTCCCACCAGAGATTCTACCACCAATGTCTGCATCTCTGCTTTCTTCATATGAGCTCGGACCTCCAAGTTAAAATGTTTGGCCAATATCAAGAGTTCCGATCTTTTTAACGCTTGGAACTGTGCCTCATTAGGGGATGCTGCAAACTTTTCTGCGTCAAACACCATGGTGACTATTAGTTAGCACTTGTTAACCTTCACACAAAAAATTTCAATTTTTTTTTTTTTGAAAAATTTGGGAATGTTAGAAAAATTCCAAATTTGGGAATTTTGGGAATGTTAGGGAATTATATCCCAGACGAGTGTTATTAGGGAATTTAATCAGCAAAGAGGAGCCCCCAATTTCAATTTGGGCCAATTTTGGACGTGCTCCTCCCCAAACCCCCTGGTCAAGGTGTACCTCCGAGCTCCGAGAGGAGTCACGGCAGAAAAATGTGTTATTCTGCATGTCAAAGGTCAATGGTGACGTCACACCAATTGTTACCAACAAACAAATATTTTATTAATATCACACAAGAATAACAGTACAACAACAATAGTAATTAATTGTACAACCAATATTTATTTCCTATGATGGTACTATCAGGTTCGCACAATATAACTCACTGTGCTCCAAGTGAGCGAAAAGAAGAACATTCCCCAATGTCTCTATTCCGGCATCAAGCCCAAGTCGAACCGCTCCAGCGATCGTCAGAACGATGTCCAATCGAGACCAGAATCCCGTTCGGGTGACAGTCACAGTCACGCGGCCAAAGCTGCACAAAGTTGCCCTCCAGGCGACTGGGAAATCACACCCTCGGGTATGGACGTTTCACGGCTCCAAATCGGTGAATCGCAGATTTACCTTCAAAATCCACGTTACACGCACACACACACCAGATAAATGTCTGGATGCGGTGAAAATGGTTGAAGGGAAGCGAAAAACCTTGCGCGATGCGCAAAGTGCGCGAGTCAAAATGACCGACGGCCCGTTCTCGAGGTGTAACGGCACAACGATGATTCTCCTCGGAATCAACTGCCAAAACCTGACACGCAGGTGGATCTGTAACAGCGATAACAACTCTGTCGCAAGAATCCCTTTCCCGGGAAACCCGAAGTTCGCTAGTGACCTCTGTTCGTCAACGTTTGCTCCAGACCTCGAAGCAGCTCGGCTTCTTCCCCGACTCATTCGCTCCGCCTTGTTCTCCTCCTCTTCCTCTTCGTCATCGTCCGGTTCCCGATCCGGTTTTCGGTTTCTTTTAACTCTAACGTTTCCACTTTTTGAAAACAGTTCATAAACAATAAACCTTTTGAAAACAATAATAGTACATGGAATCAAAAATATTTACAGTGGATGAAAACCACAACGGAAGTGACGAATCCGTAACATAGCGATCACCAGCGAAGGCCCAAGCCACCAGTTGTTCAGCTGCTTCGTCATCTGAAGTATATCCCCATGAGGAGTGTTTGCTCTTGAAATCACCAGCATGAATTTCAAGATGAGCAGAAATGGGTAGTGCTGGTAGGGACCACTCCACCTGAGGTGGTTTCAGCACGTTGGTGATTGTTGTGTCCCCAACGTTCACAGTGGCTATGAAAACATTATTGGCACTTGATTATTACCTCCGCTGCCAAAGGTGGATGGATGGAGGTGATGTTTTCACGTCTGTCTGTCGGTCTGTTTGTCCGGTTTTTTGGGGTTTTTTTTGTATACAACATCGAGGCTCGTGTAAGAGCTAACATTAATAACAAAAAAAAAATACTGACACATAAAACATTTAATAAAGGGAGCGGGAGACAAGATAGGGAGAGAGGGAGGGAAGCACACAAGTACAACAGTAGAGAACAGGGACTTTAGGAGATCTGTGGGAGGGAGAGGGCTTGGGAAGGGGGGGGGGGGGAGGAGTATTGGAGAGAAAGAAGAACATCAAAATCAAGATCTTTCACAGTTCTTGATATGTAGTCACATTTTGCTCATGACTTTAATTGGTAGATGTGAAGAGTTTTCCCTGTACTGCGAGACGATTGTCCCTGAAAAGGGCCGTCTGTAAGATCGTTGTACTGCATTTGTCAATGTGATGACATTCGTTAATAACAGGATGGACCACAGGTAGGTTGTCATCTCCCTCCCTCTTGTGGCAGTGAGATGATTTGAAAGTGCACATCCTGTTTAATTCATACCACAAAGAATGATGTGGAAGGCCTTACATGCTATCATAAGCTGTGTTGAGTAAGGGTCATCGCCTCCCTGTATTTTTGATGTTGATATATACATATACATATACATATACATATACATATACATATACATACATATATAATTTTGTATATTTTTTATCATTACCCTCGTCAGAGGAGAGGGTATTGCGTCTGTCTGCTTGTCCACACAGAATGTGGGCATGCTCTTCTCTGCAATCGTTTGACCGACTGCCAATAAATTTTCACCATAGGAGCGCCTCCTCCTGTGCCATTTTGAAATGATAATTATGACGTCATAGGTCACGTGATATGGGCTTCATCTTGGGAAAAAAACCCAATAAAATTGCACCTCTATATCTCCGAAATCACTCCATGGAAAAAATTTAAACATGGCTCATTGTCAAGTACTCCTCATGGGGGACAACATATATTATGATGTTGTAGCGGTTACCGCTGGATGCACACAATCGCCTTGCACCGGCCAGAACACGGCCAGACGCGCCTCTCCCGGGCATGCCCGGACTCACTGTTCCCGGGCACGCCCGAACCTCCCGGGCACGCCCGGTCTCGTCTTTCCCGGGCACGCCCAGAGCGTCCGGGCATGCCCGCTATCGCCTTTTCAGGGCTCGCCCAGAGCGTCCGGGCATGCCCGCTATCGCCTTTCCAGGGCTCGCCCAGAGCGTCCGGGCATGCCCAGCCTCGACTTGCCAGGCCGCAGCCAAACACGCCCGGGCAGGTCCAGACTCGCCTTTCCAAGGCTCGCCCAGAGCGTCCGGGCATGCCCGCTATCGCCTTTCCAGGGCTCGCCCAGAGCGTCCGGGCATGCCCGCTATCGCCTTTCCAGGGCTCGCCCAGAGCGCCCGGGCACGCCCAGCCTCGACTTGCCAGGCCGCAGCCAAACACGCCCGGGCAGGTCCAGACTCGCCTTTCCAAGGCTCGCCCTTGACACCCGGGCATGCCCGGTATAGCTTTTGCCGGGCAAACGCCCCGGCATAAATGTGTATATATATTGTTGCCCGCTAAACGGGCTTGTCAGAATACCTGAGCTGTTTTGTTTCAATAAAGCAACTCGGACGAATTCCGTCTTTGGTCGCGTCAATTCTTTCTACTCGCGTTGGAGCGCAGTTCCTTCAATGTCATAATTATACAAGTAGCACACTTGATCCAATCGGTTTTAAATTTCTTGAGCATGATCTGCACAAAAATTGTATGGGAGAATTATATTGATGACGTCATTGGTCATGTGGTTCAGCAGCCATATTGGATTGAACATAAATCTACGTTGTCAATAAGCCACGTGCAAACACGCCTTGGCGAGGGTCTGCAATCTCTGATTGATCTTTCTTGTTTGTTTTTTGTGAACAAAATATCCTTCATCTTTGGACTTTTGTTTGGTGTTTGATAATAAAACCGACATTATTATTTCCCTCGCCTGAGGAGAGGGTACTGCATTTGGGTCTGTTTGTCCATATAGAACGCTAACCTAACCTTGGCTAACCTTGGCTAACCCTGGCTAACCTTGGCTAACCTTGGCTAACCCTGGCTAACCTTGGCTAACCCTGGCTAACCTTGGCTAACCCTGGCTAACCTTGGCTAACCTTGGCTAACCCTGGCTCACCCTGGCTAACCTTGGCTAACCCTGGCTAACCTTGGCTAACCCTGGCTAACCTTGGCTAACCTTGGCTAACCCTGGCTAACCTTGGCTAACCCCCGCTCTAGCAGGGAAAATGCCCTTAAAATGCATGTTGTTGTTGTTGTTGTTGTTGTTGTCCATATAGAACGCAAGTATGTGTATTGATAACATTCGAACCTTTAGAACCCTAACACCGTTTACGACCCTTTGACCCTTAAGACCCATCACACCCTTTACCTTTACAACCCGAAGACCATTTAAGACCCTTTATACTGCTTAAGACGCCTTAGAACGCTAACAACCTTTTAGACCCCAAAGACCCTTTAGAAGCCTGAGACCCTTTAGACCCCTAACACCCTTTAAGACCCTTTAGACCTCTAAGAACCTTTAGAACCATAAGACCCTGTTGACCATTCTTCCTCTTCTCTTCTTCCCCTTATAAGGAGTGATGGAAATACCCTAAGACCCTTTAGAAACTGAAGGCCCTTAATACCCTCAAGACCCTTAAAATACCCATAAGACCCTTAAGACACCCGTAAGACCCTTAATACCCTCAAGCCCCTTAAAACCCTTGACTCTTTGCAACCCTAACATGCTTGAAGACCCATAATATCCTTTAGACCCTATAGATACCGAAAACCCTGCAGACCCCGAAGACCCTATCGACAATGTTGCACCCTTTAGGACCCTTAGACCTCTAAGACCCTTTTGATCCTGTTAGACCCTTTATAACCCCTAAGACCCTTTTGATCCTCTTAGACGCTTTTGATCCTCTTAGACCCTTTTGATCCTCTTAGACCCTTTTGAGCCTCTTAGACCCTTTTGATCCTCTTAGACCCTTTTGATCCTCTTAGACCCTTTTGAGCCTCTTAGACCCTTTTGATCCTCTTAGACCCTTTTGAGCCTCTTAGACGCTTTTGATCCTCTTAGACCCTTTTGATCCTCTTAGACCCTTTTGAGCCTCTTAGACCCTTTTGATCCTCTTAGATCCTTTTGATCCTCTTTGACCCTTTTGATCCTCTTAGACCCTTTTGATCCTCTTAGACCCTTATGATCCTCTTAGACCCTTATGATCCTCTTAGACCCTTTTGATCCTCTTAGACCCTTTCGGACCCTGAAGACCCTTTGACTCTTTTCTACCTTTTAGACCTTTACACCTTTTAGACCTTTTAATACCTTTCGACCCTTTTAGACATTTAAAGACCCTATACCCCCTTCATTAAATTCCAACTCTTAAATTACACCCTTTACACTCTTTTGACCTATAAAGAGCTTTATTCACTTTAAATCCCTTTGACCCATTTAGACATTTTCAGACCTTTGACCTTTATACATTTACAACTAGACCATTCAGACCTTTCATTTGCAATTAATGGCCTTTCATTGAGTACATCCTTCCATTTATTTACCACACAAAGCAGGTCCTGGCGAGGGTCCGCAACCTTCGATTGCTCTTTGTTGTTATTATTTTCAAGATCTTTGTGGAAAGACAGGTAGAGGTGAATATTGTCCTCGTTTGAAGGTCATGGTTCCGGAGGTACACCGGTTTATCGGGTTTTTCCCCCCAATCTGAAGATGTTTGTAAGATCCAGGAGGGATATAGTTGGTTGTACCCAGAGCATCGATGGTTGTACTTCGTCGGTGCGTTCTTTGTCGTGTTTGTGAACCATTTTGATGATCTGAGTAAATCGCCATTTGCTGAGGGGTCCGCGTTGCTATTCCACCACAATGTGTCCTCTCGTACCGTGCCCCTCTTTCCAGATGGAGGAGCTAGCGGGGGTGTTCAGCTTGCAGCTCAAATCACCGTTGCTTAGCGAGGAGCTCTCGATGCAGGTAACCGCAGTACAAGTGTTCACCATCGTCGTCATCAATATGACCTATAAAAGTATGATTATTAGGATTATTATATCTTCCTGGTTTTATTCCCATCATGCATTTGTAGTTTCTCAAGGTGGATTAATCAGAGGTGAAGGGATCCATTTTGTAAATTTATGTTGAAAGTCAAATCAGAACCTCGCTTGTATCAACATCCTCAAACGCATGTTTTGATGGATAGAATGTGTGTGTACGGATGTGTACATGGTATGTATGTATGTATGTCTGAATGAGTACATGTACAATTGTACATATGTGTGTACTTCCAGGCATGTACGAATACGCACATCTCTATGTGTGTCCTAATGCGCACGTGTACATGTGTATGTCCGAGTTTGCGCATGTGCATACGTGTGCATGTGTGCGTGTACGAATGTGTGTATATATGAATGACAGTTGGTAGTTTGTAATTTTCTTACATTTGTTCCAAATCACATGTTAATTGCTGTACCAATGGTATCGTTGTGTTACATGCATGTTCCAATTTCCTGATTATTTTGTACAAATCTTCCCAACTCGGTGAAACAAGCACTGATATGACACTTGTATGATCAAAACGGATCCTGCTTTGGGTGAATTTTTTATTTACTTATACGATTTGTCCAATTCAGATATCTTAACTTGAGATAATACTCCACGGGGTGCGTTGTCATCGCACCTCTTGACCATGGTTACCCACAATGCCTTGCAGATTCGTCAGAACATCCTGTTTGTGATGGAGGTTTTCCACCACTTGGATTCTGCCCTGGAGTTGCAGGAGAATAAGGACGAAGTGGAAAAGTGTAATAAAGAAGAAGAAGAAGAAGAAGAGGCTGTGGAGGAATTGAAGAAAGGTATGAGTGGGATGGAGGAAAGGGAGGGAAATCGGGGGAGATGGAGGTCAATCAGGGAAGGGGAGAGATGTAAGAGAAGAGTCAAAGTGAAGAACTGAACGAGTGATTTGGAATGAGGTGATGACCAAATGGTTCCATTGACACTGAATTTAAAATGTTTTTTTTCAAATCCCATCCTTTTACATTTGCTTTCTCTTGCCCTATTATTCTTCCCGGTTCTTTTTTGGAAAGAGCTTTGACATTTTGTTAAAAGTGAGGAGTGGTATAAAACATATAACAAACTAGAAGGTAGAGCGCAAACTCGGTAGAGCGCAAACCTCCGCCAGGCAAAACAGTTTATGTTTTGTATCCCACTGATGGGCCGGATCTGAATCCGGACCTCAACCAAAGTCGAATCAGCTTGTTCTTGTCACTTAACCAACTCTTCCACCAAGTTTTGTCATAATCTGTCCACAACCGTTTGAGATCTCGTGTTGTATGTCATTTTTGCCTCCATCTCTCAATGGTGAAGAATTACTTAGAAATTAAAAAATTGTCGGACCCAGATCTTCACCACAATCTAATCGATTTGTCGTCGTCGCACACCCAACCTGTCCACCTTATTTTGTTTGAATCCATCCATAACGTTTTGATATATCCTACTCACAAACAGACAGGGGTGAAAACATAACCTGCGTCCACCCCGGTGGCGGAGATAAATATTGAATCGGAAGTTTACCGCCTTTGATGCACCGTCTTTTACACCACCTTATTTAACATATTCCATGAGTTATTCATGCCCATTGTTTGTGTCCTTTATGACCTTAAAACCAGGAAGTTCGCTGTTTGGAATGATTTTCAATTTTGTTTCTATGCCAAGCCGACAGATTTAAGCAATTCCTTTACTAGGCTGAGCACATGCGTGCTCGATGTGAGACTCCATACATTTTACCAAATTCAATGCCAAGGTCCTGCTCAACTACAGGTTAATGGTCCGACGAATGTTCCGTTTCATGTTGTACAGTGTTCAAAATACAAGATTAAATTAAAATTAAGTAGTTCCTTGATCATTGAAATAGATGTCCCAGAGTCTCATGGAGGAGATGTCTCATGGAGGGTTCACCATGCCACAGATGGAGTTGCACGAGGGAAGCGAAAAGGTGTGACGTGGATCCTGGGAAGACTTTCGTTTATCACCAGGAGAGAGGCAGCAGATACTCCACGGATCATGCTTAAGGTCCATCTTCTCTACCTGATACTGAACCTTCCTCTAATCCATCGCATATCCCTCCCCCCTTTACCCCCACCTGATGTCCCTACCCAACCCATCCACATGATGTCTCCACTGACCTCTTCACCTGATGACTCTACCGACCTCTCCACCTGATGTCCCCACTCACTCCCCACTTCCACCTGATGTCTCCACTCACTCCCCACTTCCACCTGATGTCCCCACTTCCACCTAATGTCCCCACTCACTCCCCACTTCCACCTGATGTCCCCACTTCCACCTTATGTCCCCACCCTCTGCTTCTACCTGATTCCCCCTACTTCCACCTGATGTCTCTCTACCCATCCCCACTTCCTTCTGACGTCTTCCTCCCAACCCCCCTGCCTCTCTACCAAATTCCACCTGATGTTGCCTCCTCTCTCGCACCGACTTCCATCTGATGGCCTCATCCTCCCTTCCCCATTCCGTCTCTACGCCAGCCCACGCAAACCTCCCCCATGCCTCCAAATCCCAACCCCAACTGCTTCCACGATATCCCACCCCCAACCCCTTCCTCCCGATCCCACCTTCAACCCCTTCCTCCGGATCCCACCCAACCCCTCAAAATCCAATACTTCACTCTCCTCAATCCTCTGCCCCCTACTCATATCCTCCTTCCCCCCTTCCCCCACAGTTATTTATATCTACCTCCACCTAATACATCTTCCCTCCTCAGCTAATATCCCCCTCTCACCCCTCCCCCAACAACCTAATTATTTCCTCCTATTCACCTCTTAATCATCCTCATTGACCTTAATTCCCGCTTCTTCATGAAACTTTCAGCCAATCCTCCTGATAGACACGAGAAGAGCATTTTTGGATGATGTGTGTTGCAGCGCACATGTGTTTTTCATGTGTTTTCTAACCTGGCCATCGACCTGGGCAGAGAAAGCACCATTCCGCTTCTCCACATAATGCTTCCGCCACTCTTCCGTGAGCTTGGCAGCACCTACGCAGAGCAAGGTGAGAGGATTTCCCTCCAATAACATTCACTGCACTGTCATTATGACCAACGATCCACTCAAATGCGGGGCCGGATTTATGGGCAGGTGACCCAGGCAACTGCCTGGAGTGACGGGCTCAGTGTTTGGGGTGGAGGGAGAGGGGGAGGGACCAACGGCTGGCGTACTTCGGGTATGCCTTTCATGATGCTATAGCAAGGAAATTCATTGCAGGAGGAGCCCATTCGGCCTATCATCGACACCACATTAAATATATCCGTCAAGCTCATAACCTCATTTAATTGGGGGCATGGGGGAGTAATGGGTATGAGAAAAGTGTGGCAGGCTCTGGGATATCACCAGGGTGTTAAAAATAAAATAACACACCAACCACACACCATCCCTTGAGGAGAGACACTCTTACAGATATCACACTCAGCACAGATGCACACAATCCCTCTTCCACACTCTACCAACTACCAACAAGTCCGGCCAACATCCTGATACCCCTATGTCTCTGATACATCCAGATACCCATCTAATTCCAATTTAGACTTGCATACTGTTTCTGCTGCCACTACCTTTCCAGGGAGACCATTCCATGCATTATCTACTCTCTGATTGAAAGACCCCTACCTTACGACCGTCCTAACTCTCCTCTTCTTTACTCTCAGGTCCCATGGTCCTATCACTGTCTATTCTGCTGAATAAATTCTTCTGTCGCTACCCTTCATCATCTTAAACATGTCTGTAATTTACAACAACCAACGTCTTCCCACCGTGACCCGATACGATATCATTTAACCTTCCTTCAATGTCCCAAACCCCTGCTCCTTCAAAACTGCACAGAACTCTATGTCGGATCCTTCCTGCAGAATGAATAATCTACCTATTTAATAATTTAATCATCCACAAATAATCTCGATTGCTACACCCTCAACCATGCCTCCTCCACTCGATACCCCTTCACCACTGCCTGCTATCACTATCTAATTCCTGCCTTCACTACCCACTCACCACTGCCTGCCATCACTATCTAATTCCTGCCTTCACTCACCACTGCCTGCCCTCACTACCCTGTAATAAGGTATTCAAAAGTTGAACAAATGAAGCAGGAGCTCCAAAGACACCCCTTGCCTGGGGCGTCATTTGATCTAGGGCCGGCTCTGCTCACACGTCGTCAATGTTAACTGCCTTCCGGAACCTGTTGTAAACTGCATCCCGGAACCCGGCGGCATTAACTGCATCCCGGAACCCGTCATTAACTGCCTCCGGGAACCAATCATCGTTAATTTCCTCCTGGAACCAGTCATCTTTAACTTCCTCCTGGAACCAGTCATCATTAACTTCCTCCTGGAACCAGTCATCGTTAACTTCCTCCTGGAACCAGTCATTGTTAACTTCCTCCTGGAACCCGTTGTCGTTAACTGCCTCCTGGAACCTGTTGTCGTTAACTGCATTCTGGAACCCATTGTCATTAACTGCATCCTGGAACCCATCGTCGTTAACTGCATCCTGGAACCCGTCGTCGCTAACTGCATCCTGGAACCCGTCGTCGTTAACTGCCTCCTGGAACCCGTTGCCGTTAACTGCATCCTGGAACCCGTCGTCGCTAACTGCATCCTGGAACCCGTCGTCGTTAACTGCATCCTGGAACCCGTCGTCGTTAACTGCCTCCTGGAACCCGTTGCCGTTAACTGCATCCTGGAACCCGTCGTCGTTAACTGCATCCTGGAACTCGTTGCCGTTAACTGCATCCTGGAACCCGTTGTCGTTAACTGCATCCTGGAACCCGTCGTCGTTAGCTGCCTCCTGGAACCCGTCGCCGTTAACTGCATCCTGGAACCCGTCGTCGTTAACTGCATCCTGGAACTCGTTGTCGTTAACTGCATTCTGGAACCCATTGTCATTAACTGCATCCTGGAACCCGTCGTCGTTAACTGCATCCTGGAACCCGTCGTCGCTAACTGCATCCTGGAACCCGTCGTCGCTAACTGCATCCTGGAACCCGTCGTCGCTAACTGCATCCTGGAACCCGTCGTCGTTAACTGCCTCCTGGAACCCGTTGCCGTTAACTGCATCCTGGAACCCGTCGTCGTTAACTGCATCCTGGAACTCGTTGCCGTTAACTGCATCCTGGAACCCGTCGTCGTTAACTGCATCCTGGAACCCGTCGTCGTTAACTGCCTCCTGGAACTCGTTGCCGTTAACTGCATCCTGGAACCCGTCATCGTTAACTGCATCCTGGAACCCGTTGCCGTTAACTGCATCCTGGAACTCGTTGCCGTTAACTGCCGAACGGAACCTGTTACTGAGACCACGAGGAAAGGCTAGCGTTATTGTAGTTATTATCTTGTGGTGGTAGTGGGTGAGGGATTGGAGTTTGGATGTAGGTGGTTGTTCTGCAAAGCTCACTATAAATGTGGGTGGTGGCGGTAGTTGAGAAATAGTCCTGATACCTTGGTAGAAATGTAATGAGATGTTTGAAGACCTAACCCTGTTCTGTTCACGTATTTCATGAACTGGTATGTCTTGTACCTCAAAACGAGATGATAAAAGTTGCTTTTTTCTTCACTTGAATCGTGAAGCTGACCGCCCCACGGGTTACGGAAATACAACAACAACAACATGCATTTTAAAAGGCCATTTTCCCTGCTAGAGCGGGGGTTAGCCTTGCGGTCCCCATGACAATCTTCTCCATTTTGCCCTATTTTCTGCATCTCTCCTTGTTAACCCCCTTGCCCGCATTTCTTCTTCCACCATATTTAGCCAAGTCTTTCTCGGTCTTCCCCGTCCTCTACTTCCTTCTACATTCATTTCCATCACTCTTCTCAACCAGTCACTTTCATCCTTCCTCAACACATGACCAAACCATCTCAACCTGTTCCTCTTCACAGCATCAATCACAGGCTCTATTCCCATCATCTTTCGCAATTCATCATTTGTCTTCCTCTCTCTCAACGATACTCCGCACATCCATCGAACCATTCGCATTTCCACCCTTTCCAACCTTCGTTGCTGCTCTACGTTCATTACCCATGTCTCGCTCCCATAAATCATAACACTTCTCACACATGCAGCATACACCTTTCCCTTCAGCTTCAACGACACTCCCCTCATCATCAGCACGCCACTCAATTCCCGAAACTTCTTCCATGCACATCTCACTCGAGCAACCACAGCAACGTCTGATCCACCTTCTCCATTCAGCATGTCTCCGAGGTAGCAAAATGTTTTCACACCTTCCAGCTTCACGCCATCTCCAAGATCCAACTCAACATTTCCTCCATCTGCAGCTCCCTCTGTGCACACCTTACATTTGAATGTAGCTGCCACACTGGTTAATGACCCTCTCAGACCACTACATTTTTGATGAACCCACTCAGTGCACATTGTACACTGAATGGAGTTCACTCCGACACCCTTCCTACACACAGCACAGGGCCACTTCCCAGTTCTTTCCACCTCACCACATGCTTTACCACTTGCCATCACCTTCGTCTTTCCGATATTCACCTTCAGACCTTTTGTCTCCATACATTCCTTCCACGTGTTCATCTTTTCCTTCAGTCCATCCATACTTTCCGCAATCAACACCAGATCATCTGCATACAACAACTCCCACGGTAAACCCTCCTTTACGTTCTGAGCCAGCACCTCCATCACAGCTACAAATAGTAGTGGACTTAGTACCGACCCCTGATGCACTCCCACCTTCACCTCAAACTCACCACTGTTCCCGTCCATCGTCCTTACAGCTGTGCGCGCTCTTTCGTACATTGCCATCACTACTCTGATCAACCATTCCTCCACTCCTAACTTCCTCAATGCCCATGTCAATACTTTGCGTGGAACCCGATTGAATGCTTTCTCCAGATCAACAAACCCAAGAAACAACTTCTTCCTCTTCTCCATGTACTTCTCCTGCAACTGCCTCACAATGAAAAGCACGTCTGTCGTTCCTCTTCCTGGCATGAATCCAAACTGCATTTCGTCGATCTTCACTTTCTTCCTTATCCTCCTCTCCAACACCCTTTCCAATACCTTCATTCCATGCTCCAATAACTTTATCGCTCGGTACGAGCCACACTCCAGAGGGTCACCTTTCCCCTTGTATAGAGGGACGAGGGTACTCAGTTCCCAATCCACTGGAATGCGGCCTTCTTTCACCACCAGATTACAGATCTCTGTCATTCTCTTCACACCCCAACTTCCTGCTGCCTTCAACATATCTCCCACAACTCCCGTCGGCCCTCCCGCTTTTCTACCCTTCATTGCTTTTATCGCTTCCTCAACTTCCTTCTCAGTTATCTTCTCTGCCGGTCCTAAAACTGGGTTACTCTCTATGTTGCCATCCCATTCATTCTCTGTATTCAACAGCATTTCCATATATCTTTTCCATCTTCCTTTAATTCCATCAACGATTTGTTCATCAACGACAACATCAACGACAACGATTTGTCCCACTTCATCCTTCAAGCAACTCACCCTCATCACATCACACCTCTCTTTCACTATCTGCTTTGCAATCCTGAATACTGCTCTCTGACCCTCTTCCGAATCCAAGCGTTCTCCGAACATTTTCCTATATGCCTCCTGCGCCTTTGCTACCTCTTTCTTTGCAGCCTTCCTGGCTGCCTTATAACTTTCATGCTCTGCTGTTTCTGCTCCCATACCCTTTGCCTTCTGCCACTCCTTGAACTTCTTCCTCTTCTCGTCAATCCTCTTTCCAACTTCATCATCCCACCACCATGTTTCAGAGTGCCTCGGTGGTCCTTTTGTCCATCCACATACCTCACCAACGGCTCCCAACAGACTAGCTTTCATTGACATCCAACCACTTTCAAGCTCAACCACATCAGCCTCGACCCTACTCAGCCTCTCTTTTAATGCCTCCCTTACTGTCACCTCTTTCAACCTCCACACCTTCATTCTCGGTTGGTACTTCACCCGCCGAGCTCTCCTCGCACCTTTCACCCTTACGGCGCAGACAACCAAGTGGTGCTGTGAAACAGCCTCCTCCCCCGGGATCACCTTTGTGTCCCGGAGGTGCCCCCTATCTCGCCTACGCACCATCAGGTAGTCAACGGTTGTCGTCGACCCACCTGACGTGTATGTAACAAGCTTATTATCCTCTTTCTGGAACTGAGTATTACAAATCAACAAAGCAGCTCCATCAGCAAACTCCAAAATCCTTTCACCTTCTCCATTTCTCACACCATATCCGTAACCCCCATGAACTCCGTCAAAACCATCCATACTCCTTCCCACATGTCCATTTAGGTCTCCTCCTACCACAACAACGTCCTCATCTTTCACGTTTTCCATCAGCTTCTCTACCGCACACCAGAACTTGTCCTTCTCTTCATCGCTTCGACCAACCTGCGGAGCATATCCCGAGATGACGTTCACCAAGAGCTTTCCAATCATCATTTTCACCATCATCAACCTATCACTCACTCTAGTCACACTCACCACACTGTCTACAAACTCCTCAGAAAACAGGACACCAACACCATTCACGCCCTCCAGGCACCCTTGCCACACAAACTTGTATTTCTGTCCCTGCCTACCCTTCACCATTCTCACACCACTTCCCTTCCATCTCGTCTCTTGCACACAACAGATGTCCACTCTTCTTCTGACCAATACTTCCACCACTTCTCCTGATCTCCCTGTCATTGTCCCTACATTCCATGTCCCAAACCTCAGAAACTGATCTCCACTTCGGGCTGTACCCTGCCCACATCTAGTTGTAATTGTCATGGTTCTCTTTTTGAGGCAATGTTTTAATGGCCGGATGCCCTTCCTGACGCCAACCCTCTTAGTCGCCTCTTACGACACGCAGGGATACGGCGTACCTATTATTATCCAGGGTACACACTGGGAAACTACGGAAATCACTACGGAAATGCCATCTCGAATCGCAAACCTCCAGTTGTGTCATCACCTGGTCACTGAAAAACATGATCTCAAGAAAATGGGAATCTTTAGTTCACCTTCCGGGTTTTACTGAACATTAGAATCCCACGTTCACAGTCACGAGGTTGGATGTTTCTAATCTTCCCCAGATGCCACGCTCAAGACCTTAGCCCTGGAGACCATCGACAAACTGAAGGGTGTGGTTGGTGCAGACGAATTCTCTCTTGCGTACAACGCTGTCCACCAACGCGTCAATGAGCTTCGTGTGCGCCGGAAGAGGTTGCAGGCACAACAGGTGCGTGTAACTCATGAGTGGGAAAGGTCGACTGGAAGATATTGAGGTAATGGGAGAGTTAGGGTTGTACCTTATTTTATCCAACCTTTGAGCGTTGGTCTTGTCTCCCACAACCTTCCCCAGGCTGTCTCTAATCCCGACATTGCAGCACGGAGGAAGATTAAGAAACACCGTAATAAGGTGCAGGGTAAGAAGAGGAAAGCGGAGATGCACCAGGTTGGAACCTGGAAAAAACGGCGCAGGAATTAAGGGTGTGTGTGTGTTTTGTTTTGTTTTGTTATGTTTTGTTTTGTTGCTGCGCCCACCGCAGCCATTATTTATTATTAATACACATGTAGCTGCCAGCCTTCGGGAGAGGATTTGGATTCGCCTTCGTTCCGCATTCTCCCATCAAAGTACAAAAAGCCATCATTCCTTCAGTCGTTGCACAAAGGAAGTGAATACTATGGAATGTCATGCAGTGGGATTTCGGATGTACCCATGTGGGATGTACAAGTGAGACCCCACAATGGTCACGACCATCGATCACCGCCATATTGTGTCACAGGACTTGTGCACACGTACTCCAACGTGCCGCACCAATCCGATCGGAAATACAGCGATCATGGCTGAACAAAATGTCAGTTTGGAGGGAGCGATTGGTCGATTTTTTTTTTTCAGTTTCAAGGGAGCGATTGGTCGATTTTTATTTGGGAACAAGACCTTTTTGAATATGTCTTGGTATTTTTACAATAAAACGTATTCTCTTGTCTTCTGCCTTTGTGTTTTGTAAATTGGATTTGGGATCAAGCAACTTTATTATTGACACGAGGGATGCCCCAAATGTAAGGCCCAACATGAAGTATACTGCAAATGTAAGGTCAAACATGAAGTATATTGCAAATGTATGGTCTCCCATGAAGGATACTGTGAATGTAAAGTCTACCATGAAGGATACTGTGAATGTAAGGCCTACCATGAAGGATCACAAAGGACACTATGAATGTAAGGCCTACCATGAAGGATACTGTGAATGTAAGGTCTACCATGAAGTATACTGCGAATGTAAGGTCGACCATGAAGTATACTGTGAATGTAAGGTCTACCATGAAGTGTACTGTGAATGTAAGGCCTAACATGAAGTATACTGTGAAAGTATGGTCTACCATGAAGGATACTGTGAATGTAAGGTCTACTATGAAGTATACTGTGAATGTAAGGTCTACCATGAAGTATACTGTGAATGTAAGGTCTACCATGAAGTGTACTGTGAATGTAAGGCCTAACATGAAGTATACTGTGAAAGTATGGTCTACCATGAAGTATTTAGAATTTAAGGGATCCTTTGGGGGCGAAGAGTTGGTTGTGTAGAACAATGTTTACCCCTTTTTATGGTATAATTTAAGGGTTCCTTTGGGGCGATGAGACGGTTCTGCAAAGTAATGTTTTCCCCCTTTTTATGGTAGAATTTAAGGGTTCCTTTGGGGAGATGAGTTGGTTCTGCAAAGTAAAGTTTACCCCCTTTTTATGGTAGAATTTAAGGGTTCCTTTGGGGCGATGAGTGGGTTCTGCAGAGTAATGTTTACCCCCTTTTTATGGTAAAATTTAAGGGTTCCTTTGGGGCGATGAGTCGGTTCTGCAGAGTAATGTTTACCCCCTTTTTATGGGAGAATTTAAGGGTTCCTTTGGGGAGATGAGTCGGTTCTGCAGAGTCATGTTGACCCCCTTTTTATGGTAGAATTTAAGGGTTCCTTTGGGGAGATGGGTTGGTTCTGCAAAGTAATGTTTACCCCCTTTTTATGGTAGAATTTAAGGGTTCCTTTGGGGAGATGAGTTGGTTCTGCAAAGTAATGTTTACCTCCTTTTTATGGTAGAATTTAAGGGTTCCTTTGGGGCGATGAGTCGGTTCTGCAGAGTAATGTTTACTCCCTTTTTATGGTAGAATTTAAGGGTTCCTTTGGGGAGATGAGTTGGTTCTGCAAAGTAATGTTTACCTCCTTTTTATGGTAGAATTTAAGGGTTCCTTTGGGGCGATGAGTCGGTTCTGCAGAGTAATGTTTACCCCCTTTTTATGGTAGAATTTAAGGGTTCTTTTGGGGCGATGAGTCGGTTCTGCAGAGTAATGTTTACCCCCTTTTTATGGTAGAATTTAAGGGTTCCTTTGGGGCGATGAGTCGGTTCTGCAGAGTAATGTTTACCCCCTTTTTATGGTAGAATTTAACGGTTCCTTCAGGGCGATGAGTCGGTTCTGCAGAGTAATGGTTTCCCCCTTTTTATGGTAGTATTGAAGGGTTCCTTTGGGGCGATGAGTCGGTTCTGCAGAGTCATGTTTATCCCCTTTTTATGGTAGAATTTAAGGGTTCCTTTGGGGCGATGAGTCAGTCGGTTCTGCAGAGTAATGTTTTCCCCCTTTTATGGTAGAATTTAAGGGTTCCTTTGGGGTGATGAGTTGGTTCTGCAAAGTAATGTTTACCCCCTTTTTATGGTAGAATTTAAGGGTTCCTTTGGGATGATGAGTCAGTTCTGCAGAGTGATGTTTACCCCCTTTTTATGGTAGAATTTAAGGGTTCCTTTGGGGCAATGAGTTGGTTCTGCAGAGTGATGTTTACCCCCTTTTTATGGTAGAATTTAACGGTTCCTTTGGGGCGATGAGTCGGTTCTGCAGTGTCATGTTTACCCCCTTTTTATGGGAGAATTTAAGGGTTCCTTTAGGGGTGATGAGTCCGTTCTGCAGAGTGATGTTTACCCCCTTTTTATGGTCGAATTTAACGGTTCCTTCAGGGCGATGAGTCGGTTCTGCAGAGTCATGTTTACCCCCTTTTTATTGTAGAATTTAAGGGTTCCTTTGGGGGCGATGAGTCGGTTCTGCAGAGTCATGTTTACCCTCTTTTTATGGTAGAATTTAAGGGTTCCTTTAGGGGCGATGAGTCAGTCGGTTCTGCAGAGTAATGTTTTCCCCCTTTTATGGTAGAATTTAAGGGTTCCTTTGGGGCGATGAGTTGGTTCTGCAGAGTAATGTTTTCCCCCTTTTGATGGTCGTATTGAAGGGTTCCTTTGGGGGCGATGAGTCGGTTCTACAGAGTAATGTTTACCCCCTTTTTATGGTAGAATTTAAGGGTTCCTTTAGGGGCGATGAGTCAGTCAGTTCTGCAGAGTAATGTTTTCCCCCTTTTATGGTAGAATTGAAGGGTTCCTTTGGGGCGATGAGTTGGTTCTGCAGAGTCATGTTTACCCCCTTTTTATGGGAGAATTTAAGGGTTCCTTTAGGGGGTGATGAGTCCGTTCTGCAGTCATGTTTACCCCCTTTTTATTGTAGAATTTAAGGGTTCTTTTAGGGGCGACGAGTCAGTCGGTTCTGCAGAGTAATGTTTCCCCCCTTTAATGGTAGAATTGAAGGGTTCCTTTGGGGCGATGAGACGGTTCTGCAGAGTGATGTTTACCCCCTTTTTATGGTAGAATTTAAGGGTTCCTTTGGGGCGATGAGTCAGTCGGTTCAGCAGAGTAATGTTTACCCCCTTTTTATGGTAGAATTTAACGGTTCCTTTGGGGCGATGAGTTGGTTCTGTAGAGTAATGTTTACCCCATTTTTATGGTAGAATTGAAGGGTTCCTTTTGGGGGCGATGAGTCGGTTCAACAGAGTAATGTTTACCCCCTTTTTATGGTAGAATTTAAGGATTCCTTTGGGGGTGACAAGTCCATTCTGCAGAGTAATGTTTTCCCCCTTTTTATGGTAGAATTTAAGGATTCCTTTGGGGCGATGAGTTGGTTCTGCAGAGTAATGTTTTCCCCCTTTTTATGGTAGAATTGAAGGGTTCCTTTGGGGCGATGAGTTGGTTCTGCGGGAGTGATGTTTACCCCTTTCTATGGTAGAATTTAAGGGTTCCTTTGGGGCGATGAGTTGGTTCTGCAGAGTAATGTTTTCCCCCTTTTTATGGTAGAATTTAAGGGTTCCCTTGGGGCGATGAGTTGGTTCTGTGGGAGTGATGTTTACCCCTTTCTATGGTAGAATTTAAGGGTTCCTTTGGGGCGATGAGTCGGTTCTGCAGAGTAATGTTTTCCCCCTTTTTATGGTAGAATTGAAGGGTTCCTTTGGGGCGATGAGTCGGTTCTGCAGAGTAATGTTTTCCCCCTTTTTATGGTAGAATTTAAGGGTTCCTTTTGGGCGATGAGTTGGTTCTGCAGAGTAATGTTTTCCCCCTTTTTATGGTAGAATTGAAGGGTTCCTTTGGGGCGATGAGTTGGTTCTGCGGGAGTGATGTTTACCCCTTTCTATGGTAGAATTTAAGGGTTCCTTTGGGGCGATGAGTTGGTTCTGCAGAGTAATGTTTTCCCCCTTTTTATGGTAGAATTTAAGGGTTCCCTTGGGGCGATGAGTTGGTTCTGCGGGAGTGATGTTTACCCCTTTCTATGGTAGAATTTAAGGGTTCCTTTGGGGCGATGAGTTGGTTCTGCAGAGTAATGTTTTCCCCCTTTTTATGGTAGAATTTAAGGGTTCCCTTGGGGCGATGAGTTGGTTCTGTGGGAGTGATGTTTACCCCTTTCTATGGTAGAATTTAAGGGTTCCTTTGGGGTGATGAGTTGGTTCTGCAGAGTGATGTTTACCCCCTTTTTATGGTGGAATTTAAGGGTTCCTTTGCACATGTGTTCGGTTTGTTCCCATCGGAGCACCTTGTCCGCATCCTCAGACACCAACCTGCGATACTATGTGGATCATCGCTGTTGATCATCGTCTCCTTGGAAACAAACTCAATTTTAAAACTCGGATCATGGTGGACCTGTGGATGGCTCGAACACCTTACGGTGGAGTTGCACCCGAAAGTGGATCCACACCTTATGATGGAGAGATACATCCTGCGATGGAGTTACCTACACCTTGGTCACATCTTACACTGGAGACGCCCTACAAATGCAGCTGCAACCCCAAAGGTGAACCTGAAGCTTGAACACGTGACGTGTGAAGTCGATGTCGGTGGTTGAAGGAATTATTTATTACTTGATCCTGACTCGGTTATGGCAAAAGGTAATGTGAGTAGTGGAGGTGTGGACGTTAATCAGGTGTACAGTTCGGACATTAGGAGATATGAATGTACTTTGACATTATCTACAGGGGCATTCTTAGATGATGGACAAACGGTACGTGTTCCTATATGAACCTGGTTCACCTGCGTCATGAACAAGGGGTTCAGATTGCAATACGAACAGGAACAGGTAATACTGAATCGAACTAACGGTACGGCGATGTCCTTGTCCGACATATAAGGCTTATGGACAAGACAAGATCCTTGGACATTGTGGAACAATAAACAGCTTTTTGAGGCTCCGAGGAAACGTCTCCAACGTGAAAACGATTCGAGGTTAGAGGTGATTATTTATTTATTTGTATTGCTGTTTGTGAGTTTTTAATCATTTATTTAATTAATTATTTGTGACGCCCGCGGTGTGACGGCTTTTTGCGCATCGTCTGCACCTTCATGGCGCAGTCGTTAATGAACTGTAATGGGAACCGCAACAAATCGGAGGGGCGGTCCAGATTGGGCGGGTCGAACTGAACTTTATAGGGTCGGACTGGGCGGGGCCGGACCAGAGTGGGCTGGGTGGACAACTGATCGGGGCAGGGCCGAACCAGACGGGGTGGGTCGAACCGAACTTCATAGGGTCGGACTGGGCGGGGCCGGACCAGACTGGGCGGGGCGGACCCAACTGATCCGAGCGGGGCCGGACTAGACTGGGCGGGGCGGACTGAACTGATCGGGGCAGGGCCGAACCAGACGGGGTGTGTCGAACCGAACTTGATAGGGTCGGACTGGGCGGGGCCGGAACAGACTGGGCGGGGCGGACCCAACTGATCCGAGCGGGGCCGGACTAGACTGGGCAGGGTGGGACAGGGGACACGAATGCACCGACATCAGGAAAAGGGCAGGGCTCGTGAGACCCTGAACTGGACCGAGCACGACCAGTGTCTCCGCATTAGCTGCCATTTGGGAGTCTGCTTGTCTGTCCGTCTACGTTTCTGTCCCATTTTCCTTTCCTGTGAACCTGCGGTTGGAGGTTGTTTATCTTCCTCTTCCTCTTAGTCTTAGCGTCGTCACTCCATGGTTCATCAATACCTGGTCGTCCATCCTCCGTCCCTGACGTCTGAGCGCTTGTGACGTCACTCCATGGTTCATCAACACCTGGTCGTCCATGCTCTTGTGACGTCACTCCATGGCTCATCAACACCTACCTGGTCATCCATCCTCCGTCCCTGGCGTTGTCTGAGTGCTTGTGACGTCACTCCATGGTTCATCAAGACCTGGTCGTCCATGCTCTTGTGACGTCACTCCATGGTTCATCAATAGGTGGTCGTCCATGCTCTTGTGACGTCACTCCATGGTTCATCAAGACCTGGTCGTCCATGCTCTTGTGACGTCACCATGGTTCATCAATAGGTGGTCGTCCATGCTCTTGTGACGTCACTCCATGGTTCATCAATAGGTGGTCGTCCATGCTCTTGTGACGTCACTCCATGGTTCATCAAGACCTGGTCGTCCATGCTCTTGTGATGTCACTCCATGGTTCATCAATACGTGGTCGTCCATGCGCTTGTGACGTCACTCCATGGTTCATCAAGACCTGGTCGTCCATGCTCTTGTGACGTCACTCCATGGTTCATCTATACCTGGTCGTTCATGCGTTTGTGACGTCACTCCATGGTTCATCAACACCAACCTGGTCGTCCATCCTCCGTCCCCAGTGATGTCTGAGCGCTCGTGACGTCAGTCCATCTCCCAACTGTGTGTTTGATCTGCGGGACCGACGACCCCATCCTCCGTGTGTGAATATACCAGGTGTCTACCTCCCACGTTGTCTTTGCTCATTTTGTCCCCACCCTCCAATGGACCGCCCCAGTACATAATTCTCTTATTTTCGCCTCATTTCTCCATCACTTCCAGTGTTTCCCCCTTTCCCCCAAATTCCACATCGCGCTTCCTCTTTGAGTCTTTATCCCAATAATCCGATTCGGTGACGAGTTACCTCTTTCCCATCATCGTTTTTCTCCCGCCATAAACACCTCATTTCCCTCCCCTCTTCCGCATCCCTCCCTCTCCTCCCTCCCCTCCCTCCCATTCCAAGTGCTCTTCCCAAAGATTTTTTTCCCTCCTCGTCCCCGTATTGTCCCCGCGGCCCCTTTAGCGTCCCTCGTCCACCTTCCCCTTTGTCCGTGCACCTGGCTTCTCCACCCCTCTCGTCCCCATGGAGGTCCTCATGCTGAGCGCGCAAAGCGCCTCCCATGTGCCGACTCGTCCTCGCCGCAGCGGAAGCGCCATGACCCTGTCGGCCATGGAGCCGAGCGTACAGGTGCACGGAGCGGTGAACAGGTCGCACCCGGACCTGGGGTCCGTGGGGGGCGACGAGCGCCTCGTCATCAACATCTCCGGGATGAGGTACGAGACGCAGCTGCGGACCCTGGCGCACTTCCCGGACACCCTGCTCGGAGACCCCGCCAGGAGGACCTGCTTCTTCGACCCCTTGAGGAACGAGTACTTCTTCGACAGGAACCGCCCGAGCTTCGACGCCATCTTGTACTACTACCAGTCGGGAGGGAGACTGCGGAGACCCGTGAACGTGCCCTACGACATGTTCCTCGAGGAGATCCGCTTCTACGAGCTGGGCGCGGGCACCATCTTGCGCTACCGGGAGGACGAGGGATTCACCGAGGAGAAGGTGCGTCCGCTACCTGTGAACGAGTGCAAGCGCAAGGTGTGGCTGCTGTTCGAGTACCCAGAGAGCTCCAACGCCGCCAGGGTCATCGCCGTCATCTCGGTCTTGGTCATCTTGATCTCCATCACCATCTTCTGCCTGGAGACGCTTCCCTCGCCCAAGAGGATCCTGCCCACCGAGACCCCCGAGACCCCCGAGACACCAAAGACCCGGGACTCCTTCGTGGACACGTACTTCGTCATCGAGACCGTCTGCATCGTGTGGTTCACCTTCGAGCTGGTCGCGCGCTTTTTAAGCTGTCCGAGCAAGACGGCCTTCTTCAAGAACCTGATGAACACCATCGACGTGGTCGCCATCATGCCCTACTTCATCACCTTGGGCACCG
>NC_136261.1:12033053-12090553 GCF_964187855.1 Myxine glutinosa | reverse complement strand
GTGTGTGTGTAAAGTGTATGTGTGTGTGTGTGTGTGGTGTGTGTGTGTGTGTGTGTGTGTGTGTGTGTGTGTGTGTGTGTGTGTATGTGTGTGTGTGTGTGTGTGTGTGTGTGTGAATGAAAGAGAGGGATATAATTGTGAGGAACAGAAATGAAAAAAACGAGATGTGTGTGTGTGTAAAGTGTATGTGTGTGTGTGTAAAGTGTGTGTGTGTGTGTGTGTGTGTGTGTGTGTGTGTGTGTGTGTGTGTGTGTGTGTGTGTGTGTGTGTGTGTGAATAAAAGAGAGAGATAGAATTGTGAGGAACAGAAATGAAAAAAACGAGATGTGTGTGTGTGTAAAGTGTATGTTTGTGTGTGTGTAAAGTGTATGTAAAGTGTGTGTGGTGAGTGTATGTGTGTGTAAAGTGTATGTGTGTGTGAAGTGTAAGTGTGTGTGTGTGTGTGTGTGTGTGTGTGTGTGTGTGTGTGTGTGTGTGTGTGTGTGTGAATAAAAGAGAGAGATAGAATTGTGAGGAACAGAAATGAAAAAACGAGGTGTTTGTGTGTGTGTGTGTGTGTGTGTGTGTGTCTCTATTTCACTATTTGGTGTGTGTGTCTATTTCATTATTTGGTGTGTGTGTGTGTGTTTGTGTCTATTTCACTATTTGGTGTGTGTGTGCAGTGTGTGTCTATTTGGTGTGTCCAAGTTAAGAGTGGAGGAATGGTTGATCAGAGTAGTGATGGCAATGTACAAAAGAGCGCGCACAGCTGTAAGGACGATGGACGGGAACAGTGGTGAGTTTGAGGTGAAGGTGGGAGTGCATCAGGGGTCGGTACTAAGTCCACTACTATTTGTAGCTGTGATGGAGGTGCTGGCTCAGAACGTAAAGGAGGGTTTACCGTGGGAGTTGTTGTATGCAGATGATCTGGTGTTGATTGCGGAAAGTATGGATGGACTGAAGGAGAAGATGAACAAGTGGAAGGAATGTATGGAGACAAAAGTTCTGAAGGTGAATATCGGAAAAACGAAGGTGATGGCAAGTGGTAAAGCATGTGGTGAGGTGGAAAGAACTGGGAAGTGGCCATGTGCTTTGTGCAGGAAGGGTGTTGGAGTGAACTCCATTCAATGTACAATGTGCACTGAGTGGGTTCATCAAAAATGTAGTGGTCTGAGAGGGTCATTAACCAGTGTGGCAGCTACATTCAAATGTAAGGTGTGCACAGAGGGAGCTGCAGATGGAGGAAATGTTGAGTTGGATCTTGGAGACGGCGTGAAGCTGGAAGGTGTGAAAACATTTTGTTACCCCGGAGACATGCTGAATGGAGAGGGTGGATCAGACTCGGCAACTGTTGCTGGAGTGAGATGTGCATGGAAGAAGTTTCGGGAACTGAGTGGCGTGCTGATGATGAGGGGAGTGTCGTTGAAGCTGAAGGGAAAGGTGTATGCTGCATGTGTGAGAAGTGTTATGATTTATGGGAGCGAGACATGGGTAATGAATGTAGAGCAGCAACGAAGGTTGGAAAGTGTGGAAATGCGAATGGTTCGACGGATGTGCGGAGTATCGTTGAGAGAGAGGAAGACAAATGATGAATTGCGAAAGATGATGGGAATAGAGCCTGTGATTGATGCTGTGAAGAGAAACAGGTTGAGATGGTTTGGTCATGTGTTGAGGAAGGATGAAAGTGACTGGTTGAGAAGAGTGATGGAAATGAATGTAGAAGGAAGTAGAGGACGGGGAAGACCGAGAAAGACTTGGCTAAAGATGGTGGAAGAAGAAATGCGGGCAAGGGGGTTAACAAGGATAGATACAGAAAATAGGGCAAAATGGAGAAGATTGTCATGGGGACCGCAAGGCTAACCCCGCGCTCTAGCAGGGAAAATGGCCTTTAAAATGCCTGTTGTTGTTGTTGTTGTTGTTGTTGTTGTATGTGCAGTGTGTCTATTTGATGTGTGTGTGTGTGTGTGTGTATATGTGTGTCTATTTTGTGTGTGCAGTGTGTCTATTTGGTGTGTGTGTCTATTTGGTGTGTGTGTGTGTGTGTGTATGTGTGTATTTGGTGTGTGTGTGTGTCTATTTGGTGTGTGTATGTGTCTATTTGGTGTGTCTGTGTGTGTATGTCTATTTGGTGTGTGTGTGTGTCTATTTGGTGTATCTGTCTGTGCATCCGTTCCTTACCCCATCCTCACAAGTACTTACTTTTTCCACATGCGAAATTTGCATTTATGTTTATTTAAATTATACAATGGACTACAAAACGTAAATGTTTCATGATATTTGTTATATTATATCACCTTTGTCTGTCAATATTGTTGAAATTAAGATCAAATACCTGCATGTTGAAATATATTGAAAATGTCAAAACTTAACATGGGGTGTACTTACTTTTTCACGTGACTGTATATCTCTATCTCCCTATCTATCTCCCCGTCTCTCTATCTCTTTCTGGTTCCCTGTCTATCATTCTGTCTCTCTGTCTCTATCTCTCTCTCTAGTTCCCTGTCTATCACTCTGTCTCTCTATCTCCCTATCTATCTCCCAGTCTCTATCTCTCTCTAGTTCCCTGTCTATCACTCTGTCTCTCTATCTCCCTATCTATCTCCCCGTCTCTCTATATCTCTCTAGTTCCCTGTCTATCTTTCTGTCCCTCTAGTTCCCTGTCTATATCCCTGTCTCTCTATCTCCCTATCTATCTCCCCGTCTCTCTATCTCTCTCTAGTTCCCTGTCTATCACTCTGTCTCTCTATCTCCCTATCTATCTCCCCATCTCTCTATCTCTCTCTGGTTCCCTGTCTATCTTTCTGTCCCTCTAGTTCCCTGTCTATATCCCTGTCTCTCTATCTCCCTATCTATCTCCCCGTCTCTCTATATCTCTCTAGTTCCCTGTCTATCTTTCTGTCCCTCTAGTTCCCTGTCTATATCCCTGTCTCTCTATCTCCCTATCTATCTCCCCGTCTCTCTATCTATCGCTAGTTCCCTGTCTATCACTCTGTCTCTCTATCTCCCTATCTATCTCCCCGTCTCTCTATCTCTCTCTAGTTCCCTGTCTATCACTCTGTCTCTCTATCTCCCTATCTATCTCCCCGTCTCTCTATATCTCTCTAGTTCCCTGTCTATCTTTCTGTCTCTCTAGTTCCCTGTCTATCACTCTGTCTCTATCTTTCTCTCCAACTATGTGTATATATTATGTCAGTCCAACCAAAGCAAAGCCACATTTGCTATGCTCGTCATTTAAATATCCACTATGTTTGAAGGAAATATTTGTTTCTATATTAACTGTGATTTACTTTATAAGATAGAGGTCAAAAGGTCAGAGGTCATGTCAGGTAAAAATGTGCTACTTGAGAACAGCTGATGCGTGTGTGTGTGTGTGTGTGTGTGTGTGTGTGTGTGTGTGTGTGTGTGTGTGTGTGTGTGTGTGTGTGTGTGAGATATATCTATATCTATCTATAATTCCAGTAATCTCTGTACGTCTGTACGTTTGTACGTCTGTACGTTTGTCTGTGACCGCTGTTTCTCGACAACCACGGGTCCGATATACTTTTAACTAGCCAGGTATATTGCTGGGGACCCGAGGATGTGCCTTTTCAAGGTTTCATATTAATCGGACAATTACTTACCGAGCTATGTCCAAAAAACGATTCAACCAATCAGAGAGCAGCGAACGATCGCGTGTGCCGAACGTGGAGGACACACTCTGCCTCGGATGGCACATTTGAGAGCGTATTCATTTATTTCACGTTTGCAAACTATGTTGGCGTTAAACTATGTTTTAAAACTAATAAAACCGAATTTGCGATTCATTCGCTTTCCTGCGCGTTTGTGCACGCGATGGCGATTTCTTTTTCTTTACCAAACTCCGGAAGCCGTTCGCTTTGGACCAAACCATTGCATGTAAATAGAGGGGGGGGATTGTCACCGTACTCGCAAGCCGTTCGCTTTGGACCAAACCATTTCATGTAAATAGAGGGGGGGGGATATAATTTTAGATATAGATATAGTACGGGCAATGCCCTAGTCTATCTATAATTCCAGTAATCTCTGTACGTCTGTACGTCTGTACGTTTGTTTGTCTGTGACCGCTGTTTCTCGACAACCACGGGTCCGATATACTTTTAACTTGCCAGGTATATTGCTGGGGACCCGAGGATGTGCCTTTTCAAGGTTTCATATTAATCGGACAATTACTTACCGAGCTATGTCCAAAAAACGATTCAACCAATCAGAGAGCAGCGAACGATCGCGTGTGCCGAACGTGGAGGACACACTCTGCCTCGGATGGCACATTTGACAGCGTATTCATTTATTTCACGTTTGCAAACTATGTTGGCGTTAAACTATGTTTTAAAACTAATAAAACCGAATTTGCGATTCATTCGCTTTCCTGCGCGTTTGTGCACGCGATGGCGATTTCTTTACCAAACTCCGGAAGCCGTTCGCTTTGGACCAAACCATTGCATGTAAATAGAGGGGGGGATTGTCACCGTACTCGCAAGCCGTTCGCTTTGGACCAAACCATTTCATGTAAATAGAGGGGGGGGATATAATTTTAGATATAGATATAGTACGGGCAATGCCCTAGTAATATATAAAACACAGTTTGTGTGTGTGTGTGTGTGTGTGTGTGTGTGTGTGTGTGTGTGTGTGTGTGTGTGTGTGTGTGTAATGTTACCGATAGACTTCTAAACGGAGAGGCTCACGTGCTTGATATTTGGCGTAGACATGGCCATTGAGCCTGGGAAGAACATGGCGTACCTAAAAATAATTATTTCATAATATTTTTTTACCATATTTTTACCTCAGCGCATTTCAGCGAGGAATATTATACACGGAATCTGACCGGTGGCAGAGCAGCGTGCTGATTCGCTCAGAGCAATCACGTGATGTTTCATTCCCGCCGCCAGACCATTGAACATATTAAAACACAGTTTGTGTGTGTGTAATGTTACCGATAGACTCCTAAACGGAGAGGCTCACGTACTTGATATTTGGCACAGACATGGCCATTGAGCCTGGGAAGGACATGGCCTACCTAAAAATATTTGACGAGATCCATATTTTTTATTCATATTTACCTCAGCGCATTTCAGCGAGGAATATTATACACGGAATCTGAGCCGGTGGCAGAGCAGCGTGCTGATTCGCTCAGAGCGATCACGTGATGTTCCATCCCTGCCGCCAGACCATTGAACATAAAACACAGTTTGTGTGTGTGTAATGTGTGTAATGTACGGGTCTCCCTTCCCCCGCCCGGCAACGCCGGTACTGGAGGGCGTCACAGGATCGGTGAGTCTCCAAATACCGCTTCGTGCTGTTGCGAAGATGCAGGACGATGTCGCGATTGTTGTGCTGCTCTCCGACTATGAGAACTGCAACGTCATTGTTGACTGGCCCTCCCCCTTCCCCCTTCCCCCTCCCCCCTCCGTCCTCCCCTCCCCCTCCCTTCCCCCTCCACCCTACCCCCTCCCCTTCTCCCCTCCCCCTCCCTTTTCCCCCTCCCCCTCCCTTTTCCCCCTTCCCCTCCCTTTTCCCCCTCCCCCTTCCCCTCCCCCCCTACCCCTTCCCCTCCCCCTACCCCTTCCCCTCCCCCTACCCCTTCCCCTTCCCCCTTCTCCCCCTCCCCCCTCCCCCCTCACCTTTCCCCTCCCCCTCCCCCTTCCCCTCCCCCCTACCCCTCCCCCTCCCCCCTCTCCTCCCCTCCCCCCCCTCTTCTCCCCTCCCCCCCTCTCCTCCCCTCCCCCCCGTTCCCCATCCCCCTCCCCTCCCCTCCCCCGCCCGGCAATGCCGGGTACTTCTGCTCATATTAAATATAATTTTTTCTTATTTAGTGTCGGTCGGCACAGGAAGTGTTTTAAGCAAAAAGCTACAAATTTGTTTTTTTTTTAAACATTGATTTCTTCAAAATGCCAACACGATTAGAACATCACCGGGCAACGCCGGGTACTTCTGATAGTAATATATTGTTGCGGTTTTAGGAAACCACTAAAAAGTAATGGCAACCACCATACAGGTGCCTTAGGATAGTTATTTCATAGCAGACCATTATCTGAGCCCCTTCCCCTTATTTCGGGTTATTATGTCTTTATGCGTTGGGGAAGGAAAGACAGGCCATCTACTCATAAGGGATAATGAACCAGGCAGATGCATCAATATTGCATCCACAGTTGTTGATTCAAAGTCTTTAAGGACAGAAGACAGACCAAAGACCATTGGGATATGCACCAATTACGGCCTGAGTCCCTTCAAGAGAGCTAATGGGGGCGGAGTGACGGGCTCCACCAATCGGGACCCAGGACACCATCAAACACCCCTCACCTCCCCCCCCCCCCCCCCCACCCTCAGCGAGGGTGGACAAAAGGTGATTAAACATGTTTTTTTTGACTCTCTTGGTTTTGGACATTGTTGATCTAGCACGTGCCTGCATTACTCTCTCTTGGCCTCGGACTTTGTTGGCTGTGCATGTGGGCCCTAGGCCAGACCCTCTCATGATGGTGATGGCACATGATTCTCTCTCTTGGCCGGACTCTCCCGGACTCCCTCTCAGTGCACGTGTTCATGACTTAGACTTTTTCTACACGTGCCTGCTTGCCTGCCTTTGTTCGTGCTGGGATAGACTTTGCCTGCCTTTGTTCGTGCTGGGAATCGACTTTATCTACTCTTGTTCGTGCTGGGATCAACTTTACCTGCTCGTGTTCGTGCTAGGATCACCTTTAGCTTCTCGTGTTCGGGACTGCCGTTTGCCGGCCAGATGCTCGTTGGTGAGGTCGAGACAAAAGGCATCGCGAGGAGAAGCATCTGGTAACATCGTGGCCATTTTGCTAACAGGTTCCCAACGTTTGTTTTACCCTGCCCCTCCTCCGTAAATGAGTGCTGGGCCCATGTAGTGTTTATTTATTGTAATCGTAATAAGGCTTAGGATAAGCTAAGTTCCTGCTTGTCGTCCTTTTTTCTTTCCTATTGAAAAATTACACTGTAAATACTTGTAAATAAATCAAATCGTTAAACGTTTCCTTTCCCTCTGTCCATGAATGTCTTTTTTTCCATTGGTCCGCCATTGCTCGCACCCAGAGTAGCGATCGGCCGTAACAAAATTAGCATTAGCCCGGCGGGTACCAACGGTTGCTCGGCCGTCTAAATTTCCATCCAGGAACAAAAGAAAGGTACACCACCGGAGGGTATGGTATGTTCTACCGTAACAATATAAAGAAGAAAGCTTGTTTGGGTGTTTGTTCGTTTGTTTACGCATTCGGACCCTGCAGGAACCAGGGCAACCAAGCTTTGCACGGGCTACTCTTTCAACCAGACGAATGCCAAGGGCTATGTTTGGATAAAAATATTGACCCCAGATAAAACCAGATAATTGGCCTTCAGGCCTTGATCAGGTCTTATGCTTATACACTGCCTACATTTTTTTTTTCTTTGGATTGATCGGGTAATATGTACAGTATTGTGAAGATCTTATGTTGAGGTTGTAGTGATTTGTTGTATTAAAAAAAATAGAATTAAGAGCAAAGAAGGGAAAGTGGTCCGAGCGCATTTTGCAATGCCCAAGATTAGTAATTCATACAAAACCATGAGGCCAACATTCCCCAATATGTTATGCAGGAAATATTTAAATGCATATTTCATTGAATTTCCCTGGGCAATGCCGGGTACTTCAGCTAGTTGTCCCCCGTCGCACTGCGGAGCGTAAGGGGGACTATGGTTTTCCCCTCCGTCCGTGTGTGCGTGCGTGCGTTGAACCTTGTGAGCGGAATATCTTGAAAAATAAACGAACTACTAACTTCTAATCTGGTGCGCGACTGTATCTAGGCATAAGGAAGAACGCTATTGAAAATTGGGTCGCCACGTCAAAATCCAAGATGGCCGCCACCATATATGCCTGAACCTTGTGAGTGGAATGTCTTGAAAAATAAACGAACTACTAACTTCTAATCTGGTGTGTGGGTGTATCTCCAACCCACTCGCAAATATTATCGACTCTTCCATGTTTCCTGCGTCTTCCACTTTGTCAACTCACATCACTTCACCGACGGGGGACCTAGGCGTAACGCTTGTTCTTCATTATGCCCACCCGCTATGATGGCATCAACAGCATACTTCAAGGTTGTTGTATTATCATACTCAGATCGGCAGTCATGAGTGTAGAGAATAAAAGGTTGTGGTGAGAGCACACAACTCTGTTGGAGATTGAGTTTGTTGCGAGGAACTGACACCTGTTCGGATCCTGTTCTAAAGAAAATTACGAATCCAAAGTATGAGCGGAGGATTGACATCGATAATTTTCAATTTCTCAATAAGGTCGAATGGTTGCGTGGGATTAAATCTGATGACAAATCAACAAAAATTGCATGAACGTAACAACCAACTTTATCCATGCGCTGTTAGATTGTGTGGATTCGAGTCAGGATCGCATCATCCACCGATTGGTTTTCCTGACGTGTGAACTGCAACTGATCAACACATTGAGGAAGAGAATCCCAAAGACGCTTTGACACTATACGCTCAAAGCACTCACTGCACGAGTACCGAAGTGAGAGCTACCGGCCAGTAATCATTCCGTTTTAGCAGGCCTCAATTTCTTGGCCACCGGAATAATGATGGCTGATTTCCAGCAACATTGGACAGCATGCATGTCGAGCAATTTCTGGAACATCAAGGGTAAAGGAATTGCCAACTGATGACATTCTTTCCGGATTTTTCCACCTCCTATCGCGGCCACTCACCTTCCGTGGGTTCATTCGCTTAAACTGCTTCTCTACTTCCCATTCGTTGATGATAACTGGGGATCTCAAGTGAAGCATGTTGCGTAATCATATGTTCCTTCAATTGAACATTCTCAAACTGCCAGTAGAATCTGTTTAAATCATCAAGAAGTCATTCTCAACACTGGGGAGGAAAGGGCTACTCTGACCTTACAAAACCACAGTACAATCAATATTGGAATACCGCATCTCTGTATGGTGACCTATATGTAAGAAAGGTGAGGATCTACTTGAAAAGGTCCACCAGAGGCCACCAGACTACCACTGGACTTCCAACATTTGGAATATTTATAAATATTGAAAGCACTGAAGTTGCTTCCACCACTAACTACACAGGACACATTGGGCTAAAGTTATTCAGATCCAAAATTCCTCAAGGGAATTGACCAAATTCAGGGTACATTGTCAATGAAATTACGATTAACCAGTCGAAGTCCGCCCTGGTGACACTGGCTGAGTATCCATTGAATACATCCCTTATCACATAATTTTTGCAATAGTAACGAAGTAAAAATAATCAATGTTTCATATTTCGACCTCCATTAAATCCAGTAAACACAGGACGTCATTCGCAACTTCAAGAGGATTATCCATAAACCTAAATGGGTCTCCATGTCTCCCTCTCTCCTTCCCTCCCTCTTCCCCCTCTCGCCCTCCCTCTCTCTCTCTCTCTCTCTCCTCCCCCTTCTTCCTCCTCTCTCTCTCCTTCCCCCTTCTTCCTCTTCTCTCCTCCCTCCCTCTTCTTCCCTCTCTTTTTCTCCCCCTCTTTCCCTCCCTCCCTCTCTCCTTCCCTCCTCTTCCCCCTCTCTTTCAATCTCACCCTCTCTCCTTCCCTCTCTCCTTCCCCCACGCAGTCTTAAAAAGGCCTTGGTGCGAGCTAACTCTTCTGTTCTTTTTATCTCTGGCCATTTGGCTTTGTTTAATTCACTATGTAAGTTCTGAGGGGGCAGGTGTCATCCAAGTAATATGTGCGATATCAAATAATCATGTAACATGTGGCAAAGTTTAAACTTCCTCCGTTGAACGGTTTTCGATGTACGTACACTCAATATGCGCTATATCAAATGGTCATGTAACATGTGGCAAAGTTTCAATTTCCTCCGTCGAACGGTTTTCGATGTACACTCTTAATAAAATGCAGACACGTACGCACGTACGTACACGATCGATTGCTTAAACCTGTTTTTTGATTTGCGCGCATGTTGTACAAATCATGAATAGAGCGACACTTGGCAAAACAGAACAAAGTAGAATGACACTCGGTAGAGAACCTGCACTTGGTGAACAGTTTACGTTTTGAATCCCACTGATAGGCTGGATCGGAACCCAAATCCAATCGGCTTGTTCTTAACACCTCTAACCAACTCATATCCACCTAATTTTGTCTTACCTTGTCCACAACATTTTGAGATATTATTGTTGGCCTCATCTCCCAATGGTGAAGAATCACTTAAAAAATTCTCGGATTTGGATCCGGACCTTTTTTTTTTTTTTTTTTTTTTTTTTTTGTATACAAGATCGAGGCTCGTAAAAGAGCGAACATTAATCACACAGAAAGACAAACCGACACATAAAACATATAACATCGGGAGCAGTAGACAAGATGGGGAGAGTGGGGGAAGGACACAAACACAACATTTGAGAGCAGGGACCGAGAGACATTGAGAGATCTGTGGGAGGGAGAGGGCTTTGGGGGGGTGCATGGGAAGGGGGGGGGGGGGGGGGTGGGAGAGGTATAAAACATATGGACACTGCCAGGACTTCCAGGAAAGAAGTTGGAATTTCAAACAAGGTGGATCTGGGGTGAATTAGTGGGGGTAGAAAAGATCAAGGTTTTGGATGGGGGAAGATAAGAGATGGTGGTGAACAGCTGTTTTAAAGACCTGGAGGGAGGAGTGGGATTGAAGGGAGTGGGGGAGTTTGTTCCAGAGGCGGGAGAAAAGTGGAATGAAAGCGTGAAGGTGAGCAGAGAGCCGAGATTTCGGCAGTTTAACCATCAGAGGGTTGCTGGCAGATCGTGTGTGACCTGTAGGAATATTTGGGGGACAGAGCACAGAGAGAGAGCTGGGGGAGCAAGGCCGGAGAGGAGTCGGTAGAAGACAGAAAGACCACCTACCTGCCTGCGGTGAGTGAGTGAAAGGCCCTCAGAGATAGCTTCATCGCGGGAGATTCCAATGATTCTGAAAGCTTTGGTTTCAACAGCGTGAAGCCGAGCTAGGTGTGAGGCAGGAGCACTGGCCCATAGTGGAGAACAGTATTCCATTGAGCTGCGGATGAAAGCCTTGTACGTGGTGAGGAGCTCAGGTGTGTCGAGGAAGGACTTCGCACGACGGAGGATGCCCAGTCGGCGACTGGCTTTGGAGGCCAGCTTGGAAATTTGGTTTTCCCAAGAAAGATCATGGCAGATAGTGAGACCCAAAAGCTTGAGCGACAGAACTTCTTGGAGAGGATTGTTGAGAAAGTAGATGGGAGGGTTGTCCAGTCGATCTTTTCGGAGAGACATAGTAAGAGTGTGAGATTTGTCAGGATTGAAAGACATGTTCCACTTGGTTGACCAGTCTGTGATTTTGTCCAGGTCTTCAGAGAGTGAGGAGGCTGCAGACTGCCGATCTGAGGGAAGAGGAATGGAGCGGCAGAGAGTTTTTTCATCAGCAAAGAGATAGAGAGGATTTTCCAGAGAGTCGGAGAGATCATTGATAAAGACCAGAAAAAGCACAGGGCCCAGAACACTGCCTTGGGGAACTCCAGCCTGAACAGGAAGGGGAGATGAGAGAAATCCATTCAGGTCCACACGTGGACTACGACCAGAGAGGAAGTCCGCAAGCCATGCATGGAGATTTCCATGGATACCATAGGAGGAGAGTTTGGTGAGCAGAGCTGGGTGCCAGACCGTATCGAAGGCACGGGATATGTCAAGGGAGACCGCTCTGATTTCCTGTTTGGCATTGAGGACCTCCATCCATTGTTGAGACAGCAGAAGCAGCATGTCCAGAGTAAAGTGACCTGGTCTGAAACCAAATTGATGATCAGAGATCAAGCCATTGGAGAAGAGGAAAGATTTCATATCCGAAGCAATGATGGATTCCATGACTTTGCTGATAATTGGGAGCAGGCTGATTGGTCTGTAGTTGCAAGGATCTGTTTTTGCACCTTTTTTGTGTAAAGCGGTAATGTTTGCTGATTTCCAGGATGTTGGCAGATGACCTTGAGCAAAAGATAGGGTGAAAAGAACAGAGAGAGAATGAGATAGAGTGGCAGAGCAGGATTTTAGGACCCGTGGGCTGATGCCATCTGGTCCAGTTGCAGAATCAGAGTCGAGGTTAGACAAAAACTCCTCCACCTTGTCAGGAGAGAAGGACACAGAGTCCAGGAGCAGTTGGGGTCGACTGGGAAAGGTGGGAACAGAGAGAGATGGGTTTGGGACACAAGATTTTGAGGCAAACACAGAGTTGAGGCATTCGGCTTTGTCACGTGCGATGTCAACTGTGTGGCCATTTGAGGTAAGGGAGGGGATGGAGGGGGAACAAACATCAGAAACGGATTTGACCAGACGCCACCAGGATTTGGAGGAAGGAGACAGGTTTGAGAGTTCATTCTTGAGTGTGGAGAGATAGTGCTTCCTGGCACTCCTGAGGGTAGACACACACTTGTTCCGAGTTTGGTGGAAGGAACTGAGATTGCCTTCAGTTGGATTAGCCTTCCAAGAGGCAAAGGCAAGTTGTTTCAGGGCAACTGCCTCACCACAAGATTTAGTGTACCATGGACGGGAGGAAGGGTAAAACAACTGAAGACGAGATGGGATAAATCTGTGCATGAGAGAGAGAGAGCAGTTTGCTTTGGAAGAATTCCCAGGAAGAATTGATGTCAGAGGCAGTGGAGATGGCAGACCAATCCAGACGATTGATGGCTGCTTGAAGACCGTCCCAGTCGGCCTGAGTGAAATGCCAGACTCGTTGACGCTGAGGAGGCTCTCTGAGAATGGCCAGAGAGATGTCCACTTTGACAAGCACATGATCAGAAGAACCGATTGGAGCAGAAGAAGAGCAGCAGACATTAGCAGGGAAGTTTGTCATAACCAAGTCTAGAAGAGAAGATACTCCATTGGCTGAGATCCGTGTCGGGAAATTGACAGATTGTGTCAATCCCAGTGAGTCACAGAAGTCCTTTGCTGAGGTGCCATGACTGGTGAGAGAGGAACCCACACCCAGCCAGCTGGCATGATGACAGTTGAAGTCACCACATATGAGGAAGAGAGAGTTGGGATGAGTGGATAGAAGTTGGTTCATGTTGTCAGACAGTGAAATGTAAATGGAGTCATCACTGTTTGGAGGATGGTACAGAACACATATGAACAAAAGGTGGGAGCGGAGAGGAAGCCATAGCCAGAGGTACTCCTGGGGGTGAGGAGGAGAGAGGGCAGTGCAAGGAGAGTGAGGAAGAGAGTTTTTGATAAAGAGAGCCACCCCACCACCAGGACGAGGCTCAGGTCTATCATACCGGAGGAGGGAGTAACCAGGAAGAGATATTGAGGAATCAGAGACATCTTGAAGGAGGAAAGTCTCTGTTAAGCAGATAAAGTCTGGATTGTCAGAAGCAACCTGTATGGAGAGATCAGTCAGGTTTGAGCGAAGTCCCCAGATGTTTGAGGTCCATACCGTTAATGAAGAGAGAGGGGGAGCATCGGGTACAGGACAGGGGAGGGGAGGAGTAGGGTAAGATGCAGGATGAGAGGGGGAGGTAGGGAGAGCAGTTGATAGTGTGTCAGAGATTACAGAAGAGTTCCAAGAAAGGGAAGGATGAGGAGGATGAAAGGTTTGATGGTGAAGGGATGAGGCACAGTGAGGGGTTGTTTGAGGGGGGGGCAGAGGAAAGTAGAAGGTTGGGGGGGGGGGGGTGGAGGTATGAGATGGAAGGGAGACGAAGTGGGGAGGAGGCAGCTTTGAGGAGGAGGGGGGAGGAGGGAGAATTGGAGAGGAATGGTATTGGGGGAGATTTGAATGGGAGGGGTTGGGGGGGAGTTTTGAAGGGGAGGAGTGAGGGGGGAGTTTAGGAGGGGAGGGGCAAGGGGGGAGTTTAGGAGTGGAGGGGCAAGGGGGGAGTTTAGGAGTGTAGGGGCAAGGGGGGGATTTGGAGGGGAGGGGCAAGGGGGGAGTTTAGGAGGGGAAGGGCAAGGAGGGAGTTCAGGAGTGGAGGGGCAAGGGGGTAGTTTAGGAGTGGAGGGGCAAGGGGGGAGTTTAGGAGTGTAGGTGCAAGGGGGGGGGGATTTGGAAGGGAGGGGCAAGAGGGGAGTTTAGAAAGTGGATGATTAATGAAAGACGAACATTGATAATAGTGGGGCGGCTTAGCCCAAATATTCAAAAGAATTGTGCATTTTGTGATACAAGCACCAAATTTGGCACAAATGTACATTAATATGTTGCGAACATTTTCAGATATTGGGCCACTTGAAATTCCGTAATTTTTTTTTCAATTTTTTTCAAATTTCGTAATTTCAAATTTTTCGGGTGACACCGTCACAATTTCGGTCTTCGAGGCCGGCCGATAGGCAAAGTGTGACCGGAAGGGACGAGGTTCTCCTGACCACGTGGCCCTCGATCTGGGAAGCGAGAGGCGTTCCATTAGTGGACGCGCCCCTCACGCCCGACTTTTGGGCGGCCCCGGCAGGCCGTTTGTTTTGACGTTCCGTGACAGGCCCCGCACCCCCACCTCCGGGCCGACCGGAAGCTTGTGCTGAGTACATCATACCTGAACAACTCAGTGAGGCAGAACACAGCAGTGCACACCAGGGTGACCCCTTCAGTGCATAAACCAATTAACCTGTCCACTGCAGGGCATATAGAAATGAAGTTATTTTCTGCATATAATAATAATATAAGTTCAGTTCTATATAACAATTTCTGTTATCACCACTACCACTACAACTACCACTACTACAAGCTTTGTCTGGAATTTTGTGGACTAACAGACAAACAGACATACAGACAAGCTGGGATCAAAACATTACCTCCTTCCACCATTGAGTGTAGAGGTAAACATCATGGAAATTATATCATGCCCTAGATTTAATTCATGCTTACCCGTGTATTTGCTTCACTGGTTCACAAGGTCTTTTGCATACATGTAATTCAGACTCTCGTCTTCATTGCTGACCACACAATGTTCGCAACATATTAATGTACATTTGTGCCAAATTTGGTGCTTGTATCACAAAATGCACAATTCTTTTGAATATTTGGGCTAAGCCGCCCCACTATATCGGCCGGCCTCGAAGACCGAAATTGTGACGGTGTCACCCGAAAAATTTGAAATTACGAAATTTGAAAAAATTTGAAAAAAAAAATTACGGAATTTCAAGTGGCCCAATATCTGAAAATGTTCGCAACATATTAATGTACATTTGTGCCAAATTTGGTGCTTGTATCACAAAATGCACAACAGGTTTGCTATGCTGCTACACTATAACAAATTGGGTTTGTTGTGATTTTCAAGTTAGCAATCCGATTCAGAACGATGGAGGAGGGATGGAATGAATGTGAATTTAGACCATGTAGTGAGGGAGACGTATAAGAGATTGAATTTCTTTTTGTTGACGTGGAATGAGTTGGAGAGGAAATTGAGAAAATCCTTTTAAATAGGAAGAAAAACAGCGTGTTGTAATGTACCACTGAATAAAACACTGAAGGGGAAAGTTTAAACATATTTAAATAATATTTAAACAGAACCGTGAACAATCTTATATGCACAAAATACCAACAGGGGGAGAGCCGAGAGGGACCACCACGAGTCACGTGAACAGGGCAAAAGGTGGATGGCAAGGAGATAATGGGGGTGGGGCGAACAGCACACCTGGACAGAAAGTACAGGATGAGACAACAACACACATGGAGAAAGGAAAATAAATGTTTTTGGTTATTATTATTTTATTTTTATTTTTTGGGGGGGGGGGGGGCGGAATTTAAAACGTTAGACAAAGAGTATTATGTTCGGGGTAGAAGGGAAAAAAACTAAGAGCCAAGCAAAACATGATGTAGGGGACTTAAGTTAACAAACACCGACGGGGGTACAAGGCCGCACACGCGGAGCAGAACACGATTAATTAATTACGAGTTACAGGAAATTCAAACCAAAACAAACTATAAACAAACAATAACGCATGGACGATAAAATAACGAGTTGAAATTTGACAAACACACGAATGAAAAAATAACCGCTTTGGATGCCCGGAGAGAACCAAGCCTCAAGGTCGGAAGCTTCAACAACTAGGCCGCGTGGCACGAAATACTCGACTATTTTTTACAGGTATGAAAGATTTACACCGATAATAATCTCCCGAGGGACACGCAAAAGGTATACACACGTACGATAAATACAGTTTCGACAAAAATACAAATGTGACAATTACTAAACTTCGAGCGTGCGTGAAGATCGTGGAACAGCTTCGAAAAACCGTCAACCGTTCTTCGTTCGACCTTCACCAAAATCGAATCATTTCGTCCGTGTCACTTACACTACCTCTCCGCCAAATTTCACAAAGGATAGAACGTATCCGCTTTTTGAGATATCGTGCTTACAGACAGATAGACAGACAAACAGGGGTGAAAACATAACCTCCGTCCACTTCGGATGTAACAAGTTTAATAACAAGGAAACAATGGGCACATCGACACAATGGGGTTTGAACCCGAGGTCACAGTAAGAAATCCATTTGTTCATCATTGTCATCTGAGTACTTTGAGCTTGATGATGAGGTTCTACAGAGGAGGTTTCTCATCCTAAATTAGAGCCCATGTCATCAGAGGTGTTTTTGCTGCTCAATAAGAATACCTGTTGCCTATTGATAATGATCATAATTAAATCGATCAATCCCTCCATCTTGAATGTTTTACAACTGGACCACTCACACTGTCCATTGCTGTAAGCTGAGTTTCGAGATGCTTTTCTTGCCAATGAAGGTGGGGGCTACACCTTGGTAATCAGACTGATTTATTTATTTATTTAATTCTGAGCTTGTGCTCTTCACCTTGGGAATCGTTGTACTTGAAGAGATGTGTTGTCTTAGAAACTGCCCCCAAACGCATGACCAGACTGGTGATTAATCCCGGGCATACACCTTGGGGATTGCTGCTGTCCTTGGAGAGATATCTCTCGCTTCTGTGTGGTTGCTGATTGTACTCTTCATTACTCTCACGTGACGTGCTGTCCCGACCCCACAGGAGCCTTCACGTTTCCCATCATCTCGTCCTCAAATGCTGACACAGGTTCTGGGTGTTTGAGTGATATTAAGCTTCCTCTCCACTAATCACCACCACCAAACTACTTTTGCAACACGACGAGAACATTTTATATTGAAAATAAAATTTCAATTTGATAATGGTGGAACTCAAAGATAGAACATGTTCGTTTATGAAGCAAGGTCTCTCTGATCTTCTTCTTCTTTGTATTTCCAGCACATGACTGTAGGCTGCATGACTTGCTCGGGGTGGCTTTCCCTCTGGCCTCTCCGATATTAGATGGGTTAAGATGCGATGGACAAGTGAATAGGACAATTTTTCACTTGTGGGACAAAGCGAGTACTGCACCGAGCTGGTTTTCTAGAATAAATTGAGCTGTACCTGCACCACGTTTAATAAGAACACAGCCTTACCAAGGAACTAGACATACCTGCACCATGTTCACCGAGGACATAGTACCTACCTGCACCATGTTCACAGAAGACCAGGTACATACCTGCACCATGTCCACAGAAGACCAAGTTTATACCTGCACATGTTCAACAAGGACCGAGTACATACCTGCACCACATTCACCGAGGACCTCATACATACCTGCACCATGTTCACAGAGGACCTCCCTGCACCATGTTCACCGATGACCTCGTACATACCTGCACCGCATTCACTGACGACCTCATAATACCTGCACCATGTTCACAGAGGACCTAGTACATACCTGCACCATGTTCACAGAGGACCTCGTACATACCTGCACCATGTTCACCGAGGACCTAGTACCTATCTGCACCATGTTCACAGAAGACCAAGTACGTACCTGCACCATGTTCACCGAGGACCTAGTACATACCTACACCATGTTCACAGAGGACCTCGTATATACCTGCACCATGTTCACCGATGACCTCGTACATACCTGCACCATGTTCACCGAGGACTTCGTACATACCTGCACCATGTTCACCGAGGACTTAGTACATACCTGCACCATGTTCACCGAGGACTTAGTACATACCTGCACCATGTTCACCGAGGACTTAGTACATACCTGCACCATGTTCACCTCGGACCCCTAGTCCTGCCGTGTGAGTGTAACGAGCAGTATATGGAATTCAGCACTTTCCATGATTTTTGCTTTGTGCGGTGACGCGGTGCATATTCATTCCCATTGGTGATGTTCTCTTCATTCCCAGTGGGGAAACTCACTGGGGTCTCTGCCCGTTCACTGGAGGGGATTTGGCCTTACTGATCGGAGGTGTCTTGGCTCGAGACTGAAGGGCCTGCAGAGGTGAACCAGTAGGATTAGGGTGTGCGCCTAGCCAGCCATGAACAATATTCCATTTGGAGTTCGTTTCTAGGAGATGAACATGTCACAGAAACGAGTCTGAGTTCATCCGCTTCATTCTTTGAACTGATTTGATTTGAACGAATTTACCAAAAGGAATGTGTCTCATTGCATGGAAAGTGTGTTGGAGAGGAGGATAAGGAAGAAAGTGAAGATCGACGAAATGCAGTTTGGATTTATGTCAGGAAGAGGAACGACAGACGCGCTTTTCATTGTGAGGCAATTGCAGGAGAAGTACATGTAGAAGAGGAAGAAGTTGTTTCTTGGGTTTGTTGATCTGGAGAAAGCATTCGATAGGGTTCCACGCAAAGTATTGACATGGGCATTGAGGAAGTTAGGAGTGGAGGAATGGTTGATCAGAGTAGTGATGGCAATGTACGAAAGAGCGCGCACAGCTGTAAGGACGAAGGACGTGAAGGAACAGTGGTGAGTTTGAGGTGAAGGTGGGAGTGCATCAGGGGTCGGTACTAAGTCCACTACTATTTGTAGCTGTGATGGAGGTGCTGGCTCAGAACGTAAAGGAGGGTTTACCGTGGGAGTTGTTGTATGCAGATGATCTGGTGTTGATTGCGGAAAGTATGGATGGACTGAAGGAAAAGATGAACAAGTGGAAGGAATGTATGGAGAAAAAAGGTCTGAAGGTGAATATCGGAAAGACGAAGGTGATGGCAAGTGGTAAAGCATGTGGTGAGGTGGAAAGAACTGGGAAGTGGCCCTGTGCTGTGTGCAGGAAGGGTGTTGGAGTGAACTCCATTCAATGTACAATGTGTGCTGAGTGGGTTCATCAAAAATGTAGTGGTCTGAGAGGGTCATTAACCAGTGTGGCAGCTACATTCAAATGTAAGGTGTGCACAGAGGGAGCTGCAGATGGAGGAAATGCTGAGTTGGATCTTGGAGACGGCGTGAAGCTGGAAGGTGTGAAAACATTTTGCTACCTCGGAGACATGCTGAATGGAGAAGGTGGATCAGACTCGGCAACGGTTGCTGGAGTGAGATGTGCATGGAAGAAGTTTCGGGAATTGAGTGGCGTGCTGATGATGAGGGGAGTGTCGTTGAAGCTGAAGGGAAAGGTGTATGCTGCATGTGTGAGAAGTGTTATGATTTATGGGAGCGAGACATGGGTAATGAATGTGGAGCAGCAACGAAGGTTGGAAAGGGTGGAAATGCGAATGGTTCGACGGATGTGCGGAGTATCGTTGAGAGAGAGGAAGACAAATGATGAATTGCGAAAGATGATGGGAATAGAGCCTGTGATTGATGCTGTGAAGAGGAACAGGTTGAGATGGTTTGGTCTTGGGTTGAGGAAGGATGAAAGTGACTGGTTGAGAAGAGTGATGGAAATGAATGTAGAAGGAAGTAGAGGACGGGGAAGACCGAGAAAGACTTGGCTAAAGATGGTGGAAGAAGAAATGCGGGCAAGGGGGTTAACAAGGAGAGATGATGAAAATAGGGCAAAATGGAGATTGTCATGGGGACCGCAAGGCTAACCCCCGCTCTAGTTGGGAAAATGGCCTTAAAATGCATGTTGTTGTTGTTGAATGTGTCTCATTAATAAAAACGTGACCCACCGGACCATTTTAACCTAATCGATCTGCTCTGCTATTGGTCCTTGTAACATGGAGTGCAATTTATCCGAAAAATAATTGTGCTTGTGAAACAATCAGGTCCTTATTGCGATATTTAGCTGATAATTAAACTGTTAATTACAATAGTTGCTCCTTTGGGTGTCGTTAAGTAAATTTGATCGGATCACCACCTGCAGTACCTCCTCCTTTTATCTCCAATGGGATTGAATTTTGCATTTCATTGGGTGATGGGGCCTGAAACGATATATCGCATAATGTTTCAAAACTGTGTGTATGAGGTGGGTAAGTGACACGAAAAGTTCATGCCGAATCCAGATGTGACCTAGCGGTGGATACAAAACGTGAACTGTTCAGCCAGGTGGAGGTATGCACCCTACCGAGTGCCCTTCTCGTTAACCAATTGTATCATTCTTTGTGGAATATTTTATAATAACAGTGGCAGGTATATAATTATAATAACAATAAATAACAATTTGTTTTTTTTTATAACAGTGGCAGGGATAGCCGGCATTGCCTGGTGCTGTTATAATCCTGTTGGAACAGTATTTTGAAGAAATAATATATTTTTTTGTTAAAGGCCAAAATCATTTCCCTTTATACACACTAAAGAATGAGGTAAGGGATCATCATTCAATATTGCCTTTCACATAGCCACAAAGATTTAGGTACCAGAGAGCGATGAAAAAAAATAATATATATATATATATACAGTACATCCAAATATTTTTCCAAATTTGGAAAAAATTTGTATATCCAAATTTTATATATCTAAAATTATTCAACTTTTTCTCAAAATTCCAAACAATTTTTTTTCCTGAAAACACTCCCCCACACTCACTGATGAACCTCTGAAAGTTTGACGAATATCCGTTCAGTCATCTCTGAGAAAAATGGCGACACACACAGACAAACAATCTCTCTTATAGTAGAGATTAATTATGAACAAGGAAAATTCAATATCTCTATATATATCTGTGCAGCGTCTGTCCTGTGTTGTGTTGTCTTGTCACTGAACTACTTTCTCAAACTTCTGTGAAATCGTAGTAAACTTCTGGTATGCACATATCTCTCCCCTCGGTATGTCCTAAGGGTATTTTTTAAAATTTTAATTATCCAATTTTTTATTTGGAATTTTTTCGGGAATTTTTTTTTTCAACTTCAATTGTTTATAAAATGTGATATCACGTATGTTACAAATACATTTGTGCAAAATAATTGTTTGAATTATGATTGGTTTAAACCATGACAAAACGGCAACTCGGGTACAGTCATTTATCTATATAATTATATTGTTGCGGTTTTGTGTTTTTACCAAAAAAGGTTAATTTCCCCCTCATAGTTTAGTCACACTACAACACGTTGCCTCGCGATAGTTCAGTTATTTCATAGTAAATGTAAGCGTAGACCTTTCCTATGTGTAGTTTTGCGTTGAGTAGAATAATGAGAGTTAGGTTTCCCTCCAATACTTTATGCCGCCTCGATGTTTTGGTTTTTGGCGCAAATTACCACGAGGCCGGCCTGACAAGTCGAGGCAAGCCGAAGGAAGGTGGAACAGGCGGGGAAGGAGTGACGGTAAGCACGAGCCGCCAATCAGGGCTCGAAGGGAGTGGCTTAGCACTGCGGCAGAGGCATGGTTTTGGAACATTCGATGCGGGCTAAGGGCGTGGCAATATAACCCTTTGCGCAAAGCCCCCACCTCAGTTTTTGAGGGGAGAGGTGCTTGAACAAGTTACGAGCCGGGGTCCTCTGTTGAACAGTTCTGAGAGTGCGCGTGGTGAATTGAGTTACAAGATAAACGCTCAGTTGAGCTTGAGGCAGATCCTCTGTTGAGTTACGAGGTGAAAGCGCGCCATTGATTAATCGCGCTGTGGGGAACCGCCGAGCCGGGCGATAGACGCGCATGTTCGCCAGCCTGCCTTTGTTCGAGATACGTGCTGCAAGGATCCCTCCCGCCTGCCTGCCTGCCTTCATCGAGGGACGTGCTGTGACCGGCAGAGGGCCACGTTGGGCGAAGCTGTTCCTGAACAACGGAGCCGGTGCGTTCAGCGCATGAACATTTCCTTCTTTCATTCCCCCTGTGAGTGTGAACGGGCCCGTGTCTGGGGAATAAGCTAAGACTGTATAAGATCTGCCCTGTGTCTCTGCTTCCACTGATCATTGTAAATAATAATAATTAAACCTATTATTTCTTTGATTCTACCACTTTTGTCCCTTTCCATCTATTGACTAAGCGTGGTACGAACTATCGCTCTAATCCGGTTCCAATACTAAGGTAATTGCACGGACCACGTGGTACGCCATCCACTCGGACGTACTCAAATTACACGTGGTTCGTGCGAGACTTGATCCCCGCTTCCGCGGCGGCGTAGGTATTTAGGAACATGCGAGAATTGTCCTGAAACCCTGTCCTGCGTCTGCCCGGGAGTGGCGATTCAAATCTCGCAGTTGCGACGACCCAAATAGAACAAGGGGCTTAATCTCCCCTTGGTAAGGGCAGGAGGGTCGCGCGAAACCGTAACAATATCTGCACGTCTGGGCAGTGTCTGTGTTGTCACTTAACGACTCCCTCAAACTTTTGATTCCGTGGTTGTGGTGGTTTTGAATCACATGGTGGTGAGGTATTTTGAATTATGTGGTGGTGAGGTGTTTTTAAATGACGTGGTGGTGAGGTGTTTTTAAATCAAATGGTGGTGAGGTGCTTTGAATTACGTGGTGGTGAGGTATTTATAATTATGTGGTGGTGAGGTGTTTTTAATTATGTGGTGATGTGTTTTGAATTACGTGGTGGTGAGGTGTTTTTAAATGACGTGGTGGTGATGTGTTTTTAAATCACATGGTGGTGAGGTGTTTTGAATTACATGGTGGTGAGGTGTTTTTAATTATATGGTGATGAGGTGTTTTGAATTACGTGGTGGTGAGGTGTTTTTAATTACTTGGTGGTGAGGTGTTTTTAAATGACGTGGTGGTGAGGTGTTTTTAATTATATGGTCATGAGGTGTTTTTAATTTCGTGGCTGTGAGGTGTTTTTGTTACGTGTTTTATGGCTGTAAGGTGTTTTTAATTTCGTGGTGGTGAGGTGTTTTTAATTTCGTGGCTGTGAGGTGTTTTTATTACGTGTTTTATGGCTGTGAGGTGTTTTAAATTACTTGGTGGTGAGGTGTTTTTAATTACTTGGTGGTGAGGTGTTTTGAATTACTTGGTGGTGAGGTGTTTTGAATTACGTGGTGGTGAGGTGTAAACGTCCCAAACTTCCAGTCTGCACCTACCCCTCCCCTAGGTATGTGCTGAGGGGTTATTTCTTGAAAAAAAAACATTCAACCGAAGTCCTCAACCGAAATTGCCTATAAAAATGCAATATCACAAACACAACAAATACATTTGTGCAAAGTAATTGTTTGTATTATGATTGGTGTAAATCATGACAACACAGCAACTCAGGTACAGTCATTAGCCTCAGCTAAAATAAGCCCATTCCTCAGCAACGACGCTTGGTGAGGCGAGCACAGCGAGCCGAGCCAAGCTAGTATATATATATATATATATATATATATATATATGATGGTAGATCTAGTGCCAAACATGGCCTGGCAGGATTGCTTAGAGGTCTGCGCATTCGCCTCTGAGCTGTCTAGCCTGGGTTTGAATCCCGACTCAGCTATAAAATGCCGTCCTGGTACCTCGCAGTCAGGGTGGGATTCATCAATGCGTGTGCCGTCGCTCAGGTGGATGATGAACTGGGTGTCTCATCTGCCGGAATTAGTTTGTGGATGTTAAAGATTCCACTGTGTCCTTCGCGAATAGTAGGCGAGTTATCGCCGGCACCCTGAACAAATGATCCACCACGTGGTAACCCGGGTTGTGACACAAAGGATTTTCCTATCACACGAACCCGGGTTACACTCCCCCTAAAATAGATTAATTAAATATGTAAAATGATTATAAATCACGGGGCAACCCGGGTTACTGCGTGGTGGATCAAATTCCAAATACCTGCTCTCACCAACTCAAATCGAATTGGGGCATAGCAGTAGTAGGATTAGTAGCAGTAGTAGTAGTAGTCAGCTGTTGTAACAAATTAATTGTGGTGCTCATATAACATGGTAATATCATGAGTATAAGAATAATACACAGTTAAAAAAAAGAAGTAAATCTGGATCATGGAGGAGACTCATACTCGTACACAAAGTACGTATGCACAAAATGATTTTTTTTATTTCTCTTTCCTCCCCACTCCCCATTTCCCCACCCTCCCTCCCAAATTTTGCTTTGCGTTCAGGAGTGTACAAAACAATTAGGTTTTGCGGAGCTAGTAGAGCCTGAGTACTCGGCGTGGTGCTCGGATTGATTGCGTTATGTGTTTGGTGTTGAAGGAATGAACAAACTCCGTGCTTTCATAACCGCAGTGTTCCAATAATGGAGTAATACGGAGCACGAACCAATATTCCTTTGTCGATTGTGTCAATTGGAATGGCATATTATTAGTAGGTTTGCCATGTCTTCTTGTTCCTGCCCCCAGCATGGGCCTGAATGTGAAGGAGCCGGCCTGGATGAGGGGAAGCTGATACGACTACCAACCTTCACATCCTGGAATAGAAGAGGAGCTGGAGGAAAGGTAACGGGATAATAATCTTATTAATATCAATCTTTTTACAATAATTCCTTTAAACAAAGTGAGAATTTAAATATTTATTCTTATCTGTAAAGTCTATGGTGGGTGTTCTTTGATTTTTCTTTGGCATTCGGCTTGATTGGCACTTTGGTACCCATCACTTTGTTGTTCATTACCTTCGCAAAAGCGGAAGGTTATGTTTTGATCGCTGTGTATTTATTTGTATGTCTGTGTGTGTGTGTGTGTGTATGTTATTCGCATAACTCAAAAAGTATTCAACCGAATTGCATGAAATTTGGTGGGATGATTGGTTATTATACGGGACACATTTGATTAGATTTTGGGAGCAATCGGGTCAAAGGTCAAGGTCAAGGTCACGAAAAGGTCAAAATCGTATTTTTACCATAGCGCGGTCAATTTTTATCCAATTGGCATGCAACTAATGCCAAAATGTTCAGAATTCAATGCCCGATCTTGTGATATACGACATGACCCAGTGAAGACATTACCCTTGTTAGCGGTTGGGGGTCAAAGGTCAGGGGGGTCACGACCTTGCAAAATGTGCGTTTTTTGTCATAACTCGGTCAATTCTTATCCGATTTGCATGAAATCAGCACCAAACTGTTCACTGTTCTGTTCCCTACACTCCCATGCCAAGTACAGAACAGTAGCTGCGGCGAAGGTATGCGCTCTACCGAGTGCCCGTTCTAGTTATTTCCTTGTGGAGGGTCTAATGGCAGACAGAGATTTCAAGGAGATTGAAAGGAAAGGTTCTGATGTCACGTGCGTAATGCCGGCCTACCTTCACGGCATACCTGGTGTTGGCCTAATGGTTAGGGCGGTGGGCTTGGGATCCTGCGCTCCTGAGTTCGAATCCCGTTGAATTAGCGCCAGGTAGGGTTGACTCAGAATTGTTAGGGCCCCTCACTGTTGTTATGGTTATTAAAATACCTCATTTCGCTTTAAAAGGAAAGACGGAGGCAACAAAAGGTAGTTGCACTTGTTTATCCAACCAGCACCTTTACCCAACACGTCAACGTGAGTTGTAGGACTCGATGACCGCACATTTGGTGTGAAATGAACTGCTGTCATGTTACCTTTTGTTTTTGTTACCTCCACCACCGAAGGTGGACGGAGGTTATGTTTTCACCCCTGTTTGGCTGTCTCTCTATTTGTTTGTCTGTGAGCAGGATATCTCAAACAGTTTTGGACGGATTTGGATGAAACTTGATAGACAGGTTGGGTGTGTGACGAGGACAAATCGATCCGATTTTGGTGAAGATCTGGATCTGGATAGGATGATTTTTTTAATTTCCAAAGTGATTCTTTACCATTGAGAGATGGACCAAAATCGATATATAGCATTAAATTTCAAAACGTTTTGGACGGATTTGGATGAAACGTGGTGGACAGGTTGGGTGTGCGACGAGGACAAATCGATTCGATTTTGGTGAAGATCTGGATCTGGATAGGATGATTTTTTTTAATTTCCAAAGTGATTCTTTACCATTGAGAGATGGGCCAAAATCGATATATAGCATGAAATTTCAAAAGGTTTTGGACGGATTTGGATGAAACTTGGTGGACAGGTTGGGTTGGGTGTGTGACGAGGACAAATCGATTCGATTTTCGTGAAGATCCGGATCTGGATAGGATGATTTTTTTAATTTCCAAAGTGATTCTTTACCATTGAGAGATGGGCCAAAATCGATATATAGCATGAAATTTCAAAAGGTTTTGGACGGATTTCGATGAAACTTGGTGGACAGGTTAGGTGTGTGACGAGGACAAATCGATTCGATTTTGGTGAAGATCTGGATCTGGATAGGATGATTTTTTTTAATTTCCAAAGTGATTCTTTACCATTGAGAGATGGGCCAAAATCGATATATAGCATGAAATTTTAAAAAGTTTTGGACGGATTTGGATGAAACTTTGTGGACAGGTTGGGTGTGTGACGAGGACAAATCGATTCGATTTTGGTGAAGATCCGGATCTGGATAGGATGATTTTTTTTAATTTCCAAAGTGATTCTTTACCATTGAGAGATGGGCCAAAATCGATATATAGCATGAAATTTCAAAACGTTTTGGACGGATTTGGATGAAACTTGGTGGACAGGTTGGGTTGGGTATGTGACGAGGACAAATCGATTAGATTTTGGTGAAGATCCGGATCTGGATAGGATGATTTTTTTAATTTCCAAAGTGATTCTTTACCATTGAGACAAACAACAACAACATGCATTTTAAAGGCCATTTTCCCTGCTAGAGCGGGGGTTAGCCTTGCGGTCCCCATGACAATCTTCTCCATTTTGCCCTATTTTCTGCATCTCTCCTTGTTAACCCCCTTGCCCGCATTTCTTCTTCCACCATCTTTAGCCAAGTCTTTCTCGGTCTTCCCCGTCCTCTGCTTCCTTCTACATTCATTTCCATCACTCTTCTCCACCAGTCACTTTTATCCTTCCTCAACACATGACCAAACCATCTCAACCTGTTCCTCTTCACAGCATCAATCACAGGCTCTATTCCCATCATCTTTCGCAATTCATCATTTGTCTTCCTCTTTCTCAACGATACTACGCACATCCGTCGAACCATTTGCATTTCCACCCTTTCCAACCTTCGTTGTTGCTCTATGTTCATTACCCATGTCTCGCTCCCATAAATCATAACACTTCTCACACATGCGGCATACACCTTTCCCTTCAGCTTTAACGACACTCCCCTCATCATCAGCACGCCACTCAGTTCCCGAAACTTCTTCCATGCACATCTCACTCGAGCAACCGTTGCCGAGTCTGATCCACCTTCTCCATTCAGCATGTCTCCGAGGTAGCAAAATGTTTTCACCCCTTCCAGCTTCACGCCGTCTCCAAGATCCAACTCAACATTTCCTCCATCTGCAGCTCCCTCTGTGCACACCTTACATTTGAATGTAGCTGCCACACTGGTTAATGACCCTCTCAGACCACTACATTTTTGATGAACCCACTCAGCGCACATTGTACATTGAATGGAGTTCACTCCGACACCCTTCCTACACACAGCACAGGGCCACTTCCCAGTTCTTTCCACCTCACCACATGCTTTACCACTTGCCATCACCTTCGTCTTTCCGATATTCACCTTCAGACCTTTTGTCTCCATACATTCCTTCCACGTGTTCATCTTTTCCTTCAGTCCATCCATACTTTCCGCAATCAACACCAGATCATCTGCATACAACAACTCCCACGGTAAACCCTCCTTTACGTTCTGAGCCAGCACCTCCATCACAGCTACAAATAATAGTGGACTTAGTACCGACCCCTGATGGAATCCCTCCTTCACCTCAAACTCACCACTGTTCCCGTCCTTCGTCCTTACAGCTGTGCGCGCTCTTTTGTACATTGCCATCACTACTCTGATCAACCATTCCTCCACTCCTAACTTCCTCAATGCCCATGTCAATACTTTGCGTGGTACCCTATCGAATGCTTTCTCCAGATCAACAAACCCAAGAAACAAATTCCTCCTCTTCTCCATGTACTTCTCCTGCAACTGCCTCACAATGAAAAGCGCGTCTGTTGGTCCTCTTCCTGGCATGAATCCAAACTGCATTTCGTCGATCTTCACTTTCTTCCTTATCCTCCTCTCCAACACCCTTTCCAATACCTTCATTCCATGCTCCAATAACTTTATCGTCGGTACGAGCCACACTCCAGAGGGTCACCTTTCCCCTTGTATAGAGGGACGAGGGTACTCGTCGATTCTTTACCATTGAGAGATGGGCCAAAATCGACATATCACATTTTACAAACGGGTGTTCGGCACTGCGATGGGCTCCCCGGTGTCTGCGGTTGTTGCCAACATGGTGATGGAAGAGCTTGAGGCACGCACCATCCCATCCCTCCCAACACAGCCACGTGTCTGGTACCGATATGTCGATGACACTTTTGTCATCTGCCCCAGCATGGCTGTTAATACTGTTAGGGTCCGCGGATAAGGATGTTGTTTGCCGAGCAAAGGCACCGCGACCGAACAGTTGTTCCCCGACTGAACCCGATTCACCCAAATGTTGGCCGTATCGCGCCACAGATATTCAATCGGGAAAAGACTAAGACGACGAATGCAAAGAGGAAGAAGAAGAAGACGTACAGAAGAGTCACGGGGTTTATTATTTACACACACATAAGCAAAAAGAGCAGTCACGGGTATTTACAGCGGACATGAAAACGCAGGTGACACAGTGAAAATTACTAGCTTATACAGACTTAGTTACTACCCAGGACAGCACGAACAAAACAAACTCACGTACGCAAATGGGGAACTTGCAGGCAGGAATGGCTGGAAAGGATGAGCAGGTGGGATCACAGGGCACAGCGAGCAGGTCCACTCCGGGCGGGAAGCGGGGAGCCGGCCGCTCCTTGTAATCCGCTTTACAGCGCACGCCGGCAGCTCCTGGTATTCGGCTTTACAGCGCACGCCGGCAGGGTCACTCGCTGCCCCGTCAGGGCTTCACGCGGCTGGTTGAAACGGGGCTGGACTCATCTGCCGTATCTCTTTGCAACTCGTTCGTAAAAGTTCCTCTGCTTTCTCTTGGACCCTTTCTTTGTCGTGTACCTCTCCACGCAGCTCAGCTCGTATTCCCTTCCTCTCACTTCTCTCCAGCGCGGGACTGACACGCCCTCTCCCCCGTGCTCTGTTTTGTGACCTTGTATGGTAATCCCACGGGCTTGTCTCCTTATTTGGGCATCGCGCCGACGGCATGCCCCTCGTGGCGAGCCACGGGCTTGTTTCCTTATTTGGGCATGGGGCTGAACAGCCCCGCCCTTCGTGGCGCGCCCTGGGCTTGCCTCTCCCGGGCGACCCCGCCCCTCCTGTTCAAACAGAGCACGGAGCACATATTCACTATAGCAGCAAAATGAGAGGGCGTGCACCCCACGCTTGTGAACTGCTTTACCCGCAGATGGAGAGTTTGGCTGGGAAATGGAAGTATTGAAGGGGAGCTATTCTTAATTGATTCGGTGCAATGGAGTATTATTCTAATGGAAGACAAGGCCTTACTCTAAAACACATAATAAGATATAAGCTACTGAACAAGGGTTTTATCGGGTCCTGCAATGTGGTGTTTCATGGAATAACTACCGAGACGCCCTTTTTACCTTTACACAACTCCGGAGGCAGGAGGGGCCATATCCAACCAATGTTACACAACAATTTACCACCACAATACACACAATCAAAAAAATGCAATCCTCATATCCGCAACAATACAATCCAGGAGGGCACCAGTGGAACGTTTCCTTCCATCAAATTTACCTGTGAGGAAGAACATCAAACGTAAGATTACAGAACATCAACTTTTATTTCTTGGTATTTCTATGTATATTGTATATATGCTTTACCATATAACAGAAGGGGTCACTTCCGTTTCAGGACATCATGGTGACGAGGAACCCAAATGGAAGCTTAAGTACCGCAGTGTATAGGAACCCACCCAGACTGACCATGACCTCAATTTTACGTCTAGCCATCCAACACACCACAAAAGAGCTGTGGTGAACACACTCGTAACTAGAACGGCACTCAGCAGAGAGCATACCTCCACCTGGTTGGCCATATCACTCAATGGTGAAGAATCACTTAAAAAAATTATACTAGCCGGATCCGGATCTTCACCAAAATCGAATCGATTCTTCCTCGTCACACACACAACCTGTCCACCAAGTTTCGTCCAAATCTAACCATACCTTTTTGAGATATCCCGCAATATATCGTTTTTGGCCCAATCTCCCAATGGTGAAGAATCACTTAAGAAATTAAATAATTCTCATATCTGAATCCATATTCAGATCTTCAATCAAAATATGAATATGACGTAAGATTACAGAACATCAACTTTTATTTCTTGGTATTTCTATGTATATTGTATATATGCTTTACCATTGTAGACCAATAACACTTTTGATGTTCAGTCCCCCCATTTTAGGTAGGCATAAGTATTGGAACAGATGAAATTAAAGTAAATTAAAGTTGTATAATAGTTAGTATTTGGTTTCATATCCCTTACATGTAACAACTACATTGAGCCTGTGACCCAGTGAGGTCACCCAACTCTTGGTTTCTTCCCTTTGACATTCTTTGCTTTTGCCTTTGTTTAAAGTCTTTACTGCAGCCATTTTCAGTTGTTGTTTGTTTTGGGGGTTTCTAACTTTAGTCTCCTCTTCAGCAAGTGAAATTCATGTTCCATTGGATTTAAATCAGGAGATTGACTAGGCCAGTCAAAACCTTCCACATTTCCCCCTGATGACCTCCTTGGTTGTGCTGGTGGTGTGTTTTGGGTCATTGTCTTGCTGCATGATGAAGCGTCGCCCAATGAGTTTGGAGACATTTTCTTGCATATAGGCAGACAAAATGTTTCTGGACACTTCCACATTCATTCTGCTGCTACCATCATTAATTCCATCAATAAAGATGAGTGAACCAGTTCCAGAGGCAGCCATGCAAGCCCAAGCCATGACATGACCTCCAACATGATTCACACATGAGGTTTTGGATCATATGCAGTTCCTTTCTTTCTCCACACTTTCACCTTTCTGTCACTTTGGTAAAGGTTTATCTTGGTCTCATCTGTCCATAAAACTTTGTTCCAGAACCCTCTGGCTCACCTCTGTACTTGTTGGCAAATTCTAATCTGGCCTTTCTATTTTTGGTGCTGATGAGAGGTTTGCATCTTTATGATGATGCATTTATTTGCATTTATTTATTTGCATTTTATTCTTTTCATCTTTATGATGAGAGGCTTTATCCCGGTGTATACCGTGGTTAGAATAGGTACACCGTATCCCTGCGTGTCATCAGAGGCGACTAAGAGGGTTGGCGTCAGGAAGGGCATCCGGCCATAAAAAACATTGCCTCAAAAAGAGAACCATGACAATTACAACTACATATGGGCAGGGTACAGACCGAAGTGGAGATCGGTTTCTGAGGTTTGGGACATGGAATGTAGGGACAATGACAGGAATATCAGGAGAAGTGGTGGAAGTATTGGTCAGAAGAAGAGTGGACATATGTTGTGTGCAAGAGACGAGATGGAAGGGAAGTGGTGTGAGAATGGTGAAGGGTAGGCAGGGACAGAAATACAAGTTTGTGTGGCAAGGGTGCCCGGAGGGCGTGAATGGTGTTGGTGTCCTGTTTTCTGAGGAGTTTGTGGACAGTGTGGTGAGTGTGACTAGAGTGAGTGATAGGTTGATGATGGTGAAAATGATGATTGGAAAGCTCTTGGTGAACGTCATCTCGGGATATGCTCCGCAGGTTGGTCGGAGCGATGTAGAGAAGGACAAGTGCTGGTGTGCGATAGAGAAGCTGATGGAAAACGTGAAAGATGAGGAAGTTGTTGTGGTAGGAGGAGACCTAAATGGACATGTGGGAAGGAGTATGGATGGTTTTGAGGGAGTTCATGGGGGTTATGGATATGGTGTGAGAAATGGAGAAGGCGAAAGGATTTTGGAGTTTGCTGATGGAGCTGATTTGTTGATTTGTAATACTCAGTTCCAAAAAGAGGGTAATGAGCTTGTTACATACACGTCAGGTGGGTCGACGACAACCGTTGACTACCTGATGGTGCGGAGGCGAGATAGGGGGCACCTCCGGGACACAAAGGTGATCCCAGGGGAGGAGGCTGTTTCACAGCACCACTTGGTTGTCTGCGACATAAGGGTGAAAGGTGCGAGGAGAGCAGTGTACCCTGGTTAGAATCGGTACACCGTATCCCTGCGTGTCGTCAGAGGCAACTAAGAGGGTTGGCGTCAGGAAGGGCATCCGGCCATAAAAAACATTGCCTCAAAAAGAGAACCATGACAATTACAACTACATATGGGCAGGGTACAGCCCGAAGTGGAGATCGGTTTCTGAGGTTTGGGACATGGAATGTAGGGACAATGACAGGAAGATCAGGAGAAGTGGTGGAAGTACACAAAGGTGATCCCAGGGGAGGAGGCTGTTTCACAGCACCACTTGGTTGTCTGCGACATAAGGGTGAAAGGTGCGAGGAGAGCTCGGCGGGTGAAGTACCAACCGAGAATGAAGGTGTGGAGGTTGAAAGAGGTGACAGTAAGGGAGGCATTAAAAGAGAGGCTGAGTAGGGTAGAGGATGATGTGGTTGAGCTTGAACGTGGTTGGATGTCAATAAAAGATAGTCTGTTGGGAGCCGTTGGTGAGGTATGTGGATGGACAAAAGGACCAACGAGGCACTTGGAAACATGGTGGTGGGATGAGGAAGTTGGAAAGAGGATTGACGAGAAGAGGAAGAAGTTCAAGGAGTGGCAGAAGGCGAATGGTACGGGAGCAGAAAAAGCAGAGCATGAAAGTTATAAGGCAGCCAGGAAGGCTGCAAAGAAAGAGGTAGCAAAGGCGCAGGAGGCATGTTGGAAAATGTTCGGAGAAAGCTTGGATTCGGAAGAGGGTCAGAGAGTGGTATTCAGGATTGCAAAGCAGATAGCGAAAGAGAGGTGTGATGTGATGGGGGTGAGTTGCTTGAAGGATGAAGTGGGACAAATCGTTGTGGACCCAGATGGAATTAAAGGAAGATGGGAAAGATATATATGGAAATACTGTTGAATACAGAGAATGAATGGGATGGCAACATATAGAGTAACCCAGTTTTAGGACCGGCAGAGAAGATAACTGAGAAGGAAGTTGAGGAAGCGATAAAAGCAATGAAGAGTAGAAAAGCGGGAGGGCCGACAGGAGTTGTGGGAGATATGTTGAAGGCAGCAGGAAGTTGGGGTGTGAAGAGAATGACAGAGATCTGTAATCTGGTGGTGAAAGAAGGCTGCATTCCAGTGGATTGGGAACTGAGTACCCTCGTCCCTCTATACAAGGGGAAAGGTGACCCTCTGGAGTGTGGCTCGCACCGAGCGATAAAGTTATTGGAGCATGGAATGAAGGTATTGGAAAGGGTGTTGGAGAGGAGGATAAGGAAGAAGGTGAAGATCGACGAAATGCAGTTTGTATTTATGCCAGGAAGAGGAACGATAGACGCACTCTTTATTGTGAGGCAGTTGCAGGAGAAGTACATGGAGAAGAGGAAGAAGTTGTTTCTTGGGTTTGTTGATCTGGAGAAAGCATTCGATAGGGTTCCACGCGAAGTATTGACATGGGCATTGAGGAAGTTAGGAGTGGAGGAATGGTTGATCAGAGTAGTGATGGCAATGTACAAAAGAGCGCGCACAGCTGTAAGGACAAAGGACGGGAACAGTGGTGAGTTTGAGGTGAAGGTGGGAGTGCATCAGGGGTCGGTACTAAGTCCACTACTATTTGTAGCTGTGATGGAGGTGCTGGCTCAGAACGTAAAGGAGGGTTTACCGTGGGAGTTGTTGTATGCAGATGATCTGGTGTTGATTGCGGAAAGTATGGATGGACTGAAGGAAAAGATGAACAAGTGGAAGGAATGTATGGAGACAAAAGGTCTGAAGGGTGAATATAGGAAAGACGAAGGTGATGGCAAGTGGTAAAGCATGTGGTGAGGTGGAAAGAACTGGGAAGTGGCCGTGTGCTGTGTGCAGGATGGGTGTCGGAGTGAACTCCATTCAATGTACAATGTGCGCTGAGTGGGTTCATCAAATATGTAGTGGTCTGAGAGGGTCATTAACCAGTGTGGCAGCTACATTCAAATGTAAGGTGTGCACAGAGGGAGCTGCAGATGGAGGAAATGTTGAGTTGGATCTTGGAGACGGCGTGAACCTGGAAGGTGTGGAAACATTTTGCTACCTCGGAGACATGCTGATTGGAGAAGGTGGATCAGACTCGGCAACGGTTGCAAGAGTGAGATGTGCATGGAAGAAGTTTCGGGAACTGAGTGGCGTGCTGATGAGGAGGGGTGTGTCGTTGAAGCTGAAGGGAAAGGTGTATGCTGCATGTGTGAGAAGTGTTATGATTTATGGGAGCGAGACATGGGTAATGAACATAGAGCAGCAACGAAGGCTGGAAAGAGTGGAAATGCGAATGGTTTGGTGGAGGTGCAGAGTATCGTTGAGAGAGGGGAAGACAAATGATGAATTGCGAAAGATGATGGGAATAGAGCCTGTGATTGATGCTGTGAAGAGGAACAGGTTGAGATGGTTTGGTCATGTGTTGAGGAAGGATGAAAGTGACTGGTTGAGAAGAGTGATGGAAATGAATGTAGAAGGAAGTAGAGGACGGGGAAGACCGAGAAAGACTTGGCTAAAGATGGTGGAAGAAGAAATGCGGGCAAGGGGGTTAACAAGGAGAGATGCAGAAAATAGGGCAAAATGGAGAAGATTGTCATGGGGACCGCAAGGCTCACCCCCGCTATAGCAGGGAAAATGGCCTTAAAATGCATGTTGTTGTTGTGTTGTATGAGAGGTTTGCATCTTGCGGTGCAGGCTTTGTAATTCTGCTGTCAAAGACTTCTGCGAACGCTAGATTGTGATACTTTCACCCCTGCACTCTGGAGGTTGTTTGTGATGTTACTGACCGTTGTTTTAGGATTTTTCTTCACAGCTCTGATGAATTTTCCGTCATCAACTGCAATTTTTTATTTGTCCAACCTGACTGTTGTCAAATGCTAAGTACACTAGTGGTTTCTTTCTTTTTCAAGATATTCGAAATTGTTCTATTTGCTATGGCAAATTTTTGTGCTATAGTTCTGATTAAATTTTTTGTTCTTTCAGCTTCCAAATTTCTTCCTTTTCTTTCATAGACAGTTCTCTGGACTTCATGGTGGTTTATGCCTACTGACCCCCAAGGTAGATTCCCAAGGCAAAAGTGGAGGATAAAACCAAGACTAGACATTCACAGCTTTTATGTGTGAACGATGAATGCAACAAGAAACACCTGTTAGTCATTTGTTCCAATACTTATGCTTACCTAAAATGGGGGACTGAACATACAAAGTGTTATTGTTCTATAATGGTAAAACATATATATTATGTATAGAAATAACAATAAATAAAATCTGACGATCTGTACTCTTGCCTCGTATTCAAATTTTCATCCCAAATCCCAATTTCTTGAGTATATAGCAATCTTACTATAATTCACCAAATGTCTGTCTGTCTGTCCGTTCCAAGGTACCGCACAAACGGCTGAACCGATCGCAACGATATTTTGGGTGGGTAATCCTTGGACTCCCTGGAGTAAAATGAGCTATTGTGGCGGACACAATGCCAGCGGGTCATAATTCCGCGCACCAGTGGGTGACGCGAGCGACCAGACGTGGAAGCAAGGCTCGAGCCACGCCCGGAGCAAAGGAGTCATGAGGCTAAGGGTTGAACTGGAATACATGCCCCGCCTTTCGGCCGACCGGCCACGCCCGAGGGCAAGGCGTGGCCTCGGGACATATACGCGGGCTCAAAAGTCGAGCCCGCCCAGTGCTTACGTGCAAGCATGGAATAAAGTGTTTGGTTTTGTTCAACGTGTGGTGGCTTACCTTGTTGGCAAACGAGTTGTGTGTGCATAGCACCACACTGGTGACCCCGACTGGTTCAGCCGTAGCTGACCCCTGAACGCGCCATGGCTACCAACGCTGTCGCCGTCAAACTCCCGGAGTTCTGGGAAGCACAGGCCGATGTTTGGTTTGTGCAGGCCGAGGCCCAATTCCATGCTCAGGGGCAGCACAGCGGACGACACCATGTACTTTCACGTGGTCGCCGCCCTCGGGCCCGGCACTGCCGCCCACGTCGTGTCCTTCCTTCGGCACCCGCCGGGCGCCCACAAGTACGCGTCGCTCAAACGACTTCTCTTCACCACGTTCGGGCTCACGGAGGCCGACCGCGCCGACCGCCTCCTTGACCTTCCCGCCCTCGGCGACACACGACCGTCCATTTGGATGGACTGTATGTTGTCCCTTCTTGGAGACAACCGCCCGGATTTCCTTTTCCGAGTGCTTTTCCTCCGCCAGCTACCTGCGCAGGTGCGGCTCGCGCTGGCCGGTTCGGCCATAACGGAACCCCGCGCCCTGGCCAGAGAGGCGGACAAATTTTTCGCGGCCTGCGACACGCGACCGACGTATAGTGCTGCCGTAATGGATCCCGGTGCGGAGGCTTCAGCACCCCCTGATCCCCTCGTGGCCGCTGCTACACCGCCGTCACGACCGACGCGGCAGCCACCACCGGGGCAAACCTGGTGCTATTATCATGCCAGGTTCGGCCGCAAGGCCACGGCGTGCCACCCGCCGTGCTCTTTCGACGGGTCGGGAAACGGGCGGGCCGGCGCTCACTTGCGGCCATGAGCGTCGGCCATTCCGGCAGCCTCCTTTTCATCACAGACACTTCGTCAGGTCGTCGATTTCTGTGCGACACTGGAGTGCAGGTAAGCGTCCTCCCTGCCTCCGCGTCCGACAAGCAAGCCGCGGGCCGGGGCCCCACCTTGCTCGCCGCCAACGGAACTCCCATCCGCACATTCGGGAAGCGTTGTCTCTCGCTGCGGTTCGGGAGACAGCGCTTCCAATGGTCTTTCGTCACCGCCAGCGTGCCAATGGCCCTGCTCGGTGCAGATTTCCTTTGTGCGCATGGGCTGTTGGTGGACGTTAAGCGCAGACGTCTCGTCCAGGCCGAAACCTTCAGCTCACTCGCTTGCTCGCTGAGCAGCTCGCTGAGCGGCTCACTGAGTGGCTTACCAAGCGGCTTGCTGAGCTGTTCCATCCCGGCGAGGTTGGTCTGTACGCTTCCGGCAGCGGACGAGTTTACCCACCTCCTCGCCAGTTTCCCGGCACTCACGCGACCCACCTTTTCAGCGGTGGCCATCAAACACGGGGTCGAACACCATATTCCCACCGTCGGACCACCGGTCTACGCCCGAGCGCGCCGCCTCGACCCCACGAAGCTCGCCGTTGCGAAAGCGGAGTTCGCCACGCTGGAGCGGCTGGGCATCGTCCGGCGCTCCAACAGTGCATGGGCCTCACCTCTGCACATTGTGCCCAAGCCCGGCGGCGGATGGCGGCCGTGCGGTGACTACCGCCGGCTCAACGACGCCACCACCCCGGACCGCTACCCGGTCCCGCATATTCAGGACTTTTCCGCCCGGTTGGCGAAAACGACCATTTTTTCCAAGGTGGACCTCATCCGGGGCTACCACCAGGTCCCCGTAAAACCAGAAGAAGTACCGAAGACGGCCGTTATAACACCTTTCGGCCTCTTTGAGTTCTTGCGGATGCCTTTTGGGTTGAAAAATGCGGCCCAGGCGTTCCAGCGGCTCATGGACAGCGTCTTGCGCGACTTGTCCTTCGTCGACGTCTACCTGGACGACATCCTAGTCGCGAGCGCGTGCCGGGAGGAGCACCTGCTCCATCTCCGCACGCTCTTCGAACGCCTGGGCCAGCATGGCCTGATAATCAACCCCGCGGAGTGCCGGTTCGGCGTCACCGCCATCGACTTCCTGGGGCACCGCATCACCAGGCACGGGGCCATCCCTTTACTGGCCAAGGTGGAGGCGGTCAGGAGTTTCCCGCGCCCCCGCATGATCAAAGGGCTCCAGGAATTCCTGGGCATGGTGAATTTTTATCACCGCTTCGTGCCCCGCGTCGCCCAGCTCCTGCACCCCCTGCACGAGGCCCTCCGGGGGAAGCCGGGCAAAGGTGATATCGCCTGGACGGAGCAGATGGACGCGGCGTTTGCAGGCGTGAAGCTGGCCTTGGCCAACGCCACCATGCTGGCGCACCCGGCGCCCGATGCACCAATCGCCCTCACCACTGACGCGTCGGACTACGCGGGGGGCGCGGTGCACGAACAGTGGGTGAATGGTGCTTGGCAGCCGCTGGCGTTTTTTCGCCGGCAGCTCCGCCCGCATGAACGCCGGTACAGCACCTTCGACCGCGAGCTTCTCGGGCTCCACCTGGCGGTCCGACACTTCCGCCATCTTCTCGAGGGCCGCCCGTTCATGGCCTTCGTCGATCACAAGCCCCTTGTTTTCGCGATGGCCAAGGTCGCCGAGCCGTGGTCGCCCCGGCAGCAGCGTCACCTCTCTGCCGTGTCCGAATACATGACGGACATCCGACACGTCGCGGGTAAGGACAACCCGGTGGCGGATTGCCTTTCCCGGTCCGTCGCACATGCGGTCCACCTCGGGATCGACTATGCCCGGATGGCGGCGGACCAGACCGCCGACCCCGATGTCCAGGCCTTTCGGACCGCCGTCACGGGCCTCCGCGTCACCGAGGTACCGTTCGACGTCGCGGGCACTGCCCTCTTGTGCGACGTCTCCCTCGGGCGGCCTCGCCCCATCGTGCCCGCTGGCTGGCAGCGCCCAGTTTTTGACGCCATCCACGGCCTGTCCCACCCGGGCACGAAGGCCTCCCAGAAGCTTGTCGCGGCAAAGTTCGTCTGGCATGGCCTCCGGAAGAACGTCCGCGACTGGGCCAGAACGTGGCTCGCGTGCCAGCGCGCGAAGGTCCACCGCCACAACCAGGCCCCGTTGGCCCCGTTTACGGTGCCCGAACGTCGGTTCGACCATGTACACGTCGACTTGGTGGGACCTCTGCCCCCCTCGCGGGGTTTCACCCACCTCCTCACCATAGTGGACTGCACTACCGGGTGGCCATAGGCCGTGCCATTGGCGGCGACAGCTGCGGCTGACGTTGCGCAAGCTTTCATCGCCACTTGGGTTGCCGGGTTCGGCGCCCCCTTGGACATCTCGTCCGACCGCGGCCCCCTGTTCACCTCGGAGCTCTGGGGAGCGGTGGCTCAAGGGCTTGGCGTAAAGCTGCATCGCACCACGGCCTACCACCCCCAGGCCAACGGCCTGTGCGAGCGCTTCCATCGCTCGATGAAGGCCGCGCTCCGGGCCAGCCTTCGCGATGGCAGCTGGGCCTACAGGCTCCCCATGGTCCTGCTGGGCCTCAGGACGGCGCCCAAGGACGACCTGCGCGCGTCCTCGGGGAGCTGGTCTTCGGACAACCGCTGCGGGTACCGGGCGAATTCATCCCCGACTCCACGGCACCTTGGTCCGCGACGCAACAGCGCTCCACCCTTCAGGAGACTGCCAGGAGGTTCGCCCCGGTGCCGACGGCACACCACGGTTGCCCGTCCTCACACGTCGCCCCGGAGCTTCGCACGGCGGAGTACGTTTTTGTCCGGCACGACGCCCACCGGGCACCGCTGCGGCCCCCGTACGACGGGCCCTTCCGCGTGCTGGAGACCGGGGACAAGCACTTCACCGTGGACATCGGCGGTACTCCAGATCGCATCTCCGTAGACCGCCTCAAGCCGGCCCACCTCGACCTGGACCACCCCCTGCAAGCAGCTCTGCCTCCGCGTCGAGGCCGCCTCCCGGCGGGCAGACCCCCGCCCCCCCCCCACCCCCGCCGTCCCGCCACCCCCCAGCCCTGCACGCATCGCCAGAGGGCGTTTTGGCCGGGTCATCCGGCCTCCCCGCAAGCTCACCCTTCAGGTGCGTGGGAATTCTGGGGGGGCGCGTGTGGCGGACACAATGCCAGCGGGTCATAATTCCGCGCACCAGTGGGTGACGCGAGCGACCGGATGTGGAAGCAAGGCTCGAGCCACGCCCGGAGCAAAGGAGTTATGAGGCTAAGGGTTGAACTGGAATACATGCCCCGCCTTTCGGCCGACCGGCCACGCCCGAGGGCAAGGCGTGGCCCCGGGACATATACGCAGGCTCGAAAGTCGAGCCCGCCCAGTGCTTACGTGCAAGCATGGAATAAAGTGTTTGGTTTTGTTCAACGCGTGGTGGCCTACCTTCTTGGCACGAGTTGTGTGTGCATAGCACCACACTATATTGTTTTTCCAATTTCAGCTTTGGTCTCCAGCATTCTCAGGTTTGGACTCCTACATAACGTTATTTTCCGGGGTATATCCGGGTTTGGACTCCCACATAACAATACATTGTGTTGATGGAACAATCACCTACCTGCCCCTCCCACAACCCCCCCCCCCCCACCCCCCCACTCCCCAAAAAAGAAAAAAAAAGAATGAATTCCCATATTGAAGGAGCTGGGGCTCCCACGTCGATCGGAAGAATGGACACGACAAAAAGCTGGAATTCATCCGAGTTGCTTTAATCAAACCAAACACTCAGGCACTCTGACAAGCCCGTTTATCGGGCAGCAATATATATACGTACATATTATCCCGGAGCGTTTGCCCAGGAAAGGCGAGAGGGGGCGTGGCCCAGCGTCCCGACCGAGGCCTGGCAAGTTGAGTGCGGGCCTGCCCGGGCGTCCTGGACGAGCCCGGCATGGTGATCGCTCCGCGTCCTTGATAGGTGCAAGGCGATTGTGAAAACCCAGCGGTAGCCGCTACACACGTCCCCCCAGAATCGACTTGCACCGGCAGGGTCAATTTGAGGGGGGTCCTGATGACCCGGCCGAAGCGACCCCTGGCGGGTCGTGGGAGGGGGTCCGGTGTGGTGGTGGGCGGTCGAGTGGGGGGCACCGTGGACGGGGGGCGGCCTCGCCGCGGCGGAAGGGCCACCCGTGGTGGGTGGTCGACGTCCACGTGCGCCGGCTTGAGGCGGTCCACCGCAATCCGGTCCGACCTGCCGCCGATGTCGATGACGAACGACTTGTCGTCCCGTCGCAGCACCCGGAAGGGCCCGTCGTACGGCGGCCGGAGTGGCCCCCGATGTTCGTCGTGACGCACAAAAACATACTCCGCTGTGCGAAGTGCTGGGGGGACGTAGGACTGGGGGTCACCGTGGTGGGATGTTGGCACGGGGGCAAACCGACGGGCGGCCTCCTGGAGGTCCGAGCGCTGGTGAGCTGCGGACCAGGGACTGGTAGCGTCAGGCACGAATTCGCCCGGGATGCGTAGCGCCTGGCCATAGACAAGCTCGGCGGTGGATGCCTGGAGGTCCTCCTTGGGGGCCGTGCGGAGGCCCAAAAGGACCCACGGCAGCCGGTCGGCCCAACCGCCGTCTTGAAGGCCGGCCATGAGCGCGGCCTTCATGGAGCGGTGGAATCGCTCGCACAACCCGTTTGCTTGGGGGTGGTAGGCCGTAGTACGGTGGAGCTTGACCCCCAGGTTGCGGGTGACCGCGCCCCACAGCTCGGAGGTGAACTGTGGTCCGCGGTCTGATGAGATGTCCACCGGTGCGCCGAAGCGGGCGACCCAGGTGGCGATGAAAGCCTGCGCCACGTCGGCGGTGGTGGTGGAGACGAGGGGAACGGCCTCCGGCCACCTGCTGGTCCTGTCCACCATGGTGAGCAGGTGTGTGAACCCCCGTGACGGGGGGAGGGGGCCCACCAGATCCACGTTGACGTGGTCGAAACGTCGTTCGGGCACGGTGAAAGGTGCCAGCGGGGCCTGGGTGTGTCGGTGGACCTTGGCCCGTTGGCAGGCCGTGCAGGTGCTGGTCCAATCGCGGATGTCCGACGAAGGCCGTGCCAGACGAATCGCGCCGACACCAGCTTCTGGGAAGCTTTCCGGCCCGGGTGGGAAAGGCCGTGGAGGGAGGCGAAGATGCGGCGTTGCCAGGTGACGGGCACGATGGGGCGAGGCTGGCCTTGGGAGACGTCGCAGAGCAGGACAGTGTCCGCGAAGGGGATGTCGGCCAGGCGGAGGCCCGTGTCCGCCGCCCGGAGGGCTTGCACCGTGGTGTCGGTGGTTTGGTCCGCCGCCATAAGCGCAAAGTCCACGCCCAGGTGGACCGCGTTCGCGCTGGCCCGGGAAAGACAGTCGGCCACGGCGTTGTTTTTGCCGGCGACGTGCCGGATGTCCGTGGTAAACTCTGACACGGCGGAGAGGTGGCGCTGTTGACGGGCCGACTACGGCTCCGTGACCTTGGCCATGGCGTAAACCAACGGCTTGTGGTCGACGAACGCCGTGAAAGGTCGGCCCTCCAGGAGGTGGCGGAAATGGCGGACGGCCAGGTGTAGACCGAGGAGCTCCCGGTCAAACGTGCTGTATTTGAGCTCGTTCGGCCGGAGCTGCCGGCTGAAAAAAGCGAGTGGCTGCCAAACCCCGTTCACCCATTGCTCATGTACGGTGCCCACCGCGTAGTCGGAGGCATCCGTGGTGAGGGCGATGGGAGCGTTGAGCACCGGGTGAGCGAGCAGTGTTGCGTCGGCGAGGGCCCGCTTTGAGCTTTGGAAGGCCGCATCCATTGCTGCGGACCAGGCGATGTCATGCTTGGCCGGCTTGCCCCGGAGGGCTTCGTAGAGGGGCCGCATGAGTTGAGCAGCGCGGGGCACGAAGCGGTGATAAAAATTCACCATTCCCAGGAATTCCTGCAGGGCCTTTATGGTGCGGGGACGCGGGAACGTGGTGATGGCCTCGACCTTGGTTGGCAGCGGCACGGCCCCGTTCTTGGTGATGTGGTGGCCCAAAAAATCAACGGCCGTCGTGCCGAAGTGGCATTTGGCCGGGTTGACGATGAGGCCGTGCTCGCTTAGGCGCCCGAACAGTGTTCGGAGGTGGAGGAGGTGCTCGGCCCGGGACGTGCTGGCGACGAGGATGTCATCCAGGTAAACGAAAAGGAACGGCAGGTCACGCAGCACGCCGTCCATCAAGCGCTGGAACGCCTGAGCCGCGTTCTTGAGACCAAACGGCATCCGCAAGAATTCGAATAAGCCGAACGGCGTGATGACTGCCGTTTTAGGGACGTCGGCCGCCCTGACAGGTACCTGGTGATATCCCCGTATGAGATCAATTTTCGAAAAAATGACCCGTCCCGCCAGACGGGCGGAGAAGTCTTGGATATGCGGGATCGGGTACCTGTCGGGGGTGGTAGCGTCATTGAGACGGCGGTAGTCGCCACACGGGCGCCATCCACCCCCCGGCTTTGGCACGATGTGCAGTGGCGAGGCCCACGCGCTATCGGAGCGCCGCACGATGCCGAGGTGCTCCAACGCGTCGAATTCGGCCTTCGCCACGGCGAGCTTGGCTGGGTCGAGGCGGCGGGCCCTGGCGTAGACCGGCGGGCCCGTGGTTGGTATGTGGTGCTCGATCCCATGCCGTACTGCGACGGCCGAAAACGTCGGCCGCGTGAGGGCCGGGAACTCCGTGAGCAGGCGAGCAAACTCGTTCGTCGCCGGGACGGCGCATGCCAGCTCGGTCGGCGCGGAGCTGCTCAATGTGCATACCAGGGAGCTGAAGGTTTCGGCGTTGATTAAACGACGCCGTTGGACGTCCACCAGCAGTCCGTGTGCGCAGAGGAAGTCGGCGCCTAGCAGAGCCATGGGCACGTTTGCGGTTACAAACGTCCAAGCAAAGCGTTGGCCGCCGAAGCAGAGGGTGACGTTGCGCGGGCCGAAGGTGCGGATGGTCGATCCGTTGGCCGCAACCAAGGAGGGGCCGCAAACCGCGGATTGCCTGTCCTGGTCAGAGGCGGGTATGACGCTCAGTTGGGTGCCGGTGTCGCACAGGAAGCGCCGTCCGGACGCTTTATCCGTGATGAACAGTAAGTTGCCCATGTGGCCAGCGCTCATGGCTGGTAATGAACGCCGGCCCGGCCGTTTCCCGGCCTGCCGAAGGTGCACGGGGGTCGGCATGTCCGGGCCTTCTGTCCGAACCTGGCATGATAGTAACACCACGCTTGGTCAGGTGGAGGCCCCGGTCGTCGTGCTGGAGGTGGTCGGCTCGGTGTAGCGGCCGCCAATTGCGTCGGCAGTTCGGTCGTCGACCGTGCCGGGTGCTCGGGCGCCATGGGTGTTGCGTCGGACGGCGGTGGGTCCCATGTCGCCGCTGCGATGCGCTGTCCTGCGGCGGAGATCTTGTCGGCTTCTCTGGCAAGGGCCCGGGGATCTGTGATCGTCGTGCTTGCCAGGGCGAGGCGTACCAGGTTAGGCAGCTGACGGAGGAACAGCTCCCGGAACAGGAATGCCGGAGAGTGCTCGCCGAGCAGTGAAAGCATGTAGTCCAGTCGCTCGGAAGGGCGCGTGTCGCCGAGCTCGGGCAGGTCGATCAGGCGCCGTGCGCGTTCCGCCGATGGGAGGACGAAAGCGTCGAGGAGAAGCTTCTTAATCGCGCCGTATTTGTCAGCGGCTGGCGGGCTCTCGAGGAGGCTCAGGGCGCGGGCCGCGGTGGCCGAACCGAGCGCTGCTACCACATGGTGGAAGCGGGTGTCGTCGGCCGTGATGCCTCGCAGGGCGAACAGGGAATCCGCCTGTGCGAACCAAACCGCCGCGTGAGCCTCCCAGAAGGTAGGCAGTTTTAGGGCGACTGCCGTGTCCATGTCGGTAGGTCACCAATGAAGGAGCTGGGGCTCCCACGTCGATCGGAAGAATGGACGCGACAAAAAGCTGGAATTCATCCGAGTTGCTTTAATCAAACCAAACACTCAGGCACTCTGAAAAGCCCGTTTATCGGGCAGCAATATATATACATATTATCCCGGAGCGTTTGCCCAGGAAAGGCGAGAGGGGGCGTGGCCCAGCGTCCTGGCTGCGGCCTGGCAAGTTGAGGGCGAGCCTGCCCGGGCATGCCCGGGCGTCCCGACCGAGGCCTGGCAAGTTGAGCGCGGGCCTGCCCGGGCGTCCTGGACGAGCCCGGCATGGTGATCGCTCCGCGTCCTTGATAGGTGCAAGGCGATTGTGAAAACCCAGCGGTAGCCGCTACAATATGTTGTTATTGTTATTGTTGATATCCTCTCTGGAATGTTCTTCTTCACCACATTGAGCAGCTGTCGCGTCAGATTGGGTTTATGGTGTGAGTGCGGTTGGTGTCATGGAGGGTGAGTGTGCTCGTGGATTGAGCGATTGGTGTCATGGAGGGTGAGTGTGCTCGTGGATTGAGTGATTGGGTTTATGGTGTGAGTGCGGTTGGTGTCAGGGAGGGTGAGTGTGCTCGTGGATTGAGCGATTGGTGTCATGGAGGGTGAGTGTGCTCGTGGACTGAGTGATTGGGTTTATGGTGTGAGTGCGGTTGATGTCATGGTGGGTGAGTGTGCTCGTGGATTGAGTGATTGGGTTTATGGTGTGAATGCGGTGGGTGTCATGGAGGGTGAGTGTGCTCGTGGATTGAGTGTTTGGGTTTATGGTGTGAGTGCGGTGGGTGTCATGGAGGGTGAGTGTGCTCGTGGATTGAGTGATTGGGTTTATGGTGTGAGTGCGATTGGTGTCATGGAGGGTGAGTGTGCTCGTCGATTGAGTGATTGGGTTTATGGTGTGAGTGCGGTTGGTGTCATGGAGGGTGAGTGTGCTCGTGGACTGAGTGATTGGGTTTATGGTGTGAGTGCGGTTGATGTCATGGTGGGTGAGTGTGCTCGTGGATTGAGTGATTGGGTTTATGGTGTGAATGCGGTGGGTGTCATGGAGGGTGAGTGTGCTCGTGGATTGAGTGTTTGGGTTTATGGTGTGAGTGCGGTGGGTGTCATGGAGGGTGAGTGTGCTCGTGGATTGAGTGATTGGGTTTATGGTGTGAGTGCGGTTGGTGTCATGGAGGGTGAGTGTGCTCGTCGATTGAGTGATTGGGTTTATGGTGTGAGTGCGGTTGGTGTCATGGAGGGTGAGTGTGCTCGTGGACTGAGTGATTGGGTTTATGGTGTGAGTGCGGTTGGTGTCATGGAGGGTGAGTTTGCTCGTGGATTGAGTGATTGGGTTTATGGTGTAAGTGCGATTGGTGTCATGGAGGGTGAGTGTGCTCGTGGACTGAGTGATTGGGTTTATGGTGTGAGTGCGGTTGGTGTCATGGAGGGTGAGTGTGCTCGTGGATTGAGTGATTGGGTTTATGGTGTGAGTGCGGTTGGTGTCATGGAGGGTGAGTGTGCTCGTGGACTGAGTGATTGGGTTTATGGTGTGAGTGCGGTTGGTGTCATGGAGGATGAGTGTGCTCGTGGATTGAGTGATTGGGTTTATGGTGTGAGTGCGATTGGTGTCATGGAGGGTGAGTGTGCTCGTGGACTGAGTGATTGGGTTTATGGTGTGAATGCGGTGGGTGTCATGGAGGGTGAGTGTGCTCGTGGATTGAGTGTTTGGGTTTATGGTGTGAGTGCGGTGGGTGTCATGGAGGGTGAGTGTGCTCGTGGATTGAGTGATTGGGTTTGTGGTGTGAGTGCGATTGGTGTCATGGAGGGTGAGTGTGCTCGTGGACTGAGTGATTGGGTTTATGGTGTGAGTGCGGTTGGTGTCATGGAGGGTGAGTGTGCTCGTGGATTGAGTGATTGGGTTTATGGTGTGAGTGCGGTTGGTGTCATGGAGGGTGAGTGTGCTCGTGGACTGAGTGATTGGGTTTATGGTGTGAGTGCGGTTGGTGTCATGGAGAGTGAGTGTGCTCGTGGATTGAGTGATTGGGTTTATGGTGTGAGTGCGATTGGTGTCATGGAGGGTGAGTGTGCTCGTGGACTGAGTGATTGGGTTTATGGTGTGAGTGCGGTTGGTGTCATGGAGGGTGAGTGTGCTCGTGGATTGAGTGATTGGGTTTATGGTGTGAGTGCGGTTGGTGTCATGGAGGGTGAGTGTGCTCGTGGATTGAGTGATTGGGTTGGAGTCTGTATGTGACACAGGCATAATGGGCCTAGCGGCCTCCATTGTCGAGTTTGCATTGTATATCTGATGAACCTGCTCACGAATGCCCCCTCTTGACTCGGTGCAGGGAGTTAAAGTACTTGAGACGGTGTTTTACCAATTAAGGTCCGCCATTACAAGTCTTCACCCAAAGAAAAATCAAAACGTTTTTTAGATTTCAAATTAAACAGTCAGAAGACTCAAGCGCCTTTAAACTCGAATAAGGCCTTTGTGCTGGTACTCGAAGGTATACGAAACTTCGCAATGGATTTGTTTTACGATGTGGGGGAGATGCACACATGATGGGACGGATGAGTACACCATTGCTCCCAATCATCATTAACCTCCCTTCTGTTATTCTTTTCTCCTCTCCTTCCTGTCCTTTCCCGGCCTCGTCCAGACTCCCGTGGCACCAAACGGCCTCATCGGACTCTACCCAGGTTCAGCCCAGCTGGGACATATTTATTACAAATTGATCCCCTGTTCACTCAGTCATTGTGCATTGCACACCTGTACTGCTTCACGGCTGCTATCTTCCTGATGGACATTTTGTAAGGTGCTATGTTCGAATATTTAGCTCTTTTATACACCAACTAACAACACAATGAATGACATATCTGCTTTTTTTCTTGTTGTTTAAGTTAAAACATAAAATTTCTTACAAGATTGTGTATTGTGATTTGCTTCCATTTCAAAATGTTACGGTTTTTACCTGTTGAACATAGCCGAGAGGTGTGCACGCTCCCCTCTGAGGTGTCTGTCCTGGGTTTGAATCCCGACCCACATAAAAACTGTCGTCGTGGTGTTTCACAGGCAGGGCCAGGAATCCATGTGTACCGTCCCTCCGATGGATGTTAAACCGGAGGAACCATCTGCCAGCAATGGTCGTTCGTGGAAGTTTAAAGATCCCAATGATGTATTTTGTGAAGAGTAGGCGAGTTATCGCCGGCACCCTGAACATATCGCAAGTTCATTCTCTAACCTACAGGGGGCACTGCATCAGCAGTACAGCCGTGCCCCTAGTCCATGATGCTACTTGCAGCCATGTACTGCATATTAAAGAAGAAGAAGAAGAGGAGGAAGAAGAGGAAGAAGAAGAAGTGCTGCATACAAACGACGATGATGCGGACCTGTTGCGCATGGGATCATCACAGGTTCCAGACCATGGTTACACATTGGGATGGTAATAGGACCATGGCATGGCTCATGCGGAGTTTTGGGATGGAGCCAGGGCACGGCTCAAACAGATCATTAGCATCATTGGCTGAGGTCGGAGACGTACGGCTGATGCAGTGCCCCCTGTTCGTTCGGGCAGGAATTTGTAATATGTTCATTGTGCCGGCGATAGCTCGCCTACTCTTCCTCGAAGGACACCATGGCATCTTTAACGTCCACCACCGAATGTTGGCAGACGAGATACCAAGTTTAATGGACATCCGAGGGACCGGCACACACACATTGATGAATCACCCTACCTTTGAAACACCTGGATGGCAGTTTATAGCTGGGTCGGGATTCAAACCCAGGCTAGATGGCCTAGAGTCGAGTGTGAAAACCCCACTGCGGTGTAGAGGAAGTTTATTTGGTTCAGATGTCATCAGACTCACCATGAGCAGGTATGGTTGGTTGAATAGGTATAGACCTCCAAGTTCCAGGAAGACGGGTGCCTCAGGTCCAACCACATCATTGTTCTCATCTAATGAGTAGAACTGGACCCTGTGACCTCTTAGATCTCAACTCATTGTATCAGGTCAGAGCAGCCTCACACTATATGAGGGAGGTGGAGTGTGTCGGTGTCTCTTTACACACTCAAACAACCAGAAGTTTGAATCCATCCAGCAGACCTGTACCTGCTTCCAGACATCCAACATTGGTTCCCTGGAGGGACCCCGGGTAAAGTAGAAAATAAAAATTCTGATTGCTTTGCCATGACATGGACCTTCAGTCATCTGGGTCTTCTCTAAGTAGAGGTCTTCTTTATTTACATAAAAAGAGCGGATCCGATGGTGCAGTGACAACCAGGTCCTCTTTGGACAACCACCTTGTAAGCTTCAGGTGTTTAAGGCTAGTTTTATTATTTGCACACCACCTTTCTTCCATATTATTATTAGATCTTCATGTCCTCCTGACGGACCACGCACACACTTAAGCCGGTGGAACCATCTGCCAGTACTGGTCATTGGTGGACTTTAAAGATCCCTCCATGTCTTTCGTGAAGTGGAGGCACGTTATCACCACCACTGAACAAATTGCTAATTCCTGCCAAAGATCACATCCATTCGAACGTCGACTCTGGCCAACTGGTTCGTGAAAGACTTGGGCCAAATACGTTCCCCTGCCGACTCCACAACAGGTTGGGAATAATTGGTACCATTAAAGGAAGTGGTAGAAGGAGTGGCACGTCCTCCATTTTGGACTTTGTAATGACAACTGTTCTTACTAACATCTCCTGTTCCTCTTCTGCCCCAATAGGTTCATCTGATCATGTCCTCCATGAGAGACATCTTCCTGGCTGTTGCTGGAGAGCGGTCTCGGTGCTGTACAGTCCGACAGGTTGGGATTGCGAGCTGCCATCTCTCGTGGAGACAGGTCCTTCATTTCCACCTCTCCTGATATTAATACTGCTTGGGAATCATTCCACACAAGCTTGCTTTCCATTATGTACAGATTTATATCACCTCATCCACAATGATCATACCTATCCTGTCGCCAAAGGTATACAGGTTCATGTGGTGAGGCAGTTGCCTTCAAACAACTCGCCTTCTATTCCCGGAAGACAAATCCGACCGAAGGCAACTTCCGATCGTTCCGCAAAGCCTGTAGCAAGTGTGTGTCCACTCTCCGGAAAGCCAGAAAACAACGTCTCACCAACCTCAAGGTTGAACTCTCAAAGATGTCTGTCTCTGGAGTACGACCCCCTCCACCACCTCCCTCACTTAAAATGGCACCACAGCTGACTCTGCTCGTCTGAAGGCCAAATGCTTCAATTATGCGTTGTCATCCAATGTTGTGTACCCAATCCCTAAACCTACCCTACCCTCTCATACCCAACTGCTCCAGGATGCTGTCTGTTCCACCTAAGAAGGTGGTGGAGAGGTTTCTGACAAACTTGGCCTCCACTTATGTGACAGGCCCAGACCGAAAGATGACATCAGTGCATGTGTCTAAAAACCTGCTCTGCTGCTCTTCCTCATCTTCTTTCTGTCTCCTGTTCACGCGATCATCCTCTCTGGGTCGCTTTCAGTCTGCTCGGAAGTTAGCCAACATCAGTGCGATACGCAAACATTGTTCAAAAACTGGTCCTCTTAACTCCAGGCCCATTAGCTTGCTTCCAACTTCAGTAATGTCAATGAATCTACAGTATCATTGCGGTAGACATCATTTTTCTCCAGACAGACACCTTTTATCCAACGGAATGATCCCAGATCATCAGTTTGGGTTCAAATCCAGTCCTTCTACCTTGGAAATGCTGCTTCCATTCTCCCACCAATGGATAGAAGCCCTCAAATATATGTGTCAATGTTGGAATGCCCCAAGGGAGTGTCTTGGTCCCTGTCTTGTTCCTCATCTTCATCAATGATCTTTCTAAGTACACCATCTGTTGTACCTCAAATAGTTAGGCCTCTTGTGTCACATACAGCCTCTTCCTTCTCTGCAGACCTTGATAGAATCAGGAGCTGGTCCGACACTTAGAATATGTCTGTCAACCCAGGCATATCCCACACACTCACCCTGTCTCTCCGAAAGAACCATCTGGCAAACCCTCCCATCTGCTTCCTAACAAATAACTCGACGAGGTAGTCACTCATACTTTTGGGTCTCACCATCAGCCATGATCTTTCTTGGCCAAACCATGTGCCCAAGATGGCCAAACCATGTGCCCAAGATGGCCAAACCATGGGCCCAAGATGGCCAAACCATGTGCCCAAATGGCCAAACCATGTGCCCAAGATGGCCAAACCATGTGCCCAAGATGGCCAAACCATGTGCCCAAGATGGCCAAACCATGTGTCCAAGATGGCCAAACCATGTGCCCAAGATGGCCAAACCATGTGCCCAAGATGGCCAAACCATGTGCCCTAGATGGCCAAACCATGTGCCCAAGATGGCCAAACCATGGGCCCAAGATGGCCAAACCATGTGCCCAAGATGGCCAAACAATTTGCCCAAGATGGCCAAACCATGTGCGCAAGATGGCCAAACCATGTGTCCAAGATGGTCAAACCATGGGCCCAAGATGGCCAAACCATGGGCCCAAGATGGCCAAACCATGTGCCCGAGATTGCCAAACCATGTGCCCGAGATGGCCAAACCATGTGCCTGAGATGGCGAAACCATGTGCCCGAGATGGCCAAACCATGTGCCCAAGATGGCCAAACCATGTGCCTGAGATGGCCAAACCATGTGCCCGAGATGGCCAAACCATGTGCCCCAGATGGCCAAACCATGTGCCCAAGATGGCCAAACCATGGGCCCGAGATGGCCAAACCATGGGCCCAAGATGGCCAAACCATGTGCCCAAGATGGCCAAACCATGTGCCCGAGATGGCCAAACCATGTGCCCAAGATGGCCAAACCATGTGCCCAAGATGGCCAAACCATGTGCCCAAGATGGCCTCCAAAGCCAGCTGCCAGCTGGGCATCCTTCATCGTGCAAGGTCTTTCCTTGACCAGTTTGAACTTTAGACAATCTCCAAGGTCTTTATTCGAAGTTTGATCCAGTACTACTTTTCCTTTTGGGCTGGCGCCCCAGCCTCACACCTTGCCCTTCTTGATGCTGTGGAAAGCATTGGGATCTCCCATGACGAAGCTGAATCTTGAGGCCTGTTACTTTCGTATCACTGACAAGTTGTTGGTCTCTCTGTCTTACACCTCCTCCGATTTTCTGGTCTTGCACCCTATGCCCTCACTTTGCTCTGTCCCTGCCAGATCTCTGTAGAGCGCACATGGTCTGCCAGTCCCACTCTTCTTGTTAAACTTCCAAAATCCAGGCTCACTCCTCACCTCATTTCTTCCTCTTTTATCTCTTTTATCCCCCCTTGGAACCAACTTCCCCAGCCTGTTCAGTCAGATTCTTCCCTTCTGAGCTTCAAGACCTCAGGTCATCATCCCTCACCCCTACCCATGATTTGTCTTCCCCAAATGACCCCCAATCCTCCTTTTTCCATGTTGTTGTCCCTTCTGAGCTTCAAGACCTCAGGTCATCATCCCTCACCCCTACCCATGATTTGTCTTCCCCAAATGACCCCCAATCCTCCTTTTTCCATGTTGTTGTGACCCCCCCCCCCCCCACCCTCCCGCACATCTTTTCGTTTGTTCGTTGTCGGTTGGTTTCCTCCACTTTGTTTCATCCCCGCTTTTCCCCTTCCTCTTGCTGCATCTCATTCAGCTTGTTCACCCCCATGGGTATTTATCTCACCCCCCCCCCCCCTTAATCTCACTCTCACTTCTACTCTGCTGTTGGTGTTTCCCCCTTTCAATTTTGTTCCCTTCCATTCTGCTCTCACTCTTCCATGAGCCTCGACCATGTATACAAAGAAAAGTAGCACAGTAGTATCTCGTATTTAACATTCCAGTTTGTTAAAATCCAAATCCTCAATTATTTTTTTATCGATCAAGCCCTGGATTTGAACCCACATCATCTGGGAGGTTAGTCTGGTGTCTACAGATTGTATCCATTCCGTAACAAGTCATGTCCAAGGCCTAGTAAGACTAGGATGTGGACAAATGAGTCACGTAAGCTGTCCATTTTTACACATGAGCAGGAAAAGCAATTTCCCATGTTTGAAATTCCATTGGAAACATGTGACACCTGTTGAGAGTAATCATTGGTTTTACCTGCTGATCAGGTGTCACAAAATTGGGGTCACGTGAATACATAATTTTTTCTTTGATTTTCCTCATGAGCAATCGAATATTCCCATTACCCACAATGCACACAAACATATACACACACATGAAGGAACTGCGCTCCAACGCGAGTCGAAAGAATTGACGCGACCAAAGACGGAATTCGTCCGAGTTGCTTTATTGAAACCAAACAGCTCAGGTATTCTGACAAGCCCGTTTATCGGGCAGCAATATATATACACATTTATGTCGGGAAGTTTGCCCGGCAAAAGCTATACCGGGCATGCCCGGGTGTCAAGGGCGAGCCTTGGAAAGTCGAGTCTGGACCTGCCCGGGCGTGTTTGGCTGCGGCCTGGCAAGTCGAGGCTGGGCGTGCCCGGGCGCTCTGGACGAGCACTGGAAAGGCGATAGCGGGCATGCCCGGACGCTCTGGGCGAGCCCTGGAAAGGCGATAGCGGGCATGCCCGGACGCTCTGGGCGAGCCCTGGAAAGGCGAGAGCGGGCATGCCCGGGAAAGACGAGACCGGGCGTGCCCGGGAGGTTCGGGTGTGCCCGGGAACAGTGAGTCCGGGCATGCCCGGGAGAGGCGCGTCTGGCCGTGTTCTGGCCGGTGCAAGGCGATTGTGTGCATCCAGCGGTAACCGCTACACACGCCCCTCCAGAATCGACCTGCACCGGCAGGGTCAATTTAAGGGGGGTCCGGATGACCCGGCCGAAGCGACCCCTGGAGGGTCGTGGGGAGGGGTCCGACGTGGTGGTGGGTGGTCGAGCGGGGGGAACTGTGGACGGGGGGCGGCCTCGCCGCGGAGGAAGGGCCAACCGTGGTGGTCGGTCGACGTCCATGTGCGCCGGTTTGAGGCGGTCCACAGAAATCCGGTCCGGCCGGCCACCGAAGTCGACGATGAAAGACTTGTCGCCCCGTCGCAGGACCCGGAAGGGCCCGTCGTACGGCGGCCGGAGTGGCCCCCGGTGCGCGTCATGACGCACAAAGACGTACTCCGCTGTGCGAAGCGCCGGAGGGACTTAGGACTGGGGGCCACCGTGGCGGGACGTCGGCACGGGGGCAAATCGGCGGGCGGCCTCCTGGAGGTCCGAGCGCTGGCGAGCGGCGGACCAGGGACTGGTAGCGTCGGGCACGAATTCGCCCGGGACGTGGAGCGGCTGGCCGTAGACGAGCTCGGCGGCGGACGCCTGGAGGTCTTCCTTGGGGGCCGTGCGAAGGCCCAAAAGGACCCACGGCAGCCGGTCGGCCCAACCGTCGTCCTGAAGGCCAGCCATGAGTGCGGCCTTCATGGAGCGGTGAAACCGCTCGCACAACCCGTTGGCTTGGGGGTGGTAGGCCGTGGTGCGGTGCAGCGTGACCCCCAACGAACGGGCGACCGCGCCCCAAAGCTCAGACGTGAACTGTGGGCCGCGGTCGGACGAGATGTCCGCTGGTGCGCCGAAGCGCGCGACCCAGGTGGCGATGAACACCTGCGCCACGTCGGCGGTGGTGGTGGAGGTGAGGGGCACGGCCTCCGGCCACCTGGTGGTCCTGTCCACCATGGTGAGCAGGTGGGTGAACCCCCGCGAGGGGGGCAGGGGACCCACCAGGTCCACGTGGACGTGGTCGAAACGCCGTTCAGGCACGGCGAAAGGTGCCAGCGGGGCCTGGGTGTGGCGGTGGACCTTGACCCGCTGGCAGGCCGTGCAGGCGTTGGCCCAGTCGCGGATGTTTCGTCGAAGGCCGTGCCAGACGAAACGCGCCGACACCAGCTTCTGAGAAGCTTTCCGGCCCGGGTGAGAAAGGCCGTGGATGGAGGCGAAGATGCGGCGCTGCCAGGAAACGGGCACGATGGGGCGAGGCTGGCCCTGGGAGACGTCGCAGAGCAGGACGGTGCCTGCGAAGGGAATGTCGGCCAGGCGGAGGCCCGTGTCCGCCGCACGGAGTGCCTGCACCGAGGCGTCGGTGATCTGGTCGGCCGCCATGAGCGCGAAGTCCACGCCGAGGTGGACCGCGTTCGCGCTGGCCCGAGAAAGACAGTCGGCCACGGCGTTGTCTTTGCCGGCGACGTGCCGGATGTCCGTGGTGAACTCCGACACGGCGGAGAGGTGGTGCTGCTGGTGGGCCGACCACGGCTCCGTGACCTTAGCCATTGCGTAGACCAACGGCTTGTGGTCGACGAAAGCCGTGAACGGGCGGCCCTCCAGGAGGTGTCGGAAATGGCGAACGGCCAGGAATAGCCCGAGCAGCTCGCGGTCGAACGTGCTGTAGTTTAACTCGTTCGGCCGGAGTTGCCGGCTGAAAAAAGCGAGTGGCTGCCAAACCCCGTCCACCCATTGCTCATGGACGGCGCCCACCACGTAGTTGGAGGCGTCCGTAGTGAGGGCGATGGGCGCGTTGAGCACCGGGTGAGCCAGCAGCGTTGCGTCGGCGAGGGCCCGTTTGGCGCTGGCGAAGGCCGCGTCCATGGCCGCGGACCAAACAATGTCATGCTTGGCCGGCTTGCCCCGGAGGGCCTCGTAAAGGGGCCGCATGAGCTGAGCAGCGCGGGGCACGAATCGGTGATAAAAATTCACTATGCCGAGGAACTCTTGGAGGGCCTTGATGGAACGGGGACGCGGGAACGTGGTGATGGCCTCGACCTTGGTCGGCAGCGGCACAGCCCCGGTCTTGGTGATGCGGTGGCCCAAAAAGTCAACGGTCGTCGCGCCGAAGTGGCATTTGACTGGGTTGACAATTAAGCCGTGCTCGCTGAGGCGACCGAACAGTGTTCGGAGGTGGAGGAGGTGCTCGGTGCGGGACGTGCTGGCGACGAGGATATCGTCCAGATAGACGAAAAGAAACGGCAGGTCGCGCAGCACGCCGTCCATCAAGCGCTGGAACGCCTGGGCCACGTTCTTGAGGCCAAACGGCATCCGCAAAAATTCGAACAGGCCGAACGGCGTGATGACGGCCGTCTTCGGGACGTCGGCCGCCCGGACAGGTACCTGGTGGTAGCCCCATATCAGGTCAATTTTCGAAAAGATGACCCGTCCCGCCAAACGGGCGGAAAAGTCCTGAATATGCGGGATCGGGTACCTGTCGGGGGTGGTAGCGTCGTTGAGACGGCGGTAGTCGCCACACGGGCGCCATCCACCCCCCGGCTTTGGCACGATGTGCAGTGGCGAGGCCCACGCGCTATCGGAGCGCCGTACGATGCCGAGGTGCTCCAACGCATCGAACTCGGCCTTCGCCATGGCGAGCTTGGCCGGGTCGAGGCGGCGGGTGCTGGCGTAGACCGGCGGGCCCGTAGTGGGTATGTGGTGCTCGATCCCGTGCCGCACCGCGACAGCCGAAAACGTCGGCCGCGTGAGGGCCGGGAATTCCGCGAGCAGGCGAGCGAACTCGTTCGCTGCCGGGAGGGCGCACGCCAGTTTGGTCGGCGCGGAGCTGCTCATTGTGCACGCCAGGGAGCTGAAGGTCTCGGCGTGGACAAGGCGACGTCGTTTGACGTCGACCAGCAGCCCGTGCGCGCAGAGGAAGTCGGCGCCCAGCAAAGCCACGGGGACGCTGGCGGTAACAAAAGTCCATTGAAAATGCTAGCTGCCGAAGCAGAGGGTGACGACGCGTGGGCCGAAAGTGCGTATGGCCGAGCCATTAGCAGCGACCAAAGAGGGGCCGCAAACGGCGTCCCGCCTGTCCTGCTCGGAGGCGGGTATGACGCTCAGTTGGGTGCCGGTGTCACACAGGAAACGCCGCCCAGACGCTTTGTCCCGAATAAACAGCAAGTTGCCCGAGTGGCCGGCGCTCATGGCTGGGAATGAACGCCGGCCCGGCCGTTTCCCGACCTGCCGAAAGTGCACGGGGGCCGGCACGTCCGAGCCTTGTGTCCGAACCTGGCGTGGTAATAACACCACGCCCGGTCAGGTGGAGGCCCCGGCCGTCATGTCGGAAGCGGGCGGTGCGGCGTGGCGGCCGCCAGTTGCACCGGCAGTTCGGCCTCCAACCGCGCAGGGCGCTCGGGCGTCGTGGGCGTCGCCTCGGACGGCGGCGGGCTCCAGGTAACCGCGCCAATGTGCTGGCCCGCCGAGGAGATCTTATCGGCTTCCCTGGCGAGGGCGCGGGAATCCGTGATCAACGTGCCAGCCAGGGCGAGGCGTACCGGGTGAGGCAGCTGGCGAAGGAACAGCTCGCGGAACAGAAAATCCGGAGAGTGCTCACCGAGCAACGAGAGCATATAGTCCATGCGCTCGGACGGGCACGTGTCGCCGAGCTCGGGCAGAGCGAGCAGGCGCCGTGCGCGTGCTGCCGTTGAGAGGGCGAAAGCGTCGAGGAGGAGTGTCTTCAGCGCGTCGTATTTGTCAGCAGCCGGCGGGTGCTCGAGGAGGCTCAAGGCGCGGGCCGCGGTGGCGGAACCGAGCGCCGCCACAACATGGTGGAAGCGGGTGTCGTCCGCGGTGATGCCTCGCAGGGCGAACTGGGAGTCCGCCTGGGCAAACCAAACCGCTGCGTGAGCCTCCCAGAAGGTAGGCAGTTTAAGCGTCACTGCCGTGTCCATGTCGGTAGGTCACCAATGAAGGAACTGCGCTCCAACGCGAGTCGAAAGAATAGACGCGACCAAAGACGGAATTCGTCCGAGTTGCTTTATTGAAACAAAACAGCTCAGGTATTCTCACAAGCTCGTTTATCGGGCAGCAATATATATTTACACATTTATGTCGGGAAGTTTGCCCGGCAAAAGCTATACCGGGCATGCCCGGGTGTCAAGGGCG
>NC_136261.1:11838053-12030553 GCF_964187855.1 Myxine glutinosa | reverse complement strand
TTCTGGTACGGACGTTCAACGGCTCCCACTCGGCGAACCGCAATTTCCAATTCAAAATCCATGTTTCACACACACACCAGATTAATGTCTGGATGTGGTGAAAATGGTTGAAGTGAGGTGAAAAACCTGGAGCGATGCGAAAATCGGGCGCGAGTCAAAATGGCCAACGTCCCGTTCTCGAGACGTAATGGCACTCCAACGATTCTCTTCAGAATCGACCGCAAAACCTGTCACACAGGTTTATCTGTCACAGCGATGACAACTCTGTCGCAGGAATCCCTTTCCCGGGAAACCCAAAGTTCACTCGTGACCCTCATTCGCCAACGTTCGTTCAAGACCTTAAAGCAGCTCGGCTTTCTTGTCGAACTCACTCGCTCCACCTTCTTTTCTTTTTTTCCTCCTCTTCCTCTTCGTCGTCGTCCGGTTCCGGTTTCATTTAAAATATAGGTTCTCAAAATGGTCCCTACCGCCCCCCAGTGGGCGCTGGGAACTTTCAGGGGGGCGCTCGAGAGTCCATGGGCGGTAGGGGGGCGCTGGCAATGATTTGGGGGGCACTGGCGATTTAGAGGAGCGCTCATTGGGCTTCCTGCAGTCTGAACAGGTTACCCGGCGCCATTCGGCAAATTGGCCATCCAATCAACGACCACATTCTTTCCCCCTTCGCATGGTTTTTATGATCACATATTCGCTGATGTCGTGTAGGTATTTTCTTGTCCATACATGCTCACGCAACAAACATGATAGTGTATGACACCAGCGAAATACTATTGGCCGCCAATGCGGCCAATAGTACAACACTAATTTTTGTCACGTGGTGCCATTTCAACCAATCGGCTTGCAAGAATCTTTTTATGCGGGATATAATACACTGTATTCGTGCTGGACTATTCAACGTGCCTGGTTCAACTTTATAGCCTGGCCTTGCCAGCACAGACATTGGGCAAGGTATGAACAGTCAGTGTTAGCGCTGGTGTTAGTCTTTCGACATTTTGGCGTGTTGATTTTGTTATACAAAAAAGCTTCACGTACGGTCGGCTTCAAGATGTCGGCCTCAAAGAAAAAGTGTCGTCAGTATTCCGTTGAATACATCAAGTATGGATTCATTCCATCTCCGCGGAACAAACAGTTACCGATGTGTTTGTTGTGTGGTATCACGCTGTCCAATGAAGCAATGAAACCATCTCGACTGAGCGAGCACCTGAGTAAAAAGCACAGTGATAAGGCTCGCGCAGAGGTCAGCTATTTCCAATCGCTGAAAGAGAAATTTGAGAAGCGATCCACGGTAACGACGATGTTCAAAGCCAGCGAAAAGCTCGTGGATAAAGGACTGGAAGCGTCGTATAAGCTGTCGTTGCTCATCGCCAGATCTGGAAACCCGTATTCAATCGGCGAACAGTTGATCAAACCAGCTGTTGGGGAAGCGATAAAAACCGTTATGGGCCAGGATCCGAATCCAGTTCTCTCGTCGATTGGGCTCAGCAATGATTCCGTGGCCAGGCGGATTGATGAAATGTCATCAGATGTAGAAGATAAGCTGTGTAGTGAGCTGAGAAGCACACACTTCGCCATCCAGTTGGATGAGTCCACTTTGCGTGACAGTGAAGCTCTGTGACTCTGCTACGTTCGCTTCATCCGTGATCAGGAAATGGTGGAAGAAATGTTGTTTGCCCAGTCTCTCCAGACCGATACGAAGGGTTCTTCCATCTTCCAAACGTTGGAGAAGTACTTTACTGATAAGAACATACCGATGGAGAACATTCTCGCTTGCGCGACGGACGGGGCACCAGCGATGGTTGGCCGCCAGCGTGGTTTTATTGCGCTTCTGAAGAACCGGGTACCGTCCGTGTTCGCCATTCACTGTGTCGTGCACCGCCAGCATCTTGTAGCAAAAGCTCTCAGCACCAGACTTCATACATCACTCCAAACAGTAATCAAAGCAGTGAATAAAATCAAGGTGTCGTCTCTGCATGATCGGCTGTTTCGTCAGCTTTGCCAGGAGAACGATGAGGCATTCGAGCGGCTCCTGTTGCATACCGAAGTCCGATGGTTGTCCAAAGGCGCTTGTTTGACCCGTTTCCATGCCCTCTTCTCAACAGTGGTCGAGTTTCTGTCGGAAATTGATACGGAGCTATCGGAGAAAGTGAATGCGATTGAGCATGATGTGGCTTACCTCACGGACATATTCAGTATACTGAATGATGTCAACAAACAACTCCAGGGTGACCATATGACGCTGATTAAAGCAAAGAAAGTGATCGGCGCGTTCGTAACCAAGGCGACTCTGCACAGGGAATCCCTCGGCCGCAGAGATATGTACCACTTTCCCCATTTGGCAAAGGAAACTGCTGTTTCTGATGAAGAGCTGCTCGTTTATTGCAATCACCTTGAGAAGATTCGTGGAGATATGGAGCAGCGTTTCAGAGACATGCTAGCACTGTCGGTGCCAGCATGGGTGATCAACCCATTCAAATGTGACATTCAAGATGTGAAGCGCGAATTACAGGACGAAATTATCAACCTCCACAATGATGAGGCGAAGGCAAGATTCTGGCAGCATGAATACGGCAAATTCTGGATTCTGGAGATGGGGGCGAATACCCCGCAATGTGGACAGAGGCAGAACTGCTGCTGATGGCGTTCCCCACATCATACCTCGTTGAAAGAGGGTTCAGCACCGTGAAGGTGCTGCTGACCAAGTATCGAAACCGCCTTGACATTACCAAGAGGGGCGATCTGCGTCTCTACCTCACTGAGATGGAGCCAGACGTTCGTAATCTCGCAGCGAGTCACCAGGCCCACCCTTCACACTAACGGTATTTGGGCCTATGATAACAGATTCCCAGTTTGCCTCACCTGGGCCTGTTCTGCTGAAACCTTGTAGGTCGTGCAAAATAAAATGAAAAGTAAAGTAAAATAAAGTAAAATATTATTCAGAAAATATTTGGCTTCTGTTATTTTTGCTTCCTATCTACATAAATTCTGGGTGTCCGACCACGAACGATAGGACAAGGGGGGCATTGGGCCGGTCCAAGAGGGCAGAAGGGGTCGGTAGTCCAAAAAAGTTTGAGAACCACTGATTTAAAACATTGACTTTTATACCTTTTGAAAATAGTTATCTCTATTTCCCTTAAACGACAACAATAATAGTACATGGTATCAAAAATGTTTACAGTGGATGAAAACCACAACAACGGAAGTGACGAATCCGTAACAATACACACACACACACACACACACACACACACACACACACACACACACACACACACATACACACACATACATAAGCACATACACACAAAAACACACACATACATAAACATACACACACACATACATAAACACACTCACACATACATAAACACACACAGACACATACATAAACACACACACACACGTACATAAACGCACACGTACATACATAAACACACACACACGCACACACACACACACACATACATAAACACACACACATACATAAACACACACACAAACATAAACACACACACATACATAAACACACACACACACACACACACATAAACACAAACACACACATACATACACACACATACATAAACACACACACATACATAAACACACACACACACACATACATGAACACACACACACATACATAAACACACATACATAAACACACACATACATGAACACACACACGCACACATACATAAACACACACACACACATACATAAACACACACACGCACACATACATAAACACACACATGCACACATACATAAACACACACATGCACACATACATAAACACACACACATACATAAACACACACGCACATACATAAACACACACACACATACATGAACACACACACACACACACACACACACACACATGAACACACACACACACACACACGCACACACACACACACACACACACACGCACACACACACATGAACACACACACACACACGCACACACACACACACACACATACACACACACACACACACGTACATAAACACACACACGCACACATACATAAAAACACGCACATACATAAACGCATAAACACACACATACATAAACATACATAAACACAAACACACACAAACACAAACATATACGTGCATACATATATGCACACACACACACACATATCTCGTTTTTTCATTTCTGTTCCTCAAAATTCTATCTCTCTTTCACACACACACACACACACACACACACACACACACACACACACACACACACACACACACACACACACACACACACACACACACACACACACACACACAGTAGTGCTGTGCTTACTAACATGTAACTCCATAACCTCATGATCCTGAATTCTATTGAATGTATCAGAATGGGGATGAGACCAGGATGTAAATCTGATAACGTTCAAAACAACCCTCAATGACGACCCATGCTGCCTGGTCCATTTGGCCATGGAGTCCACAATTCCATGTTCTGGGAACACAAATGCTTACAATAACAAGGCTGCAGGTGGAAGCCAAAGGAATCTGTGAGGACCCTGTTGGCTGACAATAACATGGCTGCAGGTGGACGCCAAAGGAATCTGTGAGGATCCTGTAAGCTGACAATAACATGGCTGCAGGTGGATGCCAAAGGAATCTGTGAGAACCCTGTAAGCTGACGATAGCATGGCTGCAGTTAGACGCCAAAATAATCTGTGAGGACCCTGTAAGCTGACGATAACATGGCTGCAGGTGGATGCTGAAGGAATATGTGAGGACCCTGTAAGCTGACTATAACATGGCTGCAGGTGGACGCCAAAGTAATCTGTGAGGACCCTGTAAGCTGACAACATGGCTGCAGGTGGATGCCAAAATAACCTTTGAGGACTCTGTAAGCTGACAATAACATGGCTGCGGGTGGATGCCAATATAACCTTTGAGGACCCTGTAAGCTGACAATAACTTGGCTGCAGGTAGACGCCAAACGAATCTGTGAGGACCCTGTAAGCTAACAATAACATGGCTGCAGGTGGACGCCAAAGGAATCTGTGAGGACCCTGTTGGCTAACAATAACTTGGCTGCAGGTAGACGCCAAAGGAATCTGTGAGGACCCTGTTGGCTAACAATAACATGGCTGCAGGTGGACACCAAAGGAATCTGTGAGGACCCTGTAAGCTATCAATAACATGGCTGCAGGTGGATGCCAAAGGAATCTGTGAGGACCCTGTAAGCTGACGATAGCATGGCTGCAGTTAGATGCCAAAATAATCTGTGAGGACCCTGTAAGCTGACAATAACATGGCTGCAGTTAGACGCCATAAGAATCTGTGAGGACCCTGTTAGCTGACGATAACATGGCTGCAGGTGGATGCCAAAGCAATATGTGAGGACCCTGTAAGCTGACAACATGGCTGCAGGTGGATGCCAAAATAACCTTTGAGGACCTTGTAAGCTGACAATAACATGGCTGCAGGTGGATGCCAAAATAACCTTTGAGGACCCTGTAAGCTGACAATAACATGGCTGCAGGTGGATGCCAAAGGAATCTGAGGACGCTGTAAGCTGACAATAACATGGCTGCAGGTGGATGCCAAAGGAATATGTGAGGACCCTGTAAGCTGACAATAACATGGCTGTGGGTGGATTCCAAAGGAATCTGAGGACCCTGTAAGCTGCCAATAACATGGCTGCAGGTGGACGCCGAAGGAATCTGTGAAGACCCTGTAAGCCGACAATAACATGGCTGCAGGCAGACGTCAAAGGAAACTGTGAGGACCCTGTAAGATAACATGGCTGCAGGTGGATGCCCAAATAATCTGTGAGGATCCTGTAAGCTGACAATAATATGGCTGCAGTTGGATGCTAAAGGAATCTGTGAGGACCCTGTAAGCTGACAACATGGCTGCAGGTCGACGCCAAAGGAATATGTGAGGACCCTGTAAGCTGATAACATGGCTGCAGGTGGATGCCAAAGTAATCTGTGAGGACCCTGTAAGCTGACAATAACATGGCTGCAGGTGGATGCCAAAATAACCTTTGAGGACCCTGTAAGCTGACAATAACTTGGCTGCAGGTAGACGCCAAAGGAATCTGTGAGGACCCTGTAAGCTGGCAATAACATGGCTGCAGGTGGATGCCAAAGGAATCTGAGGACGCTGTAAGCTGACAATAACATGGCTGCAGGTGGATGCCAAAGGAATATGTGAGGACCCTGTAAGCTGACAATAACATGGCTGTGGGTGGATTCCAAAGGAATCTGAGGACCCTGTAAGCTGCCAATAACATGGCTGCAGGTGGACGCCAAAGGAATCTGTGAAGACCCTGTAAGCCGACAATAACATGGCTGCAGGCAGACGTCAAAGGAAACTGTGAGGACCCTGTAAAATAACATGGCTGCAGGTGGATGCCAAAATAATCTGTGAGGACCCTGTAAGCTGACAATAACATGGCTGCAGGTGGACGCCAAAGGAATCTGAGGACCCGGTAAGCTGACAACATGGCTGCAGGTGGATGCCAAAATAATCTTTGAGGACCCTGTAAGCTGACAATAACATGGCTGCAGGTGGACGCCAAAGGAACCTGTGGGACCCTGTCAGCTGACAACATGGCTGCAGGTGGATGCCAAAATAATCTGTGAGGATCCTGTAAGCTGACAATAATATGGCTGCAGTTGGACGCTAAAGGAATCTGTGAGGAACCTGTAAGCTGACAACATGGCTGCAGGTAGACGCCAAAGCCATCTGTGAGGACCCTGTAAGCTGACAACATGGCTGCAGGTAGACGCCAAAGGAATCTGTGAGGACCCTGCAAGCTGACAATGGGTCAAAAAGCTCAAAAGGTAGTGCAAGTAGCCAAAGGTAATTTTGTTCTCCTATTATGGTAAATGCAGACATTATTATGGTAAATGATGAACCTTTGGTTTTTGATCTGCATTGATAGTTTCCGCGCTCACCTTGGATCTGTCTAAGGTGGGTTCGATTCCCGACCCAAAGGTAAACTGTTACCCTGGTATTTCGCAGGTAGGGCTATGCATGTTGAGCTGATGACCCGTTTGTGTGCACAGCCTTGGTTTCTGGTGGAATGGGAATCCATCCCAAGGAAACGTTCGATGAGGAAGATGCAGGTATCATCAGAATCCCAACAAATGACAAACACCTGCCCTGACTCGTCCTAAAGAAGGTGCACCCCATCCCTCCCTCATATGGGACTCTGGAACTCCATCACCATCCGTGAACCAATGGTCAACGATAGTGTCTGAAACATGGCCTAGATAACTAAACCACAACAGCAAGAATGTTAACCCTGCGCCATGAACAATGCAAACACCTGCTCAGTGGCCTACCTGTTCCCAGGTGCAAAATATAGGTCACCGCACCTCATTTATATTAAAAACAATATTTGACAATCACACACACCCGACATGCTTGATCTACACTTCGTGACTAAATTATTGCATAAAATTGGGGAAGTCACGTGACTTGAGTTCAAACTTCTTTTTTCTTTTCTTTTCTTTTTTACGAAAAGTTTTATTAACTTAAGGTCATCAAAGGTCATGACGACCGCTGTGGGAAACTTGGTGAATCCAGAGGGGTTTTGAGTCTTGCTCTGACAAGGACAAATGCCTGGAATACCGCTTTACTTTGCTTCTCAAGGGGGTTAACTTATAAGCTTTGCTTCCCAAGGGGTTTAACTTATAAGCTTTGCTTCCCAAGGGGTTTAACTTATAAGCTTTGCTTCCCAAGGGGTTTAACTTATTATCTTTGCTTCCCAAGGGGTTTAACTTATAAGCTTTGCTTCCCAAGGGGGTTAACTTATAGGCTTTGCTTCCCAAGGGGGTTAACTTATAAGCTTTGCTTCCCAAGGGGGATAACTTATAAGCTTTGCTTCCCAAGGGGTTTAACTTATTATCTTTGCTTCCCAAGGGGTTTAACTTATAAGCTTTGCTTCCCAAGGGGTTTAACTTATTATCTTTGCTTCCCAAGGGGTTTAACTTATAAGCTTTGCTTCCCAAGGGGGATAACTTATAAGTTTTGCTTCCCAAGGGGTTTAACTTGTAAGCTTTGCTTCCCAGGGGTTTAACTTATAAGCTTTGCTTCCCAAGGGGGTTAACTTATAAGCTTTGCTTTCCACGTGGTTTAACTTATAAGCTTTGCTTCCCAGCGGGTTTAACTGATAAGCTTTGCTTCCCAAGGGGTTTAACTTATAAGCTTTGCTTTTCAAGGGGGTTAACTTATAAGCTCTGCTTCCCAAGGGGTTTAACTTATAAGCTTTGCTTCCCAAGGGGTTTAACTTATAAGCTTTGCTTCCCAAGGGGTTTAACTTATTATCTTTGCTTCCCAAGGGGTTTAGCTTATAAGCTTTGCTTCCCAAGGGGTTTAACTTATAAGCTTTGCTTCCCAAGGGGGATAACTTATAAGCTTTGCTTCCCAAGGGGGTTAACTTATAAGCTTTGCTTCCCAAGAGAGTTAACTTATAAGCTCTGCTTCCCAAGGGGTTTAACTTATAAGCTTTGCTTCCCAAGGGGTTTAACTTATAAGCTTTGCTTCCCAAGGGGTTTAACTTATTATCTTTGCTTCCCAAGGGGTTTAACTTATAAGCTTTGCTTCCCAAGGGGTTTAACTTATAAGCTTTGCTTCCCAAGGGGGATAACTTATAAGCTTTGCTTCCCAAGGGGGTTAACTTATAAGCTTTGCTTCCCAAGGGTTTAACTTATAAGCTTTGCTTCCCAAAGGGATTAGCTTATAACCTTTGCTTCCCACAGTGTTTAGCTTAAAACCTTTGCTTCCCACAGTGGTTAGCTTATAACCTTTGCTTCCCACAGTGGTTAGCTTATAACCTTTGCTTCACACAGTGTTTAGCTTATAACCTTTGCTTCACACAGTGGTTAGCTTATAACCTTTGCTTCACACAGTGTTTAGCTTATAACCTTTGCTTCCCACAGTGGTTAGCTTATAACCTTTGCTTCCCACAGTGGTTAGCTTATAAACTTTGCTTCATACAGTGGTTAGCTTATAACCTTTGCCTCACACAGTGTTTAGCTTATAACCTTTGCTTTACACAGTGGTTAGCTTATAACCTTTGCCTCCCACAGTGGTTAGCTTATAACCTTTGCTTCATGCAGTGGTTAGCTTATAACCTTTGCTTCCCACAGTGGTTCGATTATAACCTTTGCTTCGCACAGTGTTTAGCTTAGAACCTTTGCTTCACGCAGTGGTTAGCTTATAACCTTTGCTTCACACAGTGTTTAGCTTATAAACTTTGCTTCATACAGTGGTTAGCTTATAACCTTTGCTTCACACAGTGTTTAGCTTATAACATTTGCTTCACACAGTGGTTAGCTTATAACCTTTGCTTCACACAGTGTTTAGCTTATAACATTTGCTTCACACAGTGTTTAGCTTATAACCTTTGCCTCACACAGTGTTTAGCTTATAACCTTTGTTTCCCACAGTGGTTAGCTTATAACCTTTGCTTCCCACAGTGGTTAGCTTATAAACTTTGCTTCATACAGTGGTTAGCCTATAACCTTTGCTTCACACAGTGTTTAGCTTATAACATTTGCTTCACACAGTGGTTAGCTTATAACCGTTGCTTCACACAGTGGTTAGCTTATAACCTTTGCCTCACACAGTGTTTAGCTTATAACATTTGCTTCCCACAGTGTTTAGCTTATAACATTTGCTTCCCACAGTGTTTAGCTTATAACATTTGCTTCCCACAGTGGTTAGCTTATAACCTTTGCTTCACACAGTGTTTAGCTTATAACATTTGCTTCACACAGTGTTTAGCTTATAACCTTTGCCTCACACAGTGTTTAGCTTATAACCTTTGTTTCCCACAGTGGTTAGCTTATAACCTTTGCTTCCCACAGTGGTTAGCTTATAAACTTTGCTTCATACAGTGGTTAGCTTATAACATTTGCTTCACACAGTGTTTAGCTTATAACATTTGCTTCACACAGTGTTTAGCTTATAACCGTTGCTTCACACAGTGGTTAGCTTATAACCTTTGCCTCACACAGTGTTTAGCTTATAACATTTGCTTCCCACAGTGTTTAGCTTATAACATTTGCTTCACACAGTGGTTAGCTTATAACATTTGCTTCCCACAGTGGTTAGCTTATAAGCTTTGCCTCACACAGTGTTTAGCTTATAACCTTTGCTTCACACAGTGGTTAGCTTATAACCTTTGCTTCACACTGTTTAGCTTATAACATTTGCTTCCCACAGTGTTTAGCTTATAACCTTTGCTTCGCACAGTGTTTAGCTTATAACCTTTGCTTCACACAGTGTTTAGCTTATAACCTTTGCTTCGCACAGTGTTTAGCTTATAACCTTTGCTTTCCACAGTGGTTAAAATAACTTTTGTTCATGTTCAGTTGATAAAACCTATTGTTTGAATTGTCCACCAACACGAGACTTGACATTTTGGTTTTCCTTTGTCTATTTTCCTTTTCTTGAGGCCATTTCTGGTTTCGATCCCATTCCTGCCAAATCTGACACCGATATTCCTTGAAATGATCACGTGGTGGTCACTCCTCCAATCGGGCGACTTGTTGGACAAGGTTGACCCTCCTCCACCACACGCCGCCACTAGGGGGAGTTCGGGGCCTTTTCGAAGTTTATCAGAAAGGAACGTGCAGGACGCCGAACTTACAGCACCCCGCATTCAAGGAGAATGGATCTTAAGTTCCTCAACCTCATCCCCTTCCACAAACCCTAATCTCAGCCTCTTTCCTTCTCTAGACCACACACTATCTAACCTCGTCAACGATGATCCTTCTCAGAAATGTTTTCTCTTTTTGGTTTCTGTTGTAACGTCATTTATACTTTTTGTAAATATGAAACAAACCCACCATTTCACTCCCGACGTTTTAAATATTGTAACTGACCCCTCTCACTCCCATTTGGTCTTCCAATGCTCCATTCATTCCATTCATTCATCCACAGCCCCCGTTGCTGAGGACTCGCAGGTGTGGTGACTAAACGTGAGTTCCTGGCTTAACCTGCCATTGTGCGTAAAGGACACCATTGTGCTTTGATTTTCATACCACGTGGTACCTGAAACGTGCTACTTAAAGTTGTTGCATAATATACTCTCTCTCCATACCCTCTCCAAGTCTCCATCTCTCTAGCCCTCTCCAACTCTCTCTCTCTCTCTCCCCCTCTCTCCCCCAGTCTCCCCCTCTCGCCCCTCTCTCTCCCCCCCCCTCTCTCTCTCTCTCTCCCCCTCTCTCCCCCTCTCTCCCCCCTCTCTCCCCCCTCTCTCCCCCTCTCTCCCCCTCTCTCCCCCCCTCTCACCCCTCTCTCCCCCCCCTCTCTCCCCCTTTCTCCCCCTCTCGCCCCTCTCTCCCCCTCTCTCCCCTTCTCTCCACCCCCTCTCTCTCTCTCTCTCTCTCTCTCTCTCCCTCTCTCTCTCTCCCCCTCTCCAGAAGAGAAGTGATTCTTCACCATTGGGAGATATGGCCAAAAACGATACATAGCAGGATATCTCAAAAAGTTGTGGACGGATGATTTTGATTAAATGTGATTCTGTATTGTGATTTCTGGTCTACTCTAGGATACAAAACGTAAACTGTTCACCTGGCGGAGGTATGCTCTCTACTGAGTGCCATTGTCGTTTATTATTTGAGAAAATCGAAGATTTTTCCAGATACAGTCGTGGCCAAAAATATTGGCACCCCTGCACTTTTTAAAAACAACTCACAATTGTCTCTAAAAATAAGTTGAAACTGACAAAAGTATTTGGTCTCCGCGATTCTTTATTTCACTGTTAATATTACAGAACCTTTGTTTTTGACTCAGAACTTAATATATCCTTTTAAATCAGAAAAAAAAAAAAAATGGCATTAACAAAATTATTGACACCCTCGAATTAATATTTGGTAGCACGGCCTATGGACAAAATAACTGCAGTCAAGCGCTTCCTATAGCCATGAATGAGCTTCGTACACCTCTCTCCTGGCAGTTTGGCCCACTCTTCTTGTGCAAACTGCTCCAGTTCTCCCAAATTTGAAGGGTGTCTTCTCCCAACTGCTGTTTTCAGATCTCCCCACAGGTGTTCAATGGGATTTAGATCTGGACTCATTGCTGGCCACTTCAGAACCGTCCAGCGTTTTGTCTTGAACCATTCCTAGGTGCTTTTTGAAGTGTTTTTGGGGTCATTGTCCTGCTGAAAGACCCATGACCTTCGACGGAGACCCAGCTTTCTGACACTGGGTTGAACATTGTGCTCCAAAATGCCTTGGTAATCTCCTGATTTCATGATGCCATGCACACATTCAAGGAACTCTGTGCCAGAGGCAGCACAGCAACCCCAAAACATCACTGAACCTCCTCCATATTTGACTGTAGAGAAGGTGTTCTTTTATTTGAAGGCTTCAGTTTGTTTTCTGTAAACATAGAGATGATGTGCTTTTCCAAAAAGCTCTAGTTTGGTCTCATCTGACCAAAGGATATTCTCCCAGAAGGTTTTTTTGTTGTTCAGGTGTGTTTTGGAAAACCCCAGTCGGACTTTCTCATCAGTGGGGTCTTTCTGGGTCTCCAACCATAGAACCCCCTTTCATTGAGTTGGCAACAGATGGTGCAAGTTGAAACTGTCGTACCTTGTGTCGGAAGACAACAACAACAACATGCATTTTGAGGCAATTTTCCCTGCTAGAGCGGGGGTTAGCCTTGTGGTCCCCATGACGATCTTCTCCATTTTGCCCTATTTTCTGCATCTATCCTTGTTAACCCCCTTGCCCGCATTTCTTCTTCCACCATTTTTAGCCAAGTCTTTCTCGGTCTTCCCCGTCCTCTACTTCCTTCTACATTTATTTCCATCACTCTTCTCAACCAGTCACTTTCATCCTTCCTCAACACATGACCAAACCATCTCAACCTGTTCCTCTTCACAGCATCAATCACAGGCTCTATTCCCATCATCTGCCGCAATTCATCATTTGTCTTACTCTCTCTCAACGATACTCTGCACATCCACCGAACCATTCGCATTTCCACCCTTTCCAGCCTTCGTTGCTGCTCTTCGTTCATTACCCATGTCTCGCTCCCATAAATCATAACACTTCTCACACATGCAGCATACACCTTTCCCTTCAGCTTCAACGACACTCCCCTCCTCATCAGCATGCCACTCAGTTCCCGAAACTTCTTCAAGGCACATCTAACTCCAGCAACCGTTGCCGAGTCTGATCCACCTTCTCCATTCAGCATGTCTCCGAGGTAGCAAAATGTTTTCACACCTTCCAGCTTCACGCCGTCTCCAAGATCCAACTCAACATTTCCTCCATCTGCAACTCCCTCTGTGCACACCTTACATTTGAATGCAGCTGCCACACTGGTTAATGACCCTCTCAAATCACTACATTTTTGATGAACCCACTCAGCGCACATTGTACATTGAATTGAGTTCACTCCGACACCCTTCCTCCACACCGCACATGGCCACTTCCCAGTTCTTTCCACCTCACCACATGCTTTACCACTTGCCATCACCTTCGTCTTTCCGATATTCACCTTCAGACCTTTTGTCTCCATACATTCCTTCCACTTGTTCATCTTTTCCTTCAGTCCATCCATACTTTCCGCAATCAACACCAGATCATCTGCATACAACAACTCCCACGGTAAACCCTCCTTTACGTTCTGAGCCAGCACCTCCATCACAGCTACAAATAGTAGTGGACTTGGTACCGACCCCTGATGCACTCCCACCTTCACCTCAAACTCACCACTGTTCTCGTCCTTCGTCCTTACAGCTGTGCATGCTCTTTTGTACATTGCCATCACTACTCTGATCAACCATTCCTCCATTCCTAACTTCCTCAATGCCCATGTCAATACTTCGCGTGGAACCCTATCGAATGCTTTCTCTAGATCAACAAAACCAATAAACAAGTTCTTCCTCTTCTCCATGTACTTCTCCTGCATCTGCCTCACAATAAAGAGCGCGTCTGTCGTTCCTCTTCCTGGCATAAATCCAAACTGCATTTCGTCGATCTTCACCTTCTTCCTTATCCTCCTCTCCAACACCCTTTCCAATACCTTCATTCCATGCTCCAATAACTTTATCGCTCGATACGAGCCACACTCCAGAGGGTCACCTTTCCCCTTGTATAGAGGGACGAGGGTACTCAGTTCCCAATCCACTGGAATGCGGCCTACTTTCACCACCAGATTACAGATATCTGTCATTCTCTTCACACCCTAACGTCCTGCTGCCTTCACCATATCTCCCACAACTCCCGTCGGCTCTCCCGCTTTTCTACTCTTCATTACTTTTATCGCTTCCTCAACTTCCTTCTCAGTTATCTTCTCTGCCGGTCCTAAAACTGGGTTACTCTCTATGTTGCCATCCCATTCATTCTCTGTATTCAACAGCATTTCCATATATCTATTCCATCTTCCTTTAATTCCATCTGGGTCCACAACGATTTGTCCCACTTCATCCTTCAAGCAACTCACCCCCATCACATCACACCTCTCTTTCGCTATCTGCTTTGCAATCCTGAATACTGCTCTCTGACCCTCTTCCGAATCCAAGCTTTCTCCGAACATTTTCCTTCATGCCTCCTGCGCCTTTGCTACCTCTTTCTTTGCAGCCTTCTTGGCTGCCTTATAACTTTCATGCTCTGCCTTTTCTGCTCCCTTACCCTTCGCCTTCTGCCACTCCTTGAACTTCTTCCTCTTCTCGTCAATCCTCTTTCCAACTTCATCATCCCACCACCATGTTTCAGAGTGCCTCGGTGGTCCTTTTGTCCATCCACATACCTCACCAACGGCTCCCAACAGACTATCTTTCATTGACATCCAACCACTTTCAAGCTCAACCACATCATCCTCTACCCTACTCAGCCTCTCTTTTAATACCTCCCTTACTGTCACCTCTTTCAACCTCCACACCTTCATTCTCGGTTGGTACTTCACCCGCCGAGCTCTCCTCGCACCTTTCACCCTTATGTCGCAGACAACCAAGTGGTGCTGTGAAGCAGCCTCCTCCCCCGGGATCACCTTTGTGTCCGGGAGGTGCCCCCTATCTCGCCTACGCACCATCAGGTAGTCAACGGTTGTTGTCTACCCACCTGACATGTATGTAACAAGCTTATTATCCTCTTTCTGGAACTGAGTATTACAAATCAACAAATCATCTCCATCAGCAAACTTTAAAATCCTTTCACCTTCTCCATTTCTCACACCATATCCGTAACCCCCATGAACTCCCTCAAAACCGTCCATACTCCTTCCCACATGTCCATTTAGGTCTCCTCCTACCACAACAACTTCCTCATCTTTCACGTTTTCCATCAGCTTCTCTATCGCACACCAGAACTTGTCCTTCTCTTCATCGCTCCGACCAACCTGCGGAGCATATCCCGAGATGACGTTCACCAAGAGCTTTCCAATCATAATTTTCAGCATCATCAACCTATCACTCACTCTAGTCACACTCACCACACTGTCTACAAACTCCTCAGAAAACAGGACACCAACACCATTCACGCCCTCCGGGCACCCTTGCCACACAAACTTGTATTTCTGTCCCTGCCTACCCTTCACCATTCTCACACCACTTCCCTTCCATCTCGTCTCTTGCACACAACATATGGCCACTCTTCTTCTGACCACTACTTCCACCACTTCTCCTGATCTCCCTGTCATTGTCCCTACATTCCATGTCCCAAACCTCAGAAACCGATCTCCACTTCGGGCTGTACCCTGCCCATATGTAGTTGTAATTGTCATGGTTCTCTTTTTGAGGCAATGTTTTTATGGCCGGATGCCCTTCCTGACGCCAACCCTCTTAGTCGCCTCCTACGACACGCAGGGATACAGTGTACCTATTCTAAACCAGGGTACACACCGGAACAGTGTTAGTCAAAGTCTGAATGTCGGAAGGTCAGCTTGAATCTGTTGCTTTCTCCACCATTCGAACAATCCTTCGCTGCAATCTTCGATTAAGTTTTCTCTTGCGGCCACGTCCAGGGATGTTGGCTACAGTGCCGTGGGCCTTAAACTTCCTGATAACATTGCGTACCGTGGCGCAGAAACATGAAGGTCTCTGGAGATGGACTTGTAGCCTTGAGATTGTCCATGCTTGGCCACAATCTTGTGTCTGACCTCCTCAGACAATTCTCTGGTTTTCTTTATTTTCTCCATGCTCTTTGACACAATACACACCGTACACACCGTACACACAGCACACACACACACACACACACACACACACACACACACACACACACACACACACACACACTGACACAAAACAGCAGAATGACTCCTTTTCTCTATTCAAACTGGTAGAATGAGTGATTTTTATATTGCAGTTACCTGCAACTCACCACAGGTGAGTTCAATTCCACCAAAGTAAAGGGGAATCAGCTGCTTGAAATCAATTCTTTCTAACAACTTCTCAAAGGTGCCAATAATATTGTCCATGCCATTTTAGGATTTCTGTGTGGAATAAGCTAAGATTTAGTAACATTTTCAGCTTTTGTGGTTTTGTTCCACTGAAAACCAAAGAAATACAAATGTGGACACCAAAAGATTTTTTACTTTCAACAATTTTCTGGAAGAAATGGTGCATTAGTTGAAAAAAGTGCCAGGATGTTAATATTTTTGGCCACGACTGTATATTGGTATACATATCGACTGTATACATATCATGTATACATATCATGTGTGGCATTCTGTCTGTGTGTTTGTCTGCTTGTATGTCTATCTCCTGCAGGGCACAATTTCAAACCAATCATTATGAAACTTCAGCGAATGGTGGAGTTGGTCATATGGAAGAAGCTAATTGATTTTTCAGTCAAAATGTCAACATAGGCCAAAGGTCAACAACTTTGTCAAATTTGCAACATCCTCAATTTTCATCGCATTCACTTCGAATTTGAAGAGGATTTGCATATCTAGTCACTGAATTCAACCACCATCTTTTGAGGTCAACTTGGTCCAAAAGGTCAATATAGGCCATATTTCTAAAATCGTCAATTTTCATTCGATGGATATGAAATTTGAACAGGATTTGCATATTTAGTCATTGAATTCAACCACCAATTATTTTTGAGGTCAACATAATTATTCAACCACAAAGGTCAACATAGTCCAAAAGGTCAACATCGGCCAAATTTCTAAAAAAAAATCATCAATTTTCATCCAATTGACCAGAAATTTGAACCGGATTTGCATATTTAGTCGTTGAATTCAACCACCAATTATTTTGAGGTCAATATTGTCCAAAAGGTCAACATCAGCCAAATTTCTAAAAATCATCAATTTTCATCCAATTGACCAGAAATTTGAATCGGATTTGCATATTTAGTCGTTGAATTCAACCACCAATTATTTTGAGATCAACTTATGCAAAAAGGTCAACATAGGCCGAATTTCTAAAATCACCAATTTTCATCTGATTGACCTGCAATTTGAAGAGGATTTTCATATTTAGTTGTTGAATTCAACCACCAATTATTTTGAGGTCAATTCATGCCAAAAGGTCAACATAGGCCACATTTCTAAAATCGTCAATTTTCATTTGATTGATTTGAAATTTTAAGAGGATTTGCATATTTATTTATTGAATTCAACCACCAATTATTTTTGAGGTCAAAATAGGCACAAAGGTCAACATAGGCCACATTTATAAAATCATCGATTTTCATCCGATTAACCTGAAATTTTAAGAGGATTTGCATATTTAGTCATTGAATTCAACCTCCAATTTATTTTTGGGGTCACCTTATGCCAAAAGGTCAACATAGGCCACATTTCTAAAATCGTCAATTTTCATTTGATTGATTTGAAATTTTAAGAGGATTTGCATATTTATTTATTGAATTCAACCACCAATTATTTTTGAGGTCAAAATAGGCACAAAGGTCAACATAGGCCACATTTATAAAATCATCGATTTTCATCCGATTAACCTGAAATTTTAAGAGGATTTGCATATTTAGTCATTGAATTCAACCTCCAATTTATTTTTGGGGTCACCTTATGCCAAAAGGTCAACATAGGCCGAATTTCTAAAATCATCTATTTTCACCAAATTGATTTTAAATTTGAAGTGGATTTTAATATTTAGTCGTTGAATTCAGCCACCAATTATTTTTGAGGTCAAAATAGGCACAAAGGTCAACATAGGCCACATTTATAAAATCATCGATTTTCATCCGATTAACCTGAAATTTTAAGAGGATTTGTATATTTAGTCGTTGAATTCAACCTCCAATTATTTTGAGATCACCTTGTGCCAAAAGGTCAACATAGGCGGAATTTCTAAAATCATCTATTTTCACCCGATTGATTTTAAATTTGAAGTGGATTTTAATATTTAGTCGTTGAATTCAACCACCAATTATTTTTGAGGTCAAAATAGGCACAAAGGTCAACATAGGCCACATTTATAAAATCATAGATTTTCATCCAATTAACCTGAAATTTTAAGAGGATTTGCATATTTAGTCGTTGAATTCAACCTCCAATTATTTTTGGGGTCACCTTGTGCCAAAAGGTCAACATAGGCGGAATTTCTAAAATCATCTATTTTCACCCGATTGATTTTAAATTTGAAGTGGATTTTAATATTTAGTCGTTGAATTCAACCACCAATTATATTTGAGGTCAAATTTGTTTCAGGGATTTCGCAAGCATTGTGCTCTGCACGCCATCTTTGTTGTTTATTTTTTCCCATGTATTTTCCAGAAATGTCAAATATCATCATCTGTGGACCGTTACTGTTACCTGTCCACATCACAACCCAATAGACTGAGCAGCACTTGCCTGTATGTACGAGTCCGGTGTCCCTTTGAAAGGAATAGTTCAGGTGTTGTGCACTCACCTTTGAACTGTCTCATCTGGAGTACATTCCCGATCTGACTTTAATCTGTCTGGCACCAAAGAGGTCGCCATCCCTCGCACCTGCTGGAACATCTTGCTGGTTGACCCTCAAGACGATTCGACTATGGCACCTCCTCACATACTCTCAACCAATGGTCCATCGCAGAGGCTGAAACAGATCGGGATAAGAAAGAAAAACAACAACAAAAACACAATGTGTCCCTTATGATGGGTGATCAGTAAATCCGTAGCTTGCTCCCAACAAGCCAATCGCTGACATTGACGAAAGTTTTGTGTTCATACCTTTCACCTGAACCGTCACAAACATTTTTTGTGGTGCTTCCATGTGAGGCCACAGACTTATTGATCAACGTTTACATTCGCAATATGAGGTCGTTGTTATCTTACTGTGATGAATGCGCATCCACACTTACCAGCCCCTTTGGTTACACGGCAGGTGTGATGACGCAGGTAACTTTTGAGCGTTAATCGGACGTGTTCAGGTTCACACTCACCGAAGCTTACAGGGCAACGGGTCTTGATCACAGCGGGAATGAACATGATGGTCAACATCCATCATTGTCATTCGTTCATCATAAACTCAAATGAATTGAGTACAGGTAATTCAACTGAAACTATAAAATATATGACGTCGTATGGTGACGCAGTTTATTTCACTGTTTATCAATATGGAAGAGTCATCTATTTATTATTTAGACAATTATGGTATAATTTTTTATTTCCCTCCCTCCCCTTCTCCTTGCTCCTCCCTCCCCTTCTCCTTGCCCCTCCCTCCCCTTTTCCTTGCTCCTCCCTCCTCTTCCCTTGCCCCTCCCTCCCCTTCTCCTTGCCCCTCCCTCCCGTTCTCCTTGCCCCTTCCCCCCATTCTCCTGGCCCCTCCCTCCCCTTTTCCTTGCTCCTCCCTCCTCTTCCCTTGCTCCTCCCTCCTCTTCCCTTCCCCCTCCCTCCCCTTCTCCTTTCCCCGCCCTCCCCTTCTCCTTGCCCCTCCCTCCCCTTTTCCTTGCTCCTCCCTCTTCCCTTGCTCCTCCTTCCTCTTCCCTTGCCCCTCCCTCCCCTTCTCCTTGCCCCTCCCTCCCCTTCTCCTTGCCCCTCCCTCCCCTTCTCCTTGCCCCTCCCTCCCCTTTTCCTTGCCCCGCCCTCCCCTTTTCCTTGCTCCTCCCCTTCTCCTTGCCCCTCCCTCCCCTTCTCCTTGCCCCTCCCTCCCCTTCTCCTTGCCCCTTCCCCCCATTCTCCTGGCCCCTCCCTCCCCTTCCCTGGCCCCTCCCTCCCCTTCCCTGGCCCCTCCTTCATTCCATTGTACGTCCAAAGTTTTCATGTTTGACCCTCCTTTCGCCCATAGCTCCGTTATTGATGGTCGGATTGTGAACTGAGATTCTGTGTTTTTGTTCTGGGAAAACACAAAACACCTTCAAATGCTGAATCACTGGGAAGGCAATGGCAAACCTCCATGTGCATGCCCTTTCTTTTGAGACGACGTTCGTGGCATCTCATATTCTCATGTGCTGTTTCCATTGAATTTGCAATTCCAATACAATAAAGATCGAACAAGATGAAAGAACCTTTGGAAAATGTTATTAACCCTTCATGCGCCAAGTGTCAGCGACGAAACCAGGTAAACCTCAGGTAGTCTGGTTTAAAAGGTCATTGCAAATACATCCCAGGTAGATTGGTTTAAAAAGTCAATGCAAATACATTCCTGGTAGGTTTGTGGTGTGAGTGTGTGTGTGTGTGTGTGTGTGTGTGTGTGTGTGTGTGTGTGTGTGTGTGTGTGTGTGTGTGTGTGTGTGTGTGTGGATTGGATGGTTCCACTGTGGTTGTGGCCCACACCTTTTGGCTATATATGTGGGACAAACATGATCGGCCTGTCGGCCTCCTATGCCGAATTTTCATGGTAATTCCACGTTGTCTTCTTTACTCTTGTCCAATGTTTTAATGGGTTCGTGATAATACCTTGTAGACAAAACCTCTGTGGGTTCCTGATGATACTTGGTGGACAAAACCTCTGCGGGTTCCTGATGGTACCTGGTGGACAAAACCTCTGTGGGTTCCTGGTGATACTTGGTGGACAAAACCCCTGTGGGTTCTTGATGATACTTGGTAGACAAAACCTCTTTGGGTTCCTGATGATACCTGGTGGACAACACCTCTTTGGGTTCCTGATGATACCTGGTGGACAACACCTCTGTGGGTTCCTGGTGATACCTGGTGGACAAAACCTCTGTGGGTTCCTGATGATACTTGGTAGACAAAACCTCTTTGGGTTCCTGATGATACCTTGTGGACAACACCTCTTTGGGTTCCTGATGATACCTGGTGGACAAAACCCCTGCGGGTTCTTGATGATACTTGGTAGACAAAACCTCTTTGGGTTCCTGATGATACCTGGTGGACAACACCTCTTTGGGTTCCTGATGATACCTGATGGACAACACCTCTGTGGGTTCCTGATGATACCTGGTGGACAAAACCTCTGTGGGTTCCTGATGATACCTGGTGGACAAAACCTCTGTGGGTTCCAGATGATACTTGGTAGACAAAACCTCTTTGGGTTCCTGATGATACCTTGTGGACAAAACCTCTGTGGGTTCCTGGTGATACCTGGTGGACAAAACACCTGCGGGTTCTTGATGATACTTGGTAGACAAAACCTCTGTGGAATCACCCACAGTTCTTGTTGTAATCCTGTAAGACAAGAAATGTCGATCTTGAGCTATTTTTGGCCAAGCACTGTTTCCTGCACAGCAGTTAGAGATGGATCATGGATGTACATATTCTCACGTATTACCTTTATGTCATTCAATGATCCCTTTGAGTATCGCGTGGTATGTCGTTATTTTCACTGATTTATAATCTTACTCTCACTCGTTACCCTACCTTATTCGCTCTTGGACTGCACGTTGTAACACGTTTGTCTGAGACGATCTGCAGTAGCTGCCACGGAAATCCTTCAGAGTTGTCTTCCTGTTCAATGACTGATTCACCTGTTTCCTCCTGATGATTGTTTTGCAATGAGCAGTATGAACCGAGGCAGGTATAGAGGGGTCAATATATGGTTGAACCCCCAAAAAATTGATACAAAAGGTTTTTCAATGGATTCTGGTACCATTGGGCATGCTAAATAACATACTAAAAAATCTAGTAACATCTGACTTCCGGAAAGGGGTCATTTTCAAGATGGCGTCCAAGATGGCCGCCAGGAGCTTAAAATGGCCATATCTCAATTATTATTCAACCGAGAAAGGTGGTTTTGGTGTCTAACCCTAGGTTTTAGGGCCCAAGGAATCCAATTGAATCAATAAAATTACCATCAGTTAATTATTTATTGACAAGTCCAAGATGGCATCCCAAGGTGACATCCTGATCCACTAAAATGGCTCTGTCGAATAGTAGTCAACCTCGAGAGATATTTTCAGTGTGTATACCTAGGTTTAAGGGGCCCAGGAAATCATCAAAATTACTTAAATAAGCACAAAGTAATCAGGTAATCCAGTAAGCCAGGTTTACCAGCCCATTACGCATTTGTTGTCTTATACAGTTAGTCGCTATTCATCGTCATCCTCCGACTCACCAGCTAATGAACCAAGTGTGTGTTTCAGATTGGAGATAAGAGTGTAATGTGTCAACACCACTGCCACCTGTGACTCCAGTCCACAGTATTCAGTGATCATTACAGACAAAGGTTTGTACAAAGCTTGAGAGGTTATGGCGAGGGACAGACTATTTTATATTGGGGAGGGAGGGGGGGGGGAGGGGGGGACTGAAAAATCTGACAAACAATTAATTTTCATCTCAAAAGGAATAAGCATATTATTTGGTACATGTATGCATAAACAAAATCCATATTTTTTAGACATTTCCAAAAGAAATGTACACAACTTTTCCCAGCTATTCCCTCCCAGCTTTTGTCCCAGTACACAACTAGACGATATGGACTACCATGTACTACTGCCTGTGGACCGTGACAACTTGAAGAATGTGACAATCCACATAACAAGTTTCTTCCAGAGGAGTCGGAGGATGACGATGAATAGCGACTAACTGTATAAGACAACAAATGCCTAATGGGCTGGTAAACCTGGCTTACTGGATTACCTGATTACTTTGTGCTTATTTAAGTAATTTTGATGATTTCCTGGGCCCCTTAAACCTAGGTATACGCACTGAAAAAATCTCTCTAGGTTGACTACTATTCGACAGAGCCATTTTAGTGGATCAGGATGTCACCTTGGGATGCCATCTTGGACTTGTCAATAAATAATTAACTGATGGTAATTTTATTGATTCAATTGGATTCCTTGGGCCCCAAAACCTAGGGTTAGACACCAAAACCACCTTTCTAGGTTGAATAATAATTGAGATATGGCCATTTTAAGCTCCTGGCGGCCATCTTGGACGCCATCTTGAAAATGACCCCTTTCCGGAAGTCAGATGTTACTAGATTTTTAGTATGTTATTTAGCATGCCCAATGGTACCAGAATCCATTGAAAAACCTTTTGTATCAAATTTTTTGGGGTTAGGTGAGTTTTTTTCGTATGTTGACCCTACTAGTAAGCAGGTAGCCAACGACACCAGATCCAACTGTCAGTTCATTTGAAAGGTTGTTAACGGTGTGGCCAGTATCAAAAGTAGATAACTACTACTACTACTACTACTACTACTACTACTACTACGCCACGCTAGCTGCTCCTCGAGCCGTGCCATTTTCGACATTTCCTTCTCATCCTCTTCCGTTTGTATTTTTGGTTTATTTGGGTTATTTGAACCGAGTTGGTTCATTTTGTTACTTTACTTTGATGTCCCGTTTGAGTTATTAGCCCTTTGTGTTCGGGCCTAGCCGCGGCGTGCGGCCGCACCCGTGTGGGACTAGATTTGCCGCGCCCGATTTGTGGCGTATCACAAACTGTTTGACTTCCTTGTTTTTGCTTAATCACCCTTGACTTTCTGTGCTATATTTGCATAGTTTTGGCGATTAAGCCGATAAGTTATTTGCTCAACGCGCGTTTGATTATCCTTTTGAGTTAATCATCAGCACACCAGTACGGTCGTGCTGAAATAAGCAGAAGCTCGCGAACGAGCTCATTGATATTTTTTTCCCATTTTCATTTGACGGGAAATATACCGTTAATAGTAATCATGCCTCTGGATGGTACGTGGGCAAAAATGGCCGCTACTACCTCTGGTGCAGGTGGGAACCGCCCTGCCCACCCGTTTAAGACGTTAACAAGGAAGCACGGGGTGAAATGCGAGTTGGGACAAATCACCCAAATAGAGGCCTATGTGAACGCACTCGCTAGTGTGGTTGATCCAGCAACGATAGTTGCAGCCTCGAAAATGTATGGACAAGCTGTGTTCTTTCTTAACTCGGAGGCTGCAGCAAACAAAGCCATTGAGAAAGGGATTAGTGTGGGAGGACTCTTTGTACAAGTCGAGCCACTCTCAAGTCTTGGTACAAGGATAATTATATCTAATATACCTCCTTACGTGCCTGACAATGTCGTGGTGCCTTTCCTGGAACGACTGGGAGTGTTGAGATCACCCATCAAGCCTGTGCCTTTGGGCTGTCATGAGCCCTCCCTACAACATGTCTGGTCTTTTAAAAGACAAGTCTCCATTGAATTGGGAAAGGAGGCTGAATGTGAGGGGTCGTTTGTTATTCCTTTTGACGGAAAGAATTACAGGGTGTTTTATATGACAAACGAACCCCGTTGTTTTGTATGCAAAGCGAAGGATCACAGGAGAGCAGACTGCCCCACCATCATTAAAGAGGTTGCAGCTCCTCAACGTCCAGATCAGCCTCGAGAGGATCCCAGCGTCACTGTAGGTAACCTAAGAGAGGCGGTTGCTCCTTTGTGCTCGAGGGCAGTGGACCCTCAAGAAAGTTCTATACCAGCTTCTCATCCCAACTCTTCCGCTGCCATAAATCGATGGCAGGCAGTGGGAGCAGGGAAGGCAAAGAGAGCACAGAAGAGGAAATCAGAACCCGCAGAGGATGGGACCACGGAACACCCTGGTACAATTGAGGATGACACGGGAAGTAATGTGTCAAAGGGATTTGTAAAGCCTAGTATTCTGAAGGAGAAAAGAGTGGTAACCCAATCTGAAGAAATGGAAGAAGAAGAAGAAGAGGAAACTATTCATCAAACGACAGGATATGGAGAGTCTTCTCTCTCAGATCCACCCAAAGACAGTTTGAAGAATGAACAGGAAGGGAGACCATCAGGTAGTAAACCCAGCACGGTAAAGACAAACAACCTAGAGGTATCTGACTTGACAGGGCCAAACGATACTGTGATGTTGGCTCCTGAGAAAATGCATCCAATAATAACAACTGCAACGAAGCTTCAAAATAAACCAGGGATTGAAACATCTACAAGAGCAGTTCTGAACCGAAGGATTAACACCGAAGTTTCAAAGGATTCTGAAGTAGCATTCATCGGTGGGACAGACAGAGAGAGGGAACCAGACACACAAGCATAAATAAAGTTGCTGGCACTGACCGACATCTCAGGTGATGTCACTTCACTCACTGTTTGTGCATAAAGGGGAATAGTTGAGCACATCTCTATTTTACCACCCCAAAAGGTTGGATCTCCTATACCAACTGAGGAGGAGGCATCCATTCCCACAGGTGAAGCAACGTCCGCCGCATCAGAGCCAAAGGAGCGTTCCTCTGCGCCAGAAGATTATGCCAAGTCAGCCTTGAGAGACGACATGGCAGAAGACTTGACACATTGTACAAGTACACCAAAGGAGAAGGATATTGAACCTCCAGACAGCGATGATGAGGAAAGTATTGGTGATGGGGAAGACTATCAAGGGTCACTGACTGGTTTAGAGACAGACCTACCTGCAGGACGCCATTCCTGCATTCCCAGCCAGGAGATACCCGAGTTCCTGGAACAAAGCTTGCATAGCAGGAAGAAAGTGGAAAATGCGCTGAAACGGTGGAAAGATTATGACTTGCTAGTGCATTCCTTGTATGCACTAAGGAGAGAGGGACATAAAACAAGGACTTCAGGCTCGGCCGAACAAGCCCGAGTCAGGAAGTTTCTAGCAAAGTTGTTGAGTTACGGGCCTGAATATAAAGTCGTTTAGGAGGATGAAATTCACAGAAACAAAACTCTCAATACAATAATGACATCAAACTTACGAATAGGATCATTGAATGTCAATGGCTGTAAGGATGCATTCCGTGTGCACCAGGTATTGTCATTCTGTGTGAAGGAAAAACTTGAAGTAACCTTTCTGCAGGAAACCCACACGACCCCAGAGGCTGCATCCCGATGGGAAAACCAATGGGAAGGCTTGGCCTTTTTCAGTCACCTAACGGACACATCTTGTGGAGTGGCTACCCTCTTTTCACCAAAGAGGAAACCTGAAATACTTGTCGTAAAGGAAGCCAGTGTGTGGCGGTTGCTACATATAAAAGCAAAGTTTGAAGAATTTGTTGTCAATTTCGTCAACATTTATGCACCTTGTGTAGGAGTTGCAAGGGGGATTTTCTTCAACCGGTTGCAGAGATTCATGCTCACCTTGCCTGGTGAAGAGTGTGTAATTCTTGGAGGAGACTTTAATTGCACTCTAAACCCCTCCCTTGATCGAATAGGTCAGGAGCCGCATAATCCCTCTGTAAGAATATTACAACAAACCATAACACTGTTAAACTTGAGGGATACTTGTCACATACAACACCCCACAGACAGAACATTCACGTATACGAGTATCAGAGGTGGTCATATATCACAATCCCGGCTCGATAGAATTTACGTGTCTCACCGTTGGTGTAAGATTGTCAGTGACTCCGGCATAAAAGTTGCCCATTTCACAGATCACAACTTGGCCTGGATTAAGTTTTCCCTGGTGGAAACAAGGCGAGGCCCTGGCTTGTGGCACCTGAACAATGCTCTAAGTCAGGATGAAGCCTTTTTGTCAATCTTTTTGAATTTTTGGCAAGCCTGGAGGAATAAAAAAGGAGATTTTTGCTCACTTGGATTCTGGTGGGATGTAGGCAGAGTACGATTGAAATTGCTGTGTCAGGAATACTCGTATGGATCGAGCAAAACACTTGGGTTAGGGATCAAAAGACTGGAAGAGGAACTGCTGCACCTTGAGAATCACCTGGCCACACTTACCTCTACTGAACTGCAGGCATACCAAGAAAAAAAGAGCACCCTTAAAGCATGTAGTCGTGTGAAGGCACGAGGGGCGTATGTGCGCTCTCGTTTGCAGTTTATTTCTGAGGATGAATATGTCCTGAATTATCTCAAAGGGGTGGAAAAACGCAAAGGTCAATTCAGGACTATAGCGAGTGTTCTCGCAGAAGATGGTCTCTTGCTCAATGGCTCTGAGGGTGTTCAAAAACGAATTAGAGCCTTTTACGCTCAGCTGTATTCGGGTAAGAGCACAGATGCAGGTGCAGGTGGCACTTTGTGGAGTAGTCTTCCTGAAGCCTCTGTAGAAGACCGGGAGCAGCTGGAGACTCCATTATCTCTGGAAGAATTGAAAACCGCCCTGCACAGCCTAACAAGAGATAAATCCCCTGGCATGGATGGCTTATCATGTGAATTCTATACAAAAGTATGGGACTTGGTTGGACCTGATTACCTAAGCGTAGCTCAGGAAGCATGTGATACAGGTATAATGCCCCTTTCTTGGCGTCGAGCGATGCTGGTCTTGATTCCCAAGGAGGGTGACTTGAGAGACTTGAAGAATTACCGCCCTGTGTCTCTGCTGTGTGTGGATTATAAGGTCATGGCTAAAATGTTGTCACTCCGTCTCGGACCAGTCCTGACAAAATTAGTCAGCCCGGACCAATCTTATGCCATTCCAGGCAGGACAATACATGACAACATATCCCTTGTCAGAGACCTGATACAGTATGCGGACATGACTCGGACTCAAGTCGGATTTCTTTCCTTGGATCAGGAGAAAGCCTTTGACCAGATGAACCATGAGTATCTGTTTGAAACCTTGCTAACATTTGGGTTGGGGAGGAGATTTGTAGGCATGATTCAGACGTTGTACATGTCGGCAGAATGCCTAGTCAAAGTCAACGGTTTCTTGCTCGCGCCCTTTCCATTTGAGAGAGGAATAAGACAAGGATGTCCCCTGTCCGGCCAATTATATTCCCTATGTATCGAAGCCTTCTTTTGTTTGATGAGAAGAAGGCTAACTGGCATTGTGGTGCCACACAACACGGTCAACCTCAAACTTTCTGCATATGCAGATGATGTTCTCGTGTTTGCCAGTAAAGCAAGGGATATGCAAATAGTTTATGATTGTCAGCAGGTCTATTCAGCAGCATCGTCTGCTACAATCAATTGGAGGAAAAGCTCGGGGCTTCTAATTGGACAAATGCAGGTAAAGGAGTTACCAACACTTTTTCAGAAATTGACCTGGAGTCGCAATGAGCTCAAATATTTGGGGGTGCACTTATCCACTTCCCATGGGTCCTCACCACTCATTAACTGGAACACTTTAGGGGACAAGATCGAAGCAAAGTTGAGAGACTGGAGTGGACTACTAAAAGTCCTGTCTCTGAGGGGAAAAACACTCCTTATTAAACAGTTTATAATTCCGAAGTTAGTATTCAGGCTCTCTTGCATAAGCACTCCAGAGGAGTTTCTGGTTAAGATGCAGAGGAAGCTACTGGACTACTTTTGGAATGGTAAACACTGGGTTTCCCTGGGCATTCTGAGCTTGCCTTTTTCAGAAGGTGGACAGTCTTTTCCCTGCCTTCGAAGCCACTACCACGCATCCAGGCTGAAGACCATACAACGTTACCTACATGTGAACCCTGCACCGCAATGGTGCTCACTGGCATCATACTTCTTCAGCAAAGTGCTCAATCTTGGGTACAAAAGGAATCTTTTCATCATTACATCTCGGAGCCTGTCTAGTGCTACATTGCCTCTTTTTTATCAAGAAATGCTGAAGGCTTGGAATGTAGTCGACATACAAAGAACAGTTCCTTATCCAGGCAAGGACCTGTTAGAAGAACCGCTCATTCTCAACCCTCTTCTACAGGGCCCAACTCTGGCTTCCTTTTCAGTAAGAAGGAGCCTCTTAGCTGGTAGCATATCCACAGTGGGAGACCTTCTGAACGATGGTAAGAGAACGCTTTTACCCAAGGAACTCGCAGCGAAAATGGGCCTGAGGACAATCAGGATCCCCTCCAGGATACTTGAAGAGGTCAAAAGCTCCTTGCCTCCCGATTGTCTGGAATATCTAGAGAATCCCAAAGAGGGTGATGGCTCTGGACAGATGTCCATCGGTAACTCCATGGATTTTAAAATCCGAGCACGATGTTGCGAGCTCTCTCAGCCAATACCTGCAAACAATATGAGTAAGACCCCTGGCACAGTGGAAATGTCGTTCTGTGGGCTATCAAGGAAAAATATATACCTGCTAGTGATCCACTCGCTCCATTATATAGCTCTTGCAACCCGACTGGATACTCCCTGGCGTGAGATTCTTCCACTTCCTTCGACGGTTCATCCACGTTGGGATTCACTTTACCTCTACCCAACGCCAAGAATGATGGCAGACTTAAGTTGGAGGTTGCTACATGGGGCACTGAGCTCTGGATCTATGATGCGGCATTTCACTAACTTCCCAGAGGAATGCTGCTTTTGTGGTGAAAGGGAAACTATATTTCACATATACCTTCAATGCCACCGTCTTGAATCGGTGTTCTTACTGATGAAAAATCTTCTCTTGCGCTTCTGGCTTCACTTCTCTCCAACACTTTTTATCATCGGGCACCCGGTAAAGAAACTAAGCAAGTCACGAGATCTCCTTGTTAACTTAATTTTAGCCTGTGCAAAAATGGCAATATATAAAACCAGGAAGGCAAAAATAGAGAAAGATGTGGTGGAACACAGTTCTGTATGGCTGAAGGGCTTAATACGCTCACGCATTATTTCGGAGTACAAGGCGGCAGAATATAGTAACACTGTTCAAAAGTTTAAGGAAACCTAAACTATAAATGATGCACTTTGTACGGTTTCCCCACAAGATACTTTGCTCTTATTTGTATAAATGTGTTATTTGGCATTCTTTTTGGTGTTCTTTGGCGTTCTTTTTTTGGTGTTCTTTGGCGTTCTTTTACCTTCCCCTTATCTGTCTTGGTAGTGCTTTCTCTTCAAAATGCTCTACCTTGTCTACTGTAGTTCAAACCATGGACTTGCAGAGATGAGGAATTGAGCGACATTAAACTGGGAACATATGTTTGCCTGAGCTTGCATGAGCTCTGAACGCAAATCTCTGTAACCTTTCCAACAAAAGCACTACTACTACTATTATTACCACTATTACTACTATTGTTACCACCACCACCACTACTACTACCACTACTACCACTACCACTATTACCACGACCACTACTACAACTACTACTACAACTACTATTACTACTACTACTACTACTACTACTACTAATATTACTACTACGAGTACTACTATTATTACTACTACTACTACTTCTACTACTACTACTACTACTACTACTTTTTTGTTTTTGTTTTTGTATACTGAATCGAGGCTCGTGAAAGAGCTAACATTTACTTCACAAACAAATCAACCAGACAAACAAAATATATAAAAACAGGGAGCGGAAGACAAGATGGGGAGAGAAGGGGAAGCACACAAACACTTGAGAGCACACAACATTTGAGAGCAGGGAGATGTGTGGGAGGGAGAGGGCTTGGTGGGGAGGAGGCGTGGGAAGGTGGGGGGGGGGGGGGGAGGGGGGGAGAAGAAATATAAAACACAAGGACACCAAGGACTTCCAGGACAGAAGTTGGTATTTTAAAAAAGTGGAATTGGGGTGAAATTAGCGGGAGTAGAAAAGATCAAGGTTTTGGATGGGGGAAGATAAGAGATGGTGGTGATACTTATATTTAAGGATCATGAGTGTTGTTGCAGAGTGAGTACAATAATCTTAAATATTTCCGAATTAGGAGTAGAGCATCACTGCCGATTGAATAAAACGTTACTCTGGGTTCTAATTCACTTGTCGCTATCATCTATGAAGATGTGACTGCAAAAGTTTGGACAAATACGACAATGTTCCGATTACAGCGAAATGGTGATCACGAAACAAAAATTTTTGGAAACCCCTCTCTCAAAATCCTTTAAAAACCCCTACCACTATTACCACTACTACTACTACTACTACTACTACTACTACTACTACTACTACTACTACTAATTATTATTACTACTACTACCACCACTATTACTACTACCACCACCACTATTACTATTACTACTATTATTACCACCACCACTATTATTGTTCTAGTTGTTTCCATCTTCCCATCCCTTGCTCTCCCACCCCTTTGTTATTGTTCCACCCTCTCCCATTATTTATTAAGCTTCCTCTACAGGGTAGGAGAACGTTATATCTGTTGTAGGGTTTGTTTCTACATTTAGCGCCCCCGATTTTAATGGTGCCACAGAGTTTCTTAGACCCCAAGGAATACTAAAACACCACTTAGAAATTAATTTTTTTATTTTCTTCCTGCACCCTTAATACTCCAAATCTCCGATCTGTATGAAAATTAGCATGAATAATGTGAAAAGAAAGTACGCGGGGTTGACATACCGGTAATTTTTTGGCCTTGATATTTGGTCTCGTCTGTCCGATCGTGTGTCCATGTGTCCGCAACCATATCTCGAAGATGTATGGACCAGTTTTGTTCATACTTGGCAGAAAGACAATACATGAGGGTATACATATGCACATCATTTTGTTTCGCGATGCAATCAAAGATGGCTGACTGGCGGCCATTTTCGTTGTAAAACCCTCCTCCCCCTACCCCTACCCTCCCCCCCCCCCCCCCCATGTTGAACACGTCCTCAACCATTTCTTGGACATGCATTTACTGATTTCGTTCAAACTTTGCACACAGATAATGAATGGTGGGTTACATAAGCAAGTCATTTATTTTCGAGATTATATCCAAGATGGCCGACTGGTGGCCATTTTGTTATTTAAACATGTCCCCAACCTTTTCTCGACATGCATGGACCGATTTTCTTCAAACTTGGCACAAAGACAATACATGAGAGTATACATATGCAGAAGATTTTGTTTTGGAATCAGACCAAAGATGGCCGACTGACGGCATTTTTCTCCGTACAGCAAAATTACAAAAACCACGAAAACATATAACATTTATGTATTTTCTTCGTTTTTTTCTATCTTGACATTTTTTGATCTTGACCTAATTTTAAGGTCATGACCTCATTTCTAAGGTCATGACCATTTCTAAGGTCATGACCTAATTATAGTCGTTTTTATATTTTTCACCATAACTCGACTAAAGTTTGTCCGTTCAGAACGAAATTGCCCTCTCTAGCTAGCCTAGAGCAAGTTGTATTTTAATTAATTTACATCATACACCTCTGGGTTAAAGGTCAAGGTCTTACACCCCTCGGAGTACAAAAACACCATTTGGGCACTTCCATGATAACTGGCCTAACATTTTGAGTACCTCAGGATCAGAAAGCGATAGGCAGAACTGTCAGAAATTTATTATAACTTGTAATATTTTGGTTGTTCGATAGTTGGACCTATCCCTAATGCATGACATAAAAATTAGTTTACACCTAACATTGTCTGTACAAGATATTGTTACGTTTGTGGGGGGTAGGCAATACCTTAGTTCAGGTAGAATTGCATAGGTAGTGTGCGCCGACTGTCATGAAGAAGAAGAAACTCCATGTACCATAAGTAGGGATCCGTTTGACCGTATGTTGTGCAAGCACTTGTTTTCTTTACCATCACGAGGGGTGGGGTTGTGTTAATTAGTTAGGCATTATGGGTAATTAATCCCCTGTATGTGATGGCCTCTGGTATTTTTCCTCTGTTCCTAATGACACCAGCAGCACACACACAAAGCCAGGCAATCACGCATTTATAACACGAAATAAAACCAACTGGAAACAGGACATTGAGCACTACCGCAGATACCACCGACCTGGTGATCACAAAGGCCGGCAAGGTCTGTAAGGCCACACCCTGAAGAGCAGTGATTGGTCTGGGATTGATTGGAGCAAGGACTGCTAAGATGGGACAATTGGATTGGTAGAGCAGGCACAGATGACGTCAGAGCCTTGAGTATAAAAGAACGCTCTTCCCGACATTTTGGCCTCTTGAGCAAGGGACATTGATTGAGACACCACGAGTTTTCTTCTCTTGACTTCCTCTTGGATTGCTCTGATTTTCGGGATTTGACAACGAACGGTCGAAGTTCACGAGTACTCTCTTGACTTTCTCTTGACTTCCTCTCATCTTCTGGCTTTGGTGGTGAACGGTCACGATTTCATGTCCCACTTTGCTTCTGGATTTCACGGCGAGCGGTCGGTGTTCATAGCGCTCCTGTGCGAGGGGAATTCATTGACGAGTACCTGAACATTTTGTAGCACTCTTGCTATCCATAATGATAGCAAGATCATATCTGGACATTGGAAGTCTGGACAATAGGGAGGACGAGCGCGGATGAGTGAATGAGGGCGCGTGGAGGCCTTTTTTCCTGCTAAGGCCGGTGCCGCATCTGGATTGCGCGATCGGGGCCTGGGCAACTCCTGACGAGGTTCAAGAGCAGCTTGGAGCTAAGTGCCCACAAAAATAACACGCATTTATTTTCACCTTATTTTTCCCTTTGTGTGTATTCGAGTCTGTATGGGGACGTCCCGCTTAGGAGGTTTTATTCTGTTACTGGCATTTCTTTAATAAAGCCAGTATTTTTGTACATTTTAATTCTGTGTCAGTTTGAGCTAATTGATTTATCACAGGTTCGAAGACGTCGGGTGGAAGCCGTCCCAGGTAAGTTCGTCATTCTCCTTTCCCTCGCGTGTAAAGATTACTGTCATCATTGGATTGAACACCTTGGAGTTCAAGTTTGATTGGTCATCCATGTTGCCCTGCGGTGTTCACTGCAGGGTAGACACATGACAATATTCACTCATTGGTTGGTAACTGAAGTTACCTGAAAAAGACATGACAAAATCTCAGTATTGTTTGAATTCATCTCAAAGTTTCAGTGAATTAAATGGAGGCCATTTGAGATAGAACACAGTTATATAATGAATATGAAATTTTATTTCTAATTAGGAACAACATTCAACAAATACTTGGTAACTGTTGTTATGGTAACTGATGTTACAGTTTGTCCATAATGAAATCCCATTAGCCCCTAGTTCGCCCATCCCGTGCACAGCAGGAGACTGGGTTTTGCAATCACTTATGTATCTGTGTGTGTGTGTGTGTGTGTGTGTGTGTGAGTGCATATGTGTGTGTGTGTATGCATGTGTGTGTGTCTGTATGTGTGTGTGTGTCTGTATGTGTGTGTGTGTCTGTATGTGTGTGTGTGTGTGTCTGCGTGTATGTGTTTGTCTGTGTGTATGTGTGTGTGTGTTTGTCTGTGTGTATGTATGTGTGTGTGTGTGTCTGTGTGTGTGTCTGTGTGTGTGTCCGTATGTGTGTGTTTGTCTGTGTGTGTCTGTATGTATATGTCTGTGTGTGTGTGTGTGTGTGTGTGTGTGTGTGTGTGTGTGTGTGTGTGTGTGTGTTTGTGCGTGCCTGGGCCGTAACATTTTTACCATTTGAACTATTGTCATCAAATTTTCAACAAAGATTTATCTTACTATAATTCACCAAATGTCTGTCCGTCTGTCTGTCCATCCGTCCGTTCCCAGGTACCGCAAAAACGGCTGAACCGATCGCAACGAAATTTTGGGTGGGTAATCCTGGGACCCCCTGGAGTAAAATAGGCTATATTGTTTTTCCAATTTCAGCTTTGGTCTCCAGCATTTTCAGGTTTGGATTCCCGTCTAACATTATTGTCCCGGTCCCATTATTGTCCATTATTATACTTTGCAAAAACGGCTGCACCGATCGCAAAGATACACCCCCATGGCCGTGGGATTCCCACGGGTGACCCCACTAGTAATGATAATATGGAGAAGGCAAATTAATAAATTTGTCCAAAGGTTAAAGGTCAGCGTCACCTAAAATCATCAATTTTCATCCAATTGACCTAAAATTTCAATTTAGCATTTGGGTTTTGTCATCAAATTTTCAACAAAGCGTTGTTATCATAATATGGAGAAGGCAAATTCATCATTTGGTCAAAAGGTTAAAGGTTGTACATCTTTTTCCATGCTTGTACATATTTTTCCTCATTTGTACATCTTTTTCCCCACTTGTACAACTTTTTCCTCAAATGTATATCTTTTTCCCCACTTGTACATCTTTTTCCCCACTTGTACATCTTTTCTCCCACTTGTACATATTTTCCCCCACTTGTACATCTTTTTTCCCCAACTGTACATCTTTTTCCCCGCTTGTACATCTTTTTACCCGCTTGTACATCTTTTTCCCCAACTGTACATTTTTTCCCCGCTTGTACATCTTTTTTCCCCAATTGTGCAACTTTTTTCCCCAATTGTGCATATTTTCCCCCTCTTCTTGTCCTGGCTCTCAAGCCCTTTGGAACGATCATCACATTCAGTCACCGTTTTATCCTTATTGTGCACAGGTGGTGATGACTGATAACCATGAGGATGGAAACTGATGGGAGTGATTGAGAAACAAATAAAACTAAAGAGTTCATAGAACACCATACCTCATACAGTGTTTAGGTATATACTCCAATTTTGAATAAAATAATGATTTTAAAGATCTTTCAAACAATCCTGATGTTTAGCGCTACATACCAGTCTTACACACCACCCTTATACACCAACCACCAGTATACCCTGTAATAAGACGATGCTGGGTCAGTTTTGGAGATGGAGGCTTTATTGATTGCCGTGGAACGCAGCATCAATAAGTATCGTAAGTAGCCATATAAAGGTTGGTGGTGGCTTAACGGTTAAGGTGGCTGGCTTGAGATCTCAGGATCCTGAGTTCAAGCTCCTGTCATGCCGTTAGATAACACCAGGTGGGTTGATTCAGTCTTTCGTCCTTCAAAGATTGGCAAAATGAGTACCAGCTTACTGGTAATCGGGGCACTGCATCAGCGGCACAGACACGCTCCCAGGAAATGATGCAACCAGCAGCCACAGGCTGCATACGACGCACCATAGCTATATCGGCGGCCTCTTCTTCACCCCGATACTGCACCTTCTCACATGCCACGCCCACTTTCCAGATGCTACACTCGACAGCTCCCATTACATATGCTCCCATATACAACACGTTCAAGTTCTGCAAAACTGCAGGTTGTTGGAAGTATTACGAAGGCGATTTGTGTTCTGCAGTATTCTTGTATATAATTTAATTTACATGGAGATTTAATGGAGTATAAGTAAACTAGTGGGGTCACCTGTGGGAATCCCACGGGCATGGACGTTTGTGACATTTGGACATCTTGATTTAGATGAATGAATGAATGAATGATCGTTTTAAGGCCATTTTCCCCCGCTGGAGTGGGGGTTGGCCTTGCGGGGGGCCTTGGTTGACCTCATGGGGCCCTGTTTTGAGGCAATTTTTTATGGCCGGATGCCCTTCCTGACGCCAACCCTTAGTCGCCTCTTACGATGCGCAGGGATACAGTGTACCTATTCTAAATCGGGGTACACATCGGATCATTCATCCCAGCAAGCTGGTACTCAATTTGCCGACCTCTCCAACCCCTCGCTCTCCAACCCCTAGCTCCTCGCTCTCCAAACCCTCGCTCTCCAACCCTAGCTCCTCGCTCTCGAAACCCTTGCTCCTCGCTCTCCAACCTCTCGCTCCTCACTCTCCAACTCCTCGCTCCTCACTCTCCAACCCCTCGCCCCTCACTCTCCAACCCCTCGCCCCTCACTCTCCAACCCACCGCTCCTCACTCTCCAATCCCTAGCTCCTCGCTCTCCAACCCCTCGCTCCTCACTCTCCAACCCCTCGCCCCTCGCTCTCCAACCCCTTGCTCTCCAACCCCTTGCTCTCCAACCCCTCGCTCTCCAACCCCTCGCTCTCCAACCCCTAGACCTCCAACCCCTAGCTCCTCGCTCTCCAACCCCTTGCTCTCCAACCCCTTGCTCTCCAACCCCTCGCTCTCCAACCCCTAGACCTCCAACCCCTAGCTCCTCGCTCTCCAACCCCTTGCTCTCCAACCCCTTGCTCTCCAACCCCTCGCTCTCCAACCCCTCGCTCTCCAACCCCTAGACCTCCAACCCCTAGCTCCTCGCTCTCCAACCCCTTGCTCTCCAACCCCTTGCTCTCCAACCCATCGCTCTCCAACCCCTAGACCTCCAACCCCTAGCTCCTCGCTCTCCAACCCCTAGATCCTCACTCTCCAACTCCTCGCTCCTCACTCCTCACTCTCCAACTCCTCGCCCCTCACTCTCCAACCCCTCGCTCCTCACTGTCCAACTCCTCGCTCTTCACTCTCCAACTCCTCGCTCCTCTCCCGTCTCATTCATTTTGGGAATGGAAGTTTCCACGCAACGCATGAATTGTCACGATCCTCAAGAGGAAGTGTCTCATAATCATCAAATGGCAAGTAAATTACATTGTGAAAATTAAAGATTTCAAATAAACCGATTTAAAGTGTATGCGCACATAACTAATAAAAAAAAACGAAGAAATATCTCTCGGTAATTTCCTGAAACATTTTACTTCCGGATAATAATGTTGAATGAAATAAGAACGAAGAAATATATGTCGTTTTGTGACGACTGTCATCAAAAGTAAAAGTAATATATCTTAACGGAAAAGAAAAAGCGAATTTTTAATATATGTCGACATTTTCCCCGACTGTTATTTTAGGCGGTGTATTTTCATGTAACATCGCAGCGCGATTAAAAAAAAAAAATCTCTGCATTTTCCCGTGTGTGCATGAATATTCTCAATTATTTCTGACACAGAGTCTAAAACCATCGATAAAAATTAAATCAGATCGTGAATTCGATAAAATCGTCAGGGTGACTCAATGAATGGGCTTTATTTTACAGGCCTTTGAGAATTAATTTCGTTGTATAAACGGAAACTTTCATGGGATTCTCTTCCCGTTTTTTTTCAACCGAGTCTAAAACTATGTTAGCGACTGTTAAAAATGAAATGATATATCGAATTAGAGTTGAAATAAACCTGTGTGAGAGAGAAAGACAACATGGGCCTAACTAAACAGGCCTCACAGCTATTCGAGTTAATAAAATGGTGGATATTTGTTTACATGAAGCCTCTCCAAGAATGGGTGGAGCTACTCTGTAAATGGAGTAAGCCACACCCCCGGACAGACAGACAGACAGACAGAATCACCTTCGCCTATTATAATATAGATTAATGATCTGTTTTACCACCGTTTTCCCCGGCGTCTTTTACACCACCCTATCTAAGACGTTATTATAGGTCTAAGACCGTATCTAAGACTAAGCACCAATAAGTTATTGGTGCTTGTTTGTGTCATTTATGACGTCCTTGAAAACAGTAAACTTCCTGTTTGGAATGATTTTCAATTTTTTTTGTAACTGCCGGGCAGATGGAGTAAAATATCAGGATCTTTGTGCACGTGAGATCGGACAAATTCAGAGCCAAAGTAGGTTAAAACAGAAAACTTGTATTCCTATTTACGTTCCGATTCGTGCTCAAAATATAACATTTGATTTGAAGTTTGTTGCTCGATCATAAATTGACGATAATAAAGTGATAGGTTTATTGGACGGACGGACGGACAGACTGACGCACATGAAACAATTGCTTAATCCCGGTCCGTGTGAGCGTGGTATTTACTGGGAGAACGTGGGATTTCAACGCGTTGAACTCGCAATACCGTGCATGTACTGCAGGGGGCGCCAGAGGTACACTGAACGCACCCCGATGCGACCCTCCGGGGAGACCGTCGGTATGTGCGACCCTGGGACTTGTGATAGAGTAAATTGTTAGTTTGTATAATCTCTCGAAAGTCGTGATAACTCATTCGGAACGAGATGAAAATCCGGAGGTTTCCGCACTGTGCGTTACTGCGGGTACTTGGAGGGGGTTGTCGTTTATATAAGTCAATATATTATTATATATATATATATATATAATGTGTGTGTGACGTTGGTTTTAATTTTCCTCGCCCCGTGGATTTTTAAACAATATTACACTTGTTGATTTTCCCACCAGCCCCGCGAACCGGACCGACTTGCTGCCTCACAGCGGCCGCTCAGACAGCCTTGTTGGCCATCGAACGGCCGTGCGGACGCGGAAAACAAACGCGTGTTTTAAACGGCTTCGTCAAACGGCGCTTTGTCCGACGGCTTCGGGGGAGGGGGGGGTAGAGGGTTTGGGGTGTGGGGGTGGCGGCAGTACAAGGAGACAGCGGCCGGCGGGCGTCTGGAGCCTGAATTAACATTGGGGTTCCTTTGCTGTGCTGGGGATGAATAGTGAGAGCTTGAGGCACAACAAAAAAAACATTATTATTATTGATACAACTAGAAATTATTATTATTATTATTATTACTGCGACAGGAATGTTATTAGTGGAAATACATGTAAATAAAGTGATATATTAAATGTATAAGGTAGAGCGATACTCGGGAGAGACATACCTCCGTCAGGTTGAACAGGTTACATTCTGTATCCACTGAAGGGTCGGATCTGGATTCGGACCTGCAACAAAATCGAATCGGCTTATTATCGCTTAATAATAATAATAATAATAATAATAATAAAGGAGTCTTATATAGTCCCATCAAGCAGAGTAAACGACCCTAATGGCGCTTTACATTATCATGCGAACGCACACACACCGCACACACATACACAAACATACACACACACACCTTCACCTTCACTCCTATTCCTCTCCCTCCCCATTCAATCATGGTAAACAGTGTGTACCACAATCTGCGCGGTTTGCGTACTATTAAGATTATTAACAACATCGGTGCATACCACAAACAATACGTATGATAAATGGTACATACCACAAGCGGTACGTATGATAAATGGTACATACCACAAACAATACATACGATAAATGGTACATACCACAAACAATACATACGATAAATGGTAGATACCACAAACGGTACGTATGATAAATGGTACATACCACAAACAATACGTATGATAAATGGTACATACCACAAACAATACGTATGATAAATGGTACATACCACAAACAATACATACGATAAATGGTACATACCACAAACGGTACGTATGATAAATGGTACATACCACAAACAATACGTATGATAAATGGTACATACCACAAACAATACATACGATAAATGGTACATACCACAAACAATACATACGATAAATGGTAGATACCACAAACGGTACGTATGATAAATGGTACATACCACAAACAATACATACGATAAATGGTACATACCACAAACAATACATACGATAAATGGTACATACCACAAACGGTACGTATGATAAATGGTAGATACCACAAACGGTATGTATGATAAATGGTACATACCACAAACAATACATACGATAAATGGTACATACCACAAACGGTATGTATGATAAATGGTAGATACCACAAACGGTATGTATGATAAATGGTAGATACCACAAACGGTACGTATGATAACGTGTGCATACCACAAACGGTACGTATGATAAATGGTACAGACCACAAACGGAACGTATGATAAATGGTACATACCACAAACGGTACGTATGATAAATGGTATATACCACAAACGGTACGTATGATAAATGGTACATACCACAAACGGTACGTATGATAAATGGTACATACCACAAACGGTACGTATGATAAATGGTCCACAAGACAAACGGTACGTATGATAAATGGTCCACAAGACAAACGGTACGTATGATAAATGGTCCTCACCACAAACGGTATGTATGATAAATGGTACATACCACAAACGGTACGTATGATAAATGGTACACAACACAAACGGTACGTATGATAAATGGTCCTCACCACAAACGGTATGTATGATAAACGGTACATACCACAAACGGTACGTATGATAACTGGTGCATACCACAAACGGTACGTATGATAAATGGTACATACCACAAACGGAACGTATGATAAATGGTACATACCACAAACGGTACGTATGATAAATGGTACATACCACAAACGGTACGTATGATAAATGGTACATACCACAAACAATACGTACGATAAATAGTACATACCACAAACGGTACGTATGATAAACGGTACATACCACAAACGGTACGTATTATAAATGGTACACACCACAAACAATACGTACGATAAATGGTACACACCACAAACAATACGTACGATAAATGGTACGTACGATAAATGGTACATACCACAAACTGTACGTATGATAAATGGTACGTACGATAAACGGTACATACCACAAACGGTACATACAATAAACGGTACATACGATAAACGGTACATACGATAAACGGAACATACGATACACGGTACATACGATAAACGGAACATACCATAAACAGTACATACGATAAACGGAACATACGGTAAATGGTACATACGATAAACGGTCCATATGATAAACGGTAGATATGATAAACGGTACATATGATAAACGGCACATACGATAAACGGAACATACGATAAACGGTACATACGATAAACGGTACATACGTTAAACGGAACATACGATAAACGGTACATACGATAAACGGTACATACGATAAACGGTACATATGATAAACGGTACATACAATAAACAGTACATATGATAAACGGTACATACGATAAACGGTACATACGATAAACGGTACATATGATAAACGGAACATACGATAAACGGAACATACGATAAACGGTACATACGATAAACGGTACATACGTTAAACGGAACATACGATAAACGGAACATACGATAAACGGTACATACGATAAACGGTACATACGTTAAACGGTACATACGATAAACGGTACATACGATACACGGTACATACGATAAACGGTACATACGATAAACGGTACATACGATAAACGGTACATACGATAAACGGTACATACGATAAACGGTACATACGATACACGGTACATACGATAAACGGTACATACGATAAACGGTACATATGATAAACGGAACATACGATAAACGGTACATACGATAAACGGTACATACGATAAACGGAACATACGATAAATGGTACATACGATAAACGGAACATACGATACACGGTACATACGATAAACGGAACATACGATAAACGGTACATACGATAAACGGAACATACGATACACGGTACATATGATAAACGGAACATACCATAAACGGTACATACGATAAACGGAACATACGATAAATGGTACATATGATAAACGGTACATATGATAAACGGTATATATGATAAACGGTACAAACGATAAACGGAACATACGATAAACGGTACATACGATAAACGGTACATACGATAAACGGAACATACGATAAACGGTACATACGATAAACGGTACATACGTTAAACGGAACATACGATAAACGGTACATACGATAAACGGTACATACGATAAACGGTACATACGATAAACGGTACATACGTTAAACGGTACATACGATAAACGGTACATACGATAAACGGTACATACGATAAACGGTACATACGTTAAACGGAACATACGATAAACGGTACATACGATAAACGGTACATACCCCAAAATGTACATACCACAAACGGTACATACAATAAACAGTACATATAATAAACGGTACATACGATAAACGGTACATACAACAAACAATATGTACGATAAATGGTACATATGATAAACGGTACATACCCCAAACGGTACATACGATAAAAGGTACATACCACAAACAGTACATACAATAAACAGTACATATGATAAACGGTACATATGATAAACGGTACATACGATAAACGGTACATACGATAAACGGTACATACCACAAACGGTACATACGATAAACGGTACATACCACAAACAGTACATACAATAAACAGTACATATGATAAACGGTACATACGATAAACGGTACATACGATAAACGGTACATACGATAAACGGTACATACCACAAACAATATGTACGATAAACGGTAGATACGATAAACGGTACATACCACAAACGATACATACCACAAACGGTACAGACGATAAACGGTAGAAATGATAAACGGTACATACCACAAACAATATGTACGATAAATGGTGCATACCACAAACGTTACATACGATAAACGGTACATACGATAAACGGTACATATGTTAAACGGAACATACGATAAATGGTACATACCCCAAACGGTACATACCACAAACGGTACATATAATAAACGGTACATACCACAAACAGTTTGTATGATAAATGGTACATACCCCAAACGGTACATACCACAAACGGTACATACAATAAACGGTACTTACCACAAACAGTATGTACGACAAATGGTACATACTCCAAACGGTACATACAATACTCTAACCTCATTATTGTGTATCATACTGACATCTTTCCATTAAACTTTCCACCATACTCTAACCTCATTATTGTGTATCATACTGACATCTTTACATTAAACTTTACACCATACTCTAACCTCATTATTGTGCATCATACTGACATCTTTACATTAAACTTTACACCATACTCTAACCTCATTATAGTGTATCATACTGACATCTTTAGATTAAACTTTAGACCATACTCTAACCTCATTATTGTGTATCATAATGACATCTTTACATTAAACTTTACACCATACACTAACCTCATTATAGTGTATCATACTGACATCTTTACATTAAACTTTACACCATACTCTATCCTCATTATTGTGTATCATACTGACATCTTTACATTAAACTTTACATCATACTCTAACCTCATTATTGTGCATCATACTGACATATTTACATTAAACTTTACATCATACTCTAACCTCATTATTGTGTATCATACTGACATCTTTCCATTAAACTTTACACCATACTCTAACCTCATTACAGTGTATCATACTGACATCTTTACATTAAACTTTACACCTTACTCTAACCTCATTATATTGTATCATACTGACATCTTTACATTAAACTTTACACCATACTCTAACCTCATTATTGTGTATCATACTGACATCTTTACATTAAACTTTACACCATACTCTAACCTCATTATATTGTATCATACTGACATCTTTACATTAAACTTTACACCATACTGCAACATCATTATATTGTATCATACTGACATCTTTACATAAAACTTTACACCATACTCTAACCTCATTATAGTGTATCATACTGACATCTTTACATTAAACTTTACACCATACTCTAACCTCATTATATTGTATCAGACTTACATCTTTACATTAAACTTTCCACCATACTCTAACCTCATTATTGTGTATCATACTGACATCTTTACATTAAACTTTACACCATACTCTAACCTCATTATTGTGTATCATACTGACATCTTTACATTAAACTTTACACCATACTCTAACCTCATTATTGTGTATCATACTGACATCTTTACATTAAACTTTACACCATACTCTAACCTCATTATTGTGTATCATACTGACATCTTTACATTAAACTTTACACCATACTCTAATCTCATTATTGTGTATCATACTGACATCTTTACATTAAACTTTACACCATACTCTAACCTCATTATTGTGTATCATACTGACATCTTTACATTCAACTTTACACCATACTCTAACCTCATTATAGTGTATCATACTGACATCTTTACATTAAACTTTACACCATACTCTAACCTCATTATTGTGTATCATACTGACATCTTTACATTAAACTTTACACCATACTCTAACCTCATTATAGTGTATCATACTGACATCTTTACATTAAACTTTACACAATACTCTAACCTCATTATTGTGTATCATAATGACATCTTTACATTAAACATTACATCATACTCTAACTTCATTATATTGTATCATACTTACATCTTTACATTAAACTTTACACCATACTCTAACCTCATTATAGTGTATCATACTGACATCTTTACATTGAACTTTACACCATACTCTAACCTCATTATATTGTATCATACTGACATCTTTACATTAAACTTTACACCATACTCTAACCTCATTATTGTGAATCATAATGACATCTTTACATTAAACATTACATCATACTCTAACCTCATTATTGTGTATCATACTGACGTCTTTACATTACACTTTACACCATACTCTAACCTCATTATTGTGTATCATACTGACATCTTTAGATTGAACTTTACACCATACTCTAACCTCGTTATTGTGTATCATACTGACATCTTTACATTAAACTTTACACCATACTCTAACCTCGTTATTGTGTATCATACTGACATCTTTACATTGAACTTTACACCATACTCTAACCTCATTCTTGTGTATCATACTGACATCTTTACAGTAAACTTTACACCATACTCTAACCTCATTATTGTGTATCATATTGACATCTTTACATTAAACTTTACACCATACTCTAACCTCATTATAGTGTATCATACTGACATCTTTACATTAAACTTTACACCATACTCTAACCTCATTATAGTGTATCATACTGACATCTTTACATTAAACTTTACACCATACTCTAACCTCATTATTGTGTATCATAATGACATCTTTACATTAAACATTACATCATACTCTAACCTCATTATATTGTATCATACTGAGATCTTTACATTAAACTTTACACCATACTCTAACCTCATTATAGTGTATCCTACTGACATCTTTACATTAAACTTTACACCATACTCTAACCTCATTATTGTGTATCATAATGACATCTTTACATTAAACATTACACCATACTCTAACCTCATTATTGTGTATCATACTGACATCTTTACATTTAACTTTACACCATACTGCAACCTCATTATAGTGTATCATCCTGACATATTTACATTAAACTTTACACCATACTCTAACCTCATTACAGTGTATCATCCTGACATATTTACATTAAAATTTACACCATACTCTAACCTCATTATAGTGTATCATACTGACATCTTTACATTAAACTTTACACCATACTCTAACCTCATTATAGTGTATCATACTGACATCTTTACATTAAACTTTACACCATACTCTAACCTCATTATAGTGTATCATACTGACATCTTTACATTAAACTTTACACCATACTCTAACCTCATTATATTGTATCATACTTACATCTTTACATTAAACTTTACACCATACTCTAACCTCATTATTGTGTATCATACTGACATCTTTACATTAAACTTTACACCATACTCTAACCTCATTATATTGTATCATACTGACTTCTTTGCATTAAACTTTACACCATACTCTAACCTCATTATTGTGTATCATACTGACATCTTTACATTGAACTTTACACCATACTCTAACCTCATTATATTGTATCATACTTACATCTTTACATGAAACTTTACACCATACTCTAACCTCATTATATTGTATCATACTTACATCTTTACATTAAACTTTACACCATACTCTAACCTCATTATATTGTATCATACTTACATCTTTACATTAAACTTTACACCACACTCTAACCTCATTATTGTGTATCATACTGACATCTTTACATTAAACTTTACACCATACTCTAACCTCATTATATTGTATCATACTGACATCTTTACATTAAACTTTACACCATACTCCAACCTCATTATTGTGTATCATACTGACATCTTTACATTGAACTTTACACCATACTCTAACCTCATTATTGTGTATCATACTGACATCTTTACATTAAACTTTACACCATACTCTAACCTCATTATTGTGTATCATAATGACATCTTTACATTAAACATTACACCATACTCTAACCTCATTTTTGTGTATCATACTGACATCTTTACATAAAACTTTACGCCATACTGCAACCTCATTATAGTGTATCATCCTGACATATTTACATTAAACTTTACACCATACTCTAACCTCATTATAGTGTATCATACTGACATATTTACATTAAACTTTACACCATACTCTAACCTCATTATAGTGTATCATACTGACATCTTTACATTAAACTTTACACCATACTCTAACCTCATTATAGTGTATCATACTGACATCTTTACATTAAACTTTACACCATACTCAAACCTCATTATAGTGTATCATCCTGACATATTTACATTAAACTTTACACCATACTCTAACCTCATTATAGTGTATCATACTGACATCTTTACATTAAACTTTACACCTTACTCCAACCTCATTATTGTGTATCATACTGACATCTTTACATTAAACTTTACACCATACTCTAACCTCATTATATTGTATCATACTGACATCTTTACATTAAACTTTCCACCACACTCTCACCTCATTATTGTGTATCATACTGACGTCTTTACATTAAACTTTCCACCATACTCTAACCTCATTATTGTGTATCATACTGACATCTTTACATTAAACTTTCCACCATACTCTAACCTCATTATAGTGTATCATACTGACATCTTTACATTAAACTTTACACCATACTCTAACCTCATTATATTGTGTCAGACTTACATCTTTACATTAAACTTTACACCATACTCTAACCTCATTATTGTGTATCATAATGACATCTTTACATTAAACATTACATCATACTCTAACCTCATTATATTGTATCATACTTACATCTTTACATTAAACTTTACACCATACTCTAACCTCATTATAGTGGATCATACTGACATCTTTACATTAAACTTTACACCATACTCTAACCTCATTATATTGTATCATACTGACATCTTTACATTAAACTTTACACCATACTCTGAGCTCATTATTGTGTATCATAATGACATCTTTACATTAAACATTACATCATAGTCTAACCTCATTATTGTGTATCATACTGACGTCTTTACATTACACTTTACACCATACTCTAACCTCATTATTGTGTATCATACTGACATCTTTACATTGAACTTTACACCATACTCTAACCTCGTTATTGTGTATCATACTGACATTTTTACATTAAACTTTACACCATACTCTAACCTCGTTATTGTGTATCATACTGACATCTTTACATTGAACTTTACACCATACTCTAACCTCATTCTTGTGTATCATACTGACATCTTTACATTAAACTTTACACCATACTCTAACCTCATTATTGTGTATCATACTGACATCTTTACATTAAACTTTACACCATACTCTAACCTCATTATTGTGTATCATAATGACATCTTTACATTAAACATGACATCATACTCTAACCTCATTATATTGTATCATACTGAGATCTTTACATTAAACTTTACACCATACTCGAACCTCATTATATTGTATCATACTGACATCTTTACATTAAACTTTACACCATACTCGAACCTCATTATATTGTATCATACTGACATCTTTACATTAAACTTTACACCATACTCTAACCTCATTATTGTGTATCATACTGACATCTTTACATTAAACTTTACACCATACTCTAACCTCATTATATTGTATCATACTGACATCTTTACATTAAACTTTACACCATACTCTAACCTCATTATTGTGTATCATACTGACATCTTTACATTAAACTTTACACCATACTCTAACCTCATTATATTGTATCATACTGACATCTTTACATTAAACTTTACACCATACTGCCACATCATTATAGTGTATCATAATGACATCTTCACATTAAACATTACATCATACTCTAACCTCATTATATTGTATCATACTTACATCTTTACATTAAACTTTACACCATACTCTAACCTCATTATAGTGTATCATACTGACATATTTACATTAAACTTTACACCATACTCTAACCTCATTATATTGTATCATACTGACATCTTTACATTAAACTTTACACCATACTGCAACATCATTATTGTGTATCATACTGACATCTTTACATTAAACTTTACACCATACTCTAACCTCATTATATTGTATCATACTGACATCTTTACATTAAACTTTACACCATACTCTAACCTCATTATATTGTATCATACTTACATCTTTACATTAAACTTTACACCATACTCTAACCTCATTTTATTGTATCATACTTACATCTTTACATTAAACTTTACACCATACTCTAACCTCATTATTGTGTATCATACTGACATCTTTACATTAAACTTTACACCATACTCTAACCTCATTATATTGTATCATACTGACTTCTTTCCATTAAACTTTACACCATACTCTAACCTCATTATTGTGTATCATACTGACATCTTTACATTAAACTTTACACCATACTCTAAGCTCATTATATTGTATCATACTTACATCTTTACATGAAACTTTACACCATACTCTAACCTCATTATATTGTATCATACTTACATCTTTACATTAAACTTTACACCATACTCTAACCTCATTATATTGTATTGTAGCGGCTGCCGCTGAGTTTTCACAATCGCCTTGCACCTATCAAGGACGCGGAGCGATCACCATGCCGGGCTCGTCCAGGACGCCCAGGCCCGCGCTCAACTTGCCAGGCCGCAGCCAGGACGCTGGGCCACGCCCCCTGGCGCCGGGCCTGGGCAAACCCCCTGGCGGAATAGATATATATTGCTGACTGATAAACGGGTTTTCAGAGTGCCTGAGTGTTTGATTTCATTAAAGCAACTCAGATGAATTCTAGCTTTTTGTCGTGTCCATTCTTCCGATCGACGTGGGAGCCCCGGCTCCTTCAGTATCATACTTACATCTTTACATTAAACTTTACACCACACTCTAACCTCATTATTGTGTATCATACTGACATCTTTACATTAAACTTTACACCATACTCTAACCTCATTATATTGTATCATACTGACATCTTTACATTAAACTTTACACCATACTCCAACCTCATTATTGTGTATCATACTGACATCTTTACATTGAACTTTACACCATACTCTAACCTCATTATTGTGTATCATACTGACATCTTTACATTAAACTTTACACCATACTCTAACCTCATTATTGTGTATCATACTGACATCTTTACATTAAACTTTACACCATACTGCAACCTCATTATAGTGTATCATCCTGACATATTTACATTAAACTTTACACCATACTCTAACCTCATTATAGTGTATCATACTGACATCTTTACATTAAACTTTACACCATACTCTAACCTCATTATAGTGTATCATACTGACATCTTTACATTAAACTTTACACCATACTCTAACCTCATTATAGTGTATCATAATGACATCTTTAGATTGAACTTTACACCATACTCAAACCTCATTATAGTGTATCATCCTGACATATTTACATTAAACTTTACACCATACTCTAACCTCATTATAGTGTATCATACTGACATCTTTACATTAAACTTTACACCTTACTCCAACCTCATTATTGTGTATCATACTGACATCTTTACATTAAACTTTACACCATACTCTAACCTCATTATATTGTATCATACTGACATCTTTACATTAAACTTTCCACCATACTCTCACCTCATTATTGTGTATCATACTGACGTCTTTACATTAAACTTTCCACCATACTCTAACCTCATTATTGTGTATCATACTGACATCTTTACATTAAACTTTCCACCATACTCTAACCTCATTATAGTGTATCATACTGACATCTTTACATTAAACTTTACACCATACTCTAACCTCATTATATTGTGTCAGACTTACATCTTTACATTAAACTTTCCACCATACTCTAACCTCATTATTGTGTATCATACTGACATCTTTACATTGAACTTTACACCTTACTCTAACCTCATTATTGTGTATCATAATGACATCTTTACATTAAACATTACACCATACTCTAACCTCATTATATTATATCATACTTACATCTTTACATTAAACTTTACACCATACTCTAACCTCATTATAGTGTATCATACTGACATCTTTACATTAAACTTTACACCATACTCTAACCTCATTATATTGTATCATACTGACATCTTTACATTAAACTTTCCACCATACTCTAACCTCATTATATTGTATCATACTGACAGCTTTACATTAAACTTTACACCATACTGCAACATCATTATATTGTATCATACTGACATCTTTACATTAAACTTTACACCTTACTCTAACCTCATTACAGTGTATCATCCTGACATATTTACATTAAAATTTACACCATACTCTAACCTCATTATAGTGTATCATACTGACATCTTTACATTAAACTTTACACCATACTCTAACCTCATTATAGTGTATCATACTGACATCTTTACATTAAACTTTACACCATACTCTAACCTCATTATAGTGTATCATACTGACATATTTACATTAAACTTTACACCATACTCTAACCTCATTATATTGTATCATACTTACATCTTTACATTAAACTTTACACCATACTCTAACCTCATTATTGTGTATCATACTGACATCTTTACATTAAACTTTACACCATACTCTAACCTCATTATATTGTATCATACTTACATCTTTACATGAAACTTTACACCATACTCTAACCTCATTATATTGTATCATACTTACATCTTTACATTAAACTTTACACCATACTCTAACCTCATTATTGTGTATCATACTGACATCTTTACATTAAACTTTACACCATACTCTAACCTCATTATATTGTATCATACTGACATCTTTACATTAAACTTTACACCATACTCCAACCTCATTATTGTGTATCATACTGACATCTTTACATTGAACTTTACACCATACTCTAACCTCATTATTGTGTATCATACTGACATCTTTACATTAAACTTTACACCATACTCTAACCTCATTATTGTGTATCATAATGACATCTTTACATTAAACATTACACCATACTCTAACCTCATTTTTGTGTATCATACTGACATCTTTACATAAAACTTTACGCCATACTGCAACCTCATTATAGTGTATCATCCTGACATATTTACATTAAACTTTACACCATACTCTAACCTCATTATAGTGTATCATACTGACATATTTACATTAAACTTTACACCATACTCTAACCTCATTATAGTGTATCATACTGACATCTTTACATTAAACTTTACACCATACTCTAACCTCATTATAGTGTATCATACTGACATCTTTACATTAAACTTTACACCATACTCAAACCTCATTATAGTGTATCATCCTGACATATTTACATTAAACTTTACACCATACTCTAACCTCATTATAGTGTATCATACTGACATCTTTACATTAAACTTTACACCTTACTCCAACCTCATTATTGTGTATCATACTGACATCTTTACATTAAACTTTACACCATACTCTAACCTCATTATATTGTATCATACTGACATCTTTACATTAAACTTTCCACCACACTCTCACCTCATTATTGTGTATCATACTGACGTCTTTACATTAAACTTTCCACCATACTCTAACCTCATTATTGTGTATCATACTGACATCTTTACATTAAACTTTCCACCATACTCTAACCTCATTATAGTGTATCATACTGACATCTTTACATTAAACTTTACACCATACTCTAACCTCATTATATTGTGTCAGACTTACATCTTTACATTAAACTTTACACCATACTCTAACCTCATTATTGTGTATCATAATGACATCTTTACATTAAACATTACATCATACTCTAACCTCATTATATTGTATCATACTTACATCTTTACATTAAACTTTACACCATACTCTAACCTCATTATAGTGGATCATACTGACATCTTTACATTAAACTTTACACCATACTCTAACCTCATTATATTGTATCATACTGACATCTTTACATTAAACTTTACACCATACTCTAACCTCATTATTGTGTATCATAATGACATCTTTACATTAAACATTACATCATAGTCTAAACTCATTATTGTGTATCATACTGACGTCTTTACATTACACTTTACACCATACTCTAACCTCATTATTGTGTATCATACTGACATCTTTACATTGAACTTTACACCATACTCTAACCTCGTTATTGTGTATCATACTGACATCTTTACATTAAACTTTACACCATACTCTAACCTCGTTATTGTGTATCATACTGACATCTTTACATTGAACTTTACACCATACTCTAACCTCATTCTTGTGTATCATACTGACATCTTTACATTAAACATTACACCATACTCTAACCTCATTATAGTGTATCATACTGACATCTTTACATTAAACTTTACACCATACTCTAACCTCATTATAGTGTATCATACTGACATCTTTACATTAAACTTTACACCATACTCTAACCTCATTATAGTGTATCATACTGACATCTTTAGATTGAACTTTACACCATACTCAAACCTCATTATAGTGTATCATCCTGACATATTTACATTAAACTTTACACCATACTCTAACCTCATTATAGTGTATCATACTGACATCTTTACATTAAACTTTACACCTTACTCCAACCTCATTATTGTGTATCATACTGACATCTTTACATTAAACTTTACACCATACTCTAACCTCATTATATTGTATCATACTGACATCTTTACATTAAACTTTCCACCATACTCTCACCTCATTATTGTGTATCATACTGACGTCTTTACATTAAACTTTCCACCATACTCTAACCTCATTATTGTGTATCATACTGACATCTTTACATTAAACTTTCCACCATACTCTAACCTCATTATAGTGTATCATACTGACATCTTTACATTAAACTTTACACCATACTCTAACCTCATTATATTGTGTCAGACTTACATCTTTACATTAAACTTTCCACCATACTCTAACCTCATTATTGTGTATCATACTGACATCTTTACATTGAACTTTACACCTTACTCTAACCTCATTATTGTGTATCATAATGACATCTTTACATTAAACATTACACCATACTCTAACCTCATTATATTATATCATACTTACATCTTTACATTAAACTTTACACCATACTCTAACCTCATTATAGTGTATCATACTGACATCTTTACATTAAACTTTACACCATACTCTAACCTCATTATATTGTATCATACTGACATCTTTACATTAAACTTTCCACCATACTCTAACCTCATTATATTGTATCATACTGACAGCTTTACATTAAACTTTACACCATACTGCAACATCATTATATTGTATCATACTGACATCTTTACATTAAACTTTACACCTTACTCTAACCTCATTACAGTGTATCATCCTGACATATTTACATTAAAATTTACACCATACTCTAACCTCATTATAGTGTATCATACTGACATCTTTACATTAAACTTTACACCATACTCTAACCTCATTATAGTGTATCATACTGACATCTTTACATTAAACTTTACACCATACTCTAACCTCATTATAGTGTATCATACTGACATATTTACATTAAACTTTACACCATACTCTAACCTCATTATATTGTATCATACTTACATCTTTACATTAAACTTTACACCATACTCTAACCTCATTATTGTGTATCATACTGACATCTTTACATTAAACTTTACACCATACTCTAACCTCATTATATTGTATCATACTTACATCTTTACATGAAACTTTACACCATACTCTAACCTCATTATATTGTATCATACTTACATCTTTACATTAAACTTTACACCATACTCTAACCTCATTATTGTGTATCATACTGACATCTTTACATTAAACTTTACACCATACTCTAACCTCATTATATTGTATCATACTGACATCCTTACATTAAACTTTACACCATACTCCAACCTCATTATTGTGTATCATACTGACATCTTTACATTGAACTTTACACCATACTCTAACCTCATTATTGTGTATCATACTGACATCTTTACATTAAACTTTACACCATACTCTAACCTCATTATTGTGTATCATAATGACATCTTTACATTAAACATTACACCATACTCTAACCTCATTTTTGTGTATCATACTGACATCTTTACATAAAACTTTACGCCATACTGCAACCTCATTATAGTGTATCATCCTGACATATTTACATTAAACTTTACACCATACTCTAACCTCATTATAGTGTATCATACTGACATATTTACATTAAACTTTACACCATACTCTAACCTCATTATAGTGTATCATACTGACATCTTTACATTAAACTTTACACCATACTCTAACCTCATTATAGTGTATCATACTGACATCTTTACATTAAACTTTACACCATACTCAAACCTCATTATAGTGTATCATCCTGACATATTTACATTAAACTTTACACCATACTCTAACCTCATTATAGTGTATCATACTGACATCTTTACATTAAACTTTACACCTTACTCCAACCTCATTATTGTGTATCATACTGACATCTTTACATTAAACTTTACACCATACTCTAACCTCATTATATTGTATCATACTGACATCTTTACATTAAACTTTCCACCACACTCTCACCTCATTATTGTGTATCATACTGACGTCTTTACATTAAACTTTCCACCATACTCTAACCTCATTATTGTGTATCATACTGACATCTTTACATTAAACTTTCCACCATACTCTAACCTCATTATAGTGTATCATACTGACATCTTTACATTAAACTTTACACCATACTCTAACCTCATTATATTGTGTCAGACTTACATCTTTACATTAAACTTTACACCATACTCTAACCTCATTATTGTGTATCATAATGACATCTTTACATTAAACATTACATCATACTCTAACCTCATTATATTGTATCATACTTACATCTTTACATTAAACTTTACACCATACTCTAACCTCATTATTGTGTATCATACTGACATCTTTACATTAAACTTTACACCATACTCTAACCTCATTATATTGTATCATACTTACATCTTTACATTGAACTTTACACCATACTCTAACCTCATTATATTGTATCATACTGACATCTTTACATTAAACCTTACACCATACTCCAACCTCATTATTGTGTATCATACTGACATCTTTACATTGAACTTTACACCATACTCTAACCTCATTATTGTGTATCATACTGACATCTTTACATTAAACTTTACACCATACTCTAACCTCATTATTGTGTATCATACTGACATCTTTACATTAAACTTTACACCATACTGCAACCTCATTATAGTGTATCATCCTGCCATATTTACATTAAACTTTACACCATACTCTAACCTCATTATAGTGTATCATACTGACATCTTTACATTAAACTTTACACCATACTCTAACCTCATTATAGTGTATCATACTGACATCTTTACATTAAACTTTACACCATACTCTAACCTCATTATAGTGTATCATAATGACATCTTTAGATTGAACTTTACACCATACTCAAACCTCATTATAGTGTATCATCCTGACATATTTACATTAAACTTTACACCATACTCTAACCTCATTATAGTGTATCATACTGACATCTTTACATTAAACTTTACACCTTACTCCAACCTCATTATTGTGTATCATACTGACATCTTTACATTAAACTTTACACCATACTCTAACCTCATTATATTGTATCATACTGACATCTTTACATTAAACTTTCCACCATACTCTCACCTCATTATTGTGTATCATACTGACGTCTTTACATTAAACTTTCCACCATACTCTAACCTCATTATTGTGTATCATACTGACATCTTTACATTAAACTTTCCACCATACTCTAACCTCATTATAGTGTATCATACTGACATCTTTACATTAAACTTTACACCATACTCTAACCTCATTATATTGTGTCAGACTTACATCTTTACATTAAACTTTCCACCATACTCTAACCTCATTATTGTGTATCATACTGACATCTTTACATTGAACTTTACACCTTACTCTAACCTCATTATTGTGTATCATAATGACATCTTTACATTAAACATTACACCATACTCTAACCTCATTATATTATATCATACTTACATCTTTACATTAAACTTTACACCATACTCTAACCTCATTATAGTGTATCATACTGACATCTTTACATTAAACTTTACACCATACTCTAACCTCATTATATTGTATCATACTGACATCTTTACATTAAACTTTCCACCATACTCTAACCTCATTATATTGTATCATACTGACAGCTTTACATTAAACTTTACACCATACTGCAACATCATTATATTGTATCATACTGACATCTTTACATTAAACTTTACACCTTACTCTAACCTCATTACAGTGTATCATCCTGACATATTTACATTAAAATTTACACCATACTCTAACCTCATTATAGTGTATCATACTGACATCTTTACATTAAACTTTACACCATACTCTAACCTCATTATAGTGTATCATACTGACATCTTTACATTAAACTTTACACCATACTCTAACCTCATTATAGTGTATCATACTGACATATTTACATTAAACTTTACACCATACTCTAACCTCATTATATTGTATCATACTTACATCTTTACATTAAACTTTACACCATACTCTAACCTCATTATTGTGTATCATACTGACATCTTTACATTAAACTTTACACCATACTCTAACCTCATTATATTGTATCATACTTACATCTTTACATGAAACTTTACACCATACTCTAACCTCATTATATTGTATCATACTTACATCTTTACATTAAACTTTACACCATACTCTAACCTCATTATTGTGTATCATACTGACATCTTTACATTAAACTTTACACCATACTCTAACCTCATTATATTGTATCATACTGACATCTTTACATTAAACTTTACACCATACTCCAACCTCATTATTGTGTATCATACTGACATCTTTACATTGAACTTTACACCATACTCTAACCTCATTATTGTGTATCATACTGACATCTTTACATTAAACTTTACACCATACTCTAACCTCATTATTGTGTATCATAATGACATCTTTACATTAAACATTACACCATACTCTAACCTCATTTTTGTGTATCATACTGACATCTTTACATAAAACTTTACGCCATACTGCAACCTCATTATAGTGTATCATCCTGACATATTTACATTAAACTTTACACCATACTCTAACCTCATTATAGTGTATCATACTGACATATTTACATTAAACTTTACACCATACTCTAACCTCATTATAGTGTATCATACTGACATCTTTACATTAAACTTTACACCATACTCTAACCTCATTATAGTGTATCATACTGACATCTTTACATTAAACTTTACACCATACTCAAACCTCATTATAGTGTATCATCCTGACATATTTACATTAAACTTTACACCATACTCTAACCTCATTATAGTGTATCATACTGACATCTTTACATTAAACTTTACACCTTACTCCAACCTCATTATTGTGTATCATACTGACATCTTTACATTAAACTTTACACCATACTCTAACCTCATTATATTGTATCATACTGACATCTTTACATTAAACTTTCCACCACACTCTCACCTCATTATTGTGTATCATACTGACGTCTTTACATTAAACTTTCCACCATACTCTAACCTCATTATTGTGTATCATACTGACATCTTTACATTAAACTTTCCACCATACTCTAACCTCATTATAGTGTATCATACTGACATCTTTACATTAAACTTTACACCATACTCTAACCTCATTATATTGTGTCAGACTTACATCTTTACATTAAACTTTACACCATACTCTAACCTCATTATTGTGTATCATAATGACATCTTTACATTAAACATTACATCATACTCTAACCTCATTATATTGTATCATACTTACATCTTTACATTAAACTTTACACCATACTCTAACCTCATTATAGTGGATCATACTGACATCTTTACATTAAACTTTACACCATACTCTAACCTCATTATATTGTATCATACTGACATCTTTACATTAAACTTTACACCATACTCTAACCTCATTATTGTGTATCATAATGACATCTTTACATTAAACATTACATCATAGTCTAAACTCATTATTGTGTATCATACTGACGTCTTTACATTACACTTTACACCATACTCTAACCTCATTATTGTGTATCATACTGACATCTTTACATTGAACTTTACACCATACTCTAACCTCGTTATTGTGTATCATACTGACATCTTTACATTAAACTTTACACCATACTCTAACCTCGTTATTGTGTATCATACTGACATCTTTACATTGAACTTTACACCATACTCTAACCTCATTCTTGTGTATCATACTGACATCTTTACATTAAACATTACACCATACTCTAACCTCATTATAGTGTATCATACTGACATCTTTACATTAAACTTTACACCATACTCTAACCTCATTATAGTGTATCATACTGACATCTTTACATTAAACTTTACACCATACTCTAACCTCATTATAGTGTATCATACTGACATCTTTAGATTGAACTTTACACCATACTCAAACCTCATTATAGTGTATCATCCTGACATATTTACATTAAACTTTACACCATACTCTAACCTCATTATAGTGTATCATACTGACATCTTTACATTAAACTTTACACCTTACTCCAACCTCATTATTGTGTATCATACTGACATCTTTACATTAAACTTTACACCATACTCTAACCTCATTATATTGTATCATACTGACATCTTTACATTAAACTTTCCACCATACTCTCACCTCATTATTGTGTATCATACTGACGTCTTTACATTAAACTTTCCACCATACTCTAACCTCATTATTGTGTATCATACTGACATCTTTACATTAAACTTTCCACCATACTCTAACCTCATTATAGTGTATCATACTGACATCTTTACATTAAACTTTACACCATACTCTAACCTCATTATATTGTGTCAGACTTACATCTTTACATTAAACTTTCCACCATACTCTAACCTCATTATTGTGTATCATACTGACATCTTTACATTGAACTTTACACCTTACTCTAACCTCATTATTGTGTATCATAATGACATCTTTACATTAAACATTACACCATACTCTAACCTCATTATATTATATCATACTTACATCTTTACATTAAACTTTACACCATACTCTAACCTCATTATAGTGTATCATACTGACATCTTTACATTAAACTTTACACCATACTCTAACCTCATTATATTGTATCATACTGACATCTTTACATTAAACTTTCCACCATACTCTAACCTCATTATATTGTATCATACTGACAGCTTTACATTAAACTTTACACCATACTGCAACATCATTATATTGTATCATACTGACATCTTTACATTAAACTTTACACCTTACTCTAACCTCATTACAGTGTATCATCCTGACATATTTACATTAAAATTTACACCATACTCTAACCTCATTATAGTGTATCATACTGACATCTTTACATTAAACTTTACACCATACTCTAACCTCATTATAGTGTATCATACTGACATCTTTACATTAAACTTTACACCATACTCTAACCTCATTATAGTGTATCATACTGACATATTTACATTAAACTTTACACCATACTCTAACCTCATTATATTGTATCATACTTACATCTTTACATTAAACTTTACACCATACTCTAACCTCATTATTGTGTATCATACTGACATCTTTACATTAAACTTTACACCATACTCTAACCTCATTATATTGTATCATACTTACATCTTTACATGAAACTTTACACCATACTCTAACCTCATTATATTGTATCATACTTACATCTTTACATTAAACTTTACACCATACTCTAACCTCATTATTGTGTATCATACTGACATCTTTACATTAAACTTTACACCATACTCTAACCTCATTATATTGTATCATACTGACATCTTTACATTAAACTTTACACCATACTCCAACCTCATTATTGTGTATCATACTGACATCTTTACATTGAACTTTACACCATACTCTAACCTCATTATTGTGTATCATACTGACATCTTTACATTAAACTTTACACCATACTCTAACCTCATTATTGTGTATCATAATGACATCTTTACATTAAACATTACACCATACTCTAACCTCATTTTTGTGTATCATACTGACATCTTTACATAAAACTTTACGCCATACTGCAACCTCATTATAGTGTATCATCCTGACATATTTACATTAAACTTTACACCATACTCTAACCTCATTATAGTGTATCATACTGACATATTTACATTAAACTTTACACCATACTCTAACCTCATTATAGTGTATCATACTGACATCTTTACATTAAACTTTACACCATACTCTAACCTCATTATAGTGTATCATACTGACATCTTTACATTAAACTTTACACCATACTCAAACCTCATTATAGTGTATCATCCTGACATATTTACATTAAACTTTACACCATACTCTAACCTCATTATAGTGTATCATACTGACATCTTTACATTAAACTTTACACCTTACTCCAACCTCATTATTGTGTATCATACTGACATCTTTACATTAAACTTTACACCATACTCTAACCTCATTATATTGTATCATACTGACATCTTTACATTAAACTTTCCACCACACTCTCACCTCATTATTGTGTATCATACTGACGTCTTTACATTAAACTTTCCACCATACTCTAACCTCATTATTGTGTATCATACTGACATCTTTACATTAAACTTTCCACCATACTCTAACCTCATTATAGTGTATCATACTGACATCTTTACATTAAACTTTACACCATACTCTAACCTCATTATATTGTGTCAGACTTACATCTTTACATTAAACTTTACACCATACTCTAACCTCATTATTGTGTATCATAATGACATCTTTACATTAAACATTACATCATACTCTAACCTCATTATATTGTATCATACTTACATCTTTACATTAAACTTTACACCATACTCTAACCTCATTATTGTGTATCATACTGACATCTTTACATTAAACTTTACACCATACTCTAACCTCATTATATTGTATCATACTTACATCTTTACATGAAACTTTACACCATACTCTAACCTCATTATATTGTATCATACTTACATCTTTACATTAAACTTTACACCATACTCTAACCTCATTATTGTGTATCATACTGACATCTTTACATTAAACTTTACACCATACTCTAACCTCATTATATTGTATCATACTGACATCTTTACATTAAACTTTACACCATACTCTAACCTCATTATATTGTGTCAGACTTACATCTTTACATTAAACTTTCCACCATACTCTAACCTCATTATTGTGTATCATACTGACATCTTTACATTGAACTTTACACCTTACTCTAACCTCATTATTGTGTATCATAATGACATCTTTACATTAAACATTACACCATACTCTAACCTCATTATATTATATCATACTTACATCTTTACATTAAACTTTACACCATACTCTAACCTCATTATAGTGTATCATACTGACATCTTTACATTAAACTTTACACCATACTCTAACCTCATTATATTGTATCATACTGACATCTTTACATTAAACTTTCCACCATACTCTAACCTCATTATATTGTATCATACTGACAGCTTTACATTAAACTTTACACCATACTGCAACATCATTATATTGTATCATACTGACATCTTTACATTAAACTTTACACCTTACTCTAACCTCATTACAGTGTATCATCCTGACATATTTACATTAAAATTTACACCATACTCTAACCTCATTATAGTGTATCATACTGACATCTTTACATTAAACTTTACACCATACTCTAACCTCATTATAGTGTATCATACTGACATCTTTACATTAAACTTTACACCATACTCTAACCTCATTATAGTGTATCATACTGACATATTTACATTAAACTTTACACCATACTCTAACCTCATTATATTGTATCATACTTACATCTTTACATTAAACTTTACACCATACTCTAACCTCATTATTGTGTATCATACTGACATCTTTACATTAAACTTTACACCATACTCTAACCTCATTATATTGTATCATACTTACATCTTTACATGAAACTTTACACCATACTCTAACCTCATTATATTGTATCATACTTACATCTTTACATTAAACTTTACACCATACTCTAACCTCATTATTGTGTATCATACTGACATCTTTACATTAAACTTTACACCATACTCTAACCTCATTATATTGTATCATACTGACATCTTTACATTAAACTTTACACCATACTCCAACCTCATTATTGTGTATCATACTGACATCTTTACATTGAACTTTACACCATACTCTAACCTCATTATTGTGTATCATACTGACATCTTTACATTAAACTTTACACCATACTCTAACCTCATTATTGTGTATCATAATGACATCTTTACATTAAACATTACACCATACTCTAACCTCATTTTTGTGTATCATACTGACATCTTTACATAAAACTTTACGCCATACTGCAACCTCATTATAGTGTATCATCCTGACATATTTACATTAAACTTTACACCATACTCTAACCTCATTATAGTGTATCATACTGACATATTTACATTAAACTTTACACCATACTCTAACCTCATTATAGTGTATCATACTGACATCTTTACATTAAACTTTACACCATACTCTAACCTCATTATAGTGTATCATACTGACATCTTTACATTAAACTTTACACCATACTCAAACCTCATTATAGTGTATCATCCTGACATATTTACATTAAACTTTACACCATACTCTAACCTCATTATAGTGTATCATACTGACATCTTTACATTAAACTTTACACCTTACTCCAACCTCATTATTGTGTATCATACTGACATCTTTACATTAAACTTTACACCATACTCTAACCTCATTATATTGTATCATACTGACATCTTTACATTAAACTTTCCACCACACTCTCACCTCATTATTGTGTATCATACTGACGTCTTTACATTAAACTTTCCACCATACTCTAACCTCATTATTGTGTATCATACTGACATCTTTACATTAAACTTTCCACCATACTCTAACCTCATTATAGTGTATCATACTGACATCTTTACATTAAACTTTACACCATACTCTAACCTCATTATATTGTGTCAGACTTACATCTTTACATTAAACTTTACACCATACTCTAACCTCATTATTGTGTATCATAATGACATCTTTACATTAAACATTACATCATACTCTAACCTCATTATATTGTATCATACTTACATCTTTACATTAAACTTTACACCATACTCTAACCTCATTATTGTGTATCATACTGACATCTTTACATTAAACTTTACACCATACTCTAACCTCATTATATTGTATCATACTTACATCTTTACATGAAACTTTACACCATACTCTAACCTCATTATATTGTATCATACTTACATCTTTACATTAAACTTTACACCATACTCTAACCTCATTATTGTGTATCATACTGACATCTTTACATTAAACTTTACACCATACTCTAACCTCATTATATTGTATCATACTGACATCTTTACATTAAACTTTACACCATACTCCAACCTCATTATTGTGTATCATACTGACATCTTTACATTGAACTTTACACCATACTCTAACCTCATTATTGTGTATCATACTGACATCTTTACATTAAACTTTACACCATACTCTAACCTCATTATTGTGTATCATAATGACATCTTTACATTAAACATTACACCATACTCTAACCTCATTTTTGTGTATCATACTGACATCTTTACATAAAACTTTACGCCATACTGCAACCTCATTATAGTGTATCATCCTGACATATTTACATTAAACTTTACACCATACTCTAACCTCATTATAGTGTATCATACTGACATATTTACATTAAACTTTACACCATACTCTAACCTCATTATAGTGTATCATACTGACATCTTTACATTAAACTTTACACCATACTCTAACCTCATTATAGTGTATCATACTGACATCTTTACATTAAACTTTACACCATACTCAAACCTCATTATAGTGTATCATCCTGACATATTTACATTAAACTTTACACCATACTCTAACCTCATTATAGTGTATCATACTGACATCTTTACATTAAACTTTACACCTTACTCCAACCTCATTATTGTGTATCATACTGACATCTTTACATTAAACTTTACACCATACTCTAACCTCATTATATTGTATCATACTGACATCTTTACATTAAACTTTCCACCACACTCTCACCTCATTATTGTGTATCATACTGACGTCTTTACATTAAACTTTCCACCATACTCTAACCTCATTATTGTGTATCATACTGACATCTTTACATTAAACTTTCCACCATACTCTAACCTCATTATAGTGTATCATACTGACATCTTTACATTAAACTTTACACCATACTCTAACCTCATTATATTGTGTCAGACTTACATCTTTACATTAAACTTTACACCATACTCTAACCTCATTATTGTGTATCATAATGACATCTTTACATTAAACATTACATCATACTCTAACCTCATTATATTGTATCATACTTACATCTTTACATTAAACTTTACACCATACTCTAACCTCATTATAGTGGATCATACTGACATCTTTACATTAAACTTTACACCATACTCTAACCTCATTATATTGTATCATACTGACATCTTTACATTAAACTTTACACCATACTCTAACCTCATTATTGTGTATCATAATGACATCTTTACATTAAACATTACATCATAGTCTAAACTCATTATTGTGTATCATACTGACGTCTTTACATTACACTTTACACCATACTCTAACCTCATTATTGTGTATCATACTGACATCTTTACATTGAACTTTACACCATACTCTAACCTCGTTATTGTGTATCATACTGACATCTTTACATTAAACTTTACACCATACTCTAACCTCGTTATTGTGTATCATACTGACATCTTTACATTGAACTTTACACCATACTCTAACCTCATTCTTGTGTATCATACTGACATCTTTACATTAAACATTACACCATACTCTAACCTCATTATAGTGTATCATACTGACATCTTTACATTAAACTTTACACCATACTCTAACCTCATTATAGTGTATCATACTGACATCTTTACATTAAACTTTACACCATACTCTAACCTCATTATAGTGTATCATACTGACATCTTTAGATTGAACTTTACACCATACTCAAACCTCATTATAGTGTATCATCCTGACATATTTACATTAAACTTTACACCATACTCTAACCTCATTATAGTGTATCATACTGACATCTTTACATTAAACTTTACACCTTACTCCAACCTCATTATTGTGTATCATACTGACATCTTTACATTAAACTTTACACCATACTCTAACCTCATTATATTGTATCATACTGACATCTTTACATTAAACTTTCCACCATACTCTCACCTCATTATTGTGTATCATACTGACGTCTTTACATTAAACTTTCCACCATACTCTAACCTCATTATTGTGTATCATACTGACATCTTTACATTAAACTTTCCACCATACTCTAACCTCATTATAGTGTATCATACTGACATCTTTACATTAAACTTTACACCATACTCTAACCTCATTATATTGTGTCAGACTTACATCTTTACATTAAACTTTCCACCATACTCTAACCTCATTATTGTGTATCATACTGACATCTTTACATTGAACTTTACACCTTACTCTAACCTCATTATTGTGTATCATAATGACATCTTTACATTAAACATTACACCATACTCTAACCTCATTATATTATATCATACTTACATCTTTACATTAAACTTTACACCATACTCTAACCTCATTATAGTGTATCATACTGACATCTTTACATTAAACTTTACACCATACTCTAACCTCATTATATTGTATCATACTGACATCTTTACATTAAACTTTCCACCATACTCTAACCTCATTATATTGTATCATACTGACAGCTTTACATTAAACTTTACACCATACTGCAACATCATTATATTGTATCATACTGACATCTTTACATTAAACTTTACACCTTACTCTAACCTCATTACAGTGTATCATCCTGACATATTTACATTAAAATTTACACCATACTCTAACCTCATTATAGTGTATCATACTGACATCTTTACATTAAACTTTACACCATACTCTAACCTCATTATAGTGTATCATACTGACATCTTTACATTAAACTTTACACCATACTCTAACCTCATTATAGTGTATCATACTGACATATTTACATTAAACTTTACACCATACTCTAACCTCATTATATTGTATCATACTTACATCTTTACATTAAACTTTACACCATACTCTAACCTCATTATTGTGTATCATACTGACATCTTTACATTAAACTTTACACCATACTCTAACCTCATTATATTGTATCATACTTACATCTTTACATGAAACTTTACACCATACTCTAACCTCATTATATTGTATCATACTTACATCTTTACATTAAACTTTACACCATACTCTAACCTCATTATTGTGTATCATACTGACATCTTTACATTAAACTTTACACCATACTCTAACCTCATTATATTGTATCATACTGACATCTTTACATTAAACTTTACACCATACTCCAACCTCATTATTGTGTATCATACTGACATCTTTACATTGAACTTTACACCATACTCTAACCTCATTATTGTGTATCATACTGACATCTTTACATTAAACTTTACACCATACTCTAACCTCATTATTGTGTATCATAATGACATCTTTACATTAAACATTACACCATACTCTAACCTCATTTTTGTGTATCATACTGACATCTTTACATAAAACTTTACGCCATACTGCAACCTCATTATAGTGTATCATCCTGACATATTTACATTAAACTTTACACCATACTCTAACCTCATTATAGTGTATCATACTGACATATTTACATTAAACTTTACACCATACTCTAACCTCATTATAGTGTATCATACTGACATCTTTACATTAAACTTTACACCATACTCTAACCTCATTATAGTGTATCATACTGACATCTTTACATTAAACTTTACACCATACTCAAACCTCATTATAGTGTATCATCCTGACATATTTACATTAAACTTTACACCATACTCTAACCTCATTATAGTGTATCATACTGACATCTTTACATTAAACTTTACACCTTACTCCAACCTCATTATTGTGTATCATACTGACATCTTTACATTAAACTTTACACCATACTCTAACCTCATTATATTGTATCATACTGACATCTTTACATTAAACTTTCCACCACACTCTCACCTCATTATTGTGTATCATACTGACGTCTTTACATTAAACTTTCCACCATACTCTAACCTCATTATTGTGTATCATACTGACATCTTTACATTAAACTTTCCACCATACTCTAACCTCATTATAGTGTATCATACTGACATCTTTACATTAAACTTTACACCATACTCTAACCTCATTATATTGTGTCAGACTTACATCTTTACATTAAACTTTACACCATACTCTAACCTCATTATTGTGTATCATAATGACATCTTTACATTAAACATTACATCATACTCTAACCTCATTATATTGTATCATACTTACATCTTTACATTAAACTTTACACCATACTCTAACCTCATTATAGTGGATCATACTGACATCTTTACATTAAACTTTACACCATACTCTAACCTCATTATATTGTATCATACTGACATCTTTACATTAAACTTTACACCATACTCTAACCTCATTATTGTGTATCATAATGACATCTTTACATTAAACATTACATCATAGTCTAAACTCATTATTGTGTATCATACTGACGTCTTTACATTACACTTTACACCATACTCTAACCTCATTATTGTGTATCATACTGACATCTTTACATTGAACTTTACACCATACTCTAACCTCGTTATTGTGTATCATACTGACATCTTTACATTAAACTTTACACCATACTCTAACCTCGTTATTGTGTATCATACTGACATCTTTACATTGAACTTTACACCATACTCTAACCTCATTCTTGTGTATCATACTGACATCTTTACATTAAACTTTACACCATACTCTAACCTCATTATTGTGTATCATACTGACATCTTTACATTAAACTTTACACCATACTCTAACCTCATTATTGTGTATCATAATGACATCATTACATTAAACATGACATCATACTCTAACCTCATTATATTGTATCATACTGAGATCTTTACATTAAACTTTACACCATACTCGAACCTCATTATATTGTATCATACTGACATCTTTACATTAAACTTTACACCATACTCGAACCTCATTATATTGTATCATACTGACATCTTTACATTAAACTTTACACCATACTCTAACCTCATTATTGTGTATCATACTGACATCTTTACATTAAACTTTACACCATACTCTAACCTCATTATATTGTATCATACTGACATCTTTACATTAAACTTTACACCATACTCTAACCTCATTATTGTGTATCATACTGACATCTTTACATTAAACTTTACACCATACTCTAACCTCATTATATTGTATCATACTGACATCTTTACATTAAACTTTACACCATACTGCCACATCATTATAGTGTATCATAATGACATCTTCACATTAAACATTACATCATACTCTAACCTCATTATATTGTATCATACTTACATCTTTACATTAAACTTTACACCATACTCTAACCTCATTATAGTGTATCATACTGACATATTTACATTAAACTTTACACCATACTCTAACCTCATTATATTGTATCATACTGACATCTTTACATTAAACTTTACACCATACTGCAACATCATTATTGTGTATCATACTGACATCTTTACATTAAACTTTACACCATACTCTAACCTCATTATATTGTATCATACTGACATCTTTACATTAAACTTTACACCATACTCTAACCTCATTATATTGTATCATACTTACATCTTTACATTAAACTTTACACCATACTCTAACCTCATTTTATTGTATCATACTTACATCTTTACATTAAACTTTACACCATACTCTAACCTCATTATATTGTATCATACTGACATCTTTACATTAAACTTTACACCATACTCTAACCTCATTATTGTGTATCATACTGACATCTTTACATTAAACTTTACACCATACTCTAACCTCATTATATTGTATCATACTGACATCTTTACATTAAACTTTACACCATACTGCCACATCATTATAGTGTATCATAATGACATCTTCACATTAAACATTACATCATACTCTAACCTCATTATATTGTATCATACTTACATCTTTACATTAAACTTTACACCATACTCTAACCTCATTATAGTGTATCATACTGACATATTTACATTAAACTTTACACCATACTCTAACCTCATTATATTGTATCATACTGACATCTTTACATTAAACTTTACACCATACTGCAACATCATTATTGTGTATCATACTGACATCTTTACATTAAACTTTACACCATACTCTAACCTCATTATATTGTATCATACTGACATCTTTACATTAAACTTTACACCATACTCTAACCTCATTATATTGTATCATACTTACATCTTTACATTAAACTTTACACCATACTCTAACCTCATTTTATTGTATCATACTTACATCTTTACATTAAACTTTACACCATACTCTAACCTCATTATTGTGTATCATACTGACATCTTTACATTAAACTTTACACCATACTCTAACCTCATTATATTGTATCATACTGACTTCTTTCCATTAAACTTTACACCATACTCTAACCTCATTATTGTGTATCATACTGACATCTTTACATTAAACTTTACACCATACTCTAAGCTCATTATATTGTATCATACTTACATCTTTACATGAAACTTTACACCATACTCTAACCTCATTATATTGTATCATACTTACATCTTTACATTAAACTTTACACCATACTCTAACCTCATTATATTGTATCATACTTACATCTTTACATTAAACTTTACACCACACTCTAACCTCATTATTGTGTATCATACTGACATCTTTACATTAAACTTTACACCATACTCTAACCTCATTATATTGTATCATACTGACATCTTTACATTAAACTTTACACCATACTCCAACCTCATTATATTGTATCATACTGACATCTTTACATTGAACTTTACACCATACTCTAACCTCATTATTGTGTATCATACTGACATCTTTACATTAAACTTTACACCATACTCTAACCTCATTATATTGTATCATACTGACATCTTTACATTAAACTTTACACCATACTGCCACATCATTATAGTGTATCATAATGACATCTTCACATTAAACATTACATCATACTCTAACCTCATTATATTGTATCATACTTACATCTTTACATTAAACTTTACACCATACTCTAACCTCATTATAGTGTATCATACTGACATATTTACATTAAACTTTACACCATACTCTAACCTCATTATATTGTATCATACTGACATCTTTACATTAAACTTTACACCATACTGCAACATCATTATTGTGTATCATACTGACATCTTTACATTAAACTTTACACCATACTCTAACCTCATTATATTGTATCATACTGACATCTTTACATTAAACTTTACACCATACTCTAACCTCATTATATTGTATCATACTTACATCTTTACATTAAACTTTACACCATACTCTAACCTCATTTTATTGTATCATACTTACATCTTTACATTAAACTTTACACCATACTCTAACCTCATTATTGTGTATCATACTGACATCTTTACATTAAACTTTACACCATACTCTAACCTCATTATATTGTATCATACTGACTTCTTTCCATTAAACTTTACACCATACTCTAACCTCATTATTGTGTATCATACTGACATCTTTACATTAAACTTTACACCATACTCTAAGCTCATTATATTGTATCATACTTACATCTTTACATGAAACTTTACACCATACTCTAACCTCATTATATTGTATCATACTTACATCTTTACATTAAACTTTACACCATACTCTAACCTCATTATATTGTATCATACTTACATCTTTACATTAAACTTTACACCACACTCTAACCTCATTATTGTGTATCATACTGACATCTTTACATTAAACTTTACACCATACTCTAACCTCATTATATTGTATCATACTGACATCTTTACATTAAACTTTACACCATACTCCAACCTCATTATTGTGTATCATACTGACATCTTTACATTGAACTTTACACCATACTCTAACCTCATTATTGTGTATCATACTGACATCTTTACATTAAACTTTACACCATACTCTAACCTCATTATTGTGTATCATAATGACATCTTTACATTAAACATTACACCATACTCTAACCTCATTATTGTGTATCATACTGACATCTTTACATTAAACTTTACACCATACTGCAACCTCATTATAGTGTACCATCCTGACATATTTACATTAAACTTTACACCATACTCTAACCTCATTATAGTGTATCATACTGACATCTTTACATTAAACTTTACACCATACTCTAACCTCATTATAGTGTATCATACTGACATCTTTACATTAAACTTTACACCATACTCTAACCTCATTATAGTGTATCATACTGACATCTTTAGATTGAACTTTACACCATACTCAAACCTCATTATAGTGTATCATCCTGACATATTTACATTAAACTTTACACCATACTCTAACCTCATTATAGTGTATCATACTGACATCTTTACATTAAACTTTACACCTTACTCCAACCTCATTATTGTGTATCATACTGACATCTTTACATTAAACTTTACACCATACTCTAACCTCATTATATTGTATCATACTGACATCTTTACATTAAACTTTCCACCATACTCTCACCTCATTATTGTGTATCATACTGACGTCTTTACATTAAACTTTCCACCATACTCTAACCTCATTATTGTGTATCATACTGACATCTTTACATTAAACTTTCCACCATACTCTAACCTCATTATAGTGTATCATACTGACATCTTTACATTAAACTTTACACCATACTCTAACCTCATTATATTGTGTCAGACTTACATCTTTACATTAAACTTTCCACCATACTCTAACCTCATTATTGTGTATCATACTGACATCTTTACATTGAACTTTACACCTTACTCTAACCTCATTATTGTGTATCATAATGACATCTTTACATTAAACATTACACCATACTCTAACCTCATTATATTATATCATACTTACATCTTTACATTAAACTTTACACCATACTCTAACCTCATTATAGTGTATCATACTGACATCTTTACATTAAACTTTACACCATACTCTAACCTCATTATATTGTATCATACTGACATCTTTACATTAAACTTTCCACCATACTCTAACCTCATTATATTGTATCATACTGACAGCTTTACATTAAACTTTACACCATACTGCAACATCATTATATTGTATCATACTGACATCTTTACATTAAACTTTACACCTTACTCTAACCTCATTACAGTGTATCATCCTGACATATTTACATTAAAATTTACACCATACTCTAACCTCATTATAGTGTATCATACTGACATCTTTACATTAAACTTTACACCATACTCTAACCTCATTATAGTGTATCATACTGACATCTTTACATTAAACTTTACACCATACTCTAACCTCATTATAGTGTATCATACTGACATCTTTACATTAAACTTTACACCATACTCTAACCTCATTATATTGTATCATACTTACATCTTTACATTAAACTTTACACCATACTCTAACCTCATTATTGTGTATCATACTGACATCTTTACATTAAACTTTACACCATACTCTAACCTCATTATATTGTATCATACTGACTTCTTTGCATTAAACTTTACACCATACTCTAACCTCATTATTGTGTATCATACTGACATCTTTACATTAAACTTTACACCATACTCTAACCTCATTATATTGTATCATACTTACATCTTTACATGAAACTTTACACCATACTCTAACCTCATTATATTGTATCATACTTACATCTTTACATTAAACTTTACACCATACTCTAACCTCATTATATTGTATCATACTTACATCTTTACATTAAACTTTACACCACACTCTAACCTCATTATTGTGTATCATACTGACATCTTTACATTAAACTTTACACCATACTCTAACCTCATTATATTGTATCATACTGACATCTTTACATTAAACTTTACACCATACTCCAACCTCATTATTGTGTATCATACTGACATCTTTACATTGAACTTTACACCATACTCTAACCTCATTATTGTGTATCATACTGACATCTTTACATTAAACTTTACACCATACTCTAACCTCATTATTGTGTATCATAATGACATCTTTACATTAAACATTACACCATACTCTAACCTCATTTTTGTGTATCATACTGACATCTTTACATAAAACTTTACGCCATACTGCAACCTCATTATAGTGTATCATCCTGACATATTTACATTAAACTTTACACCATACTCTAACCTCATTATAGTGTATCATACTGACATATTTACATTAAACTTTACACCATACTCTAACCTCATTATAGTGTATCATACTGACATCTTTACATTAAACTTTACACCATACTCTAACCTCATTATAGTGTATCATACTGACATCTTTACATTAAACTTTACACCATACTCAAACCTCATTATAGTGTATCATCCTGACATATTTACATTAAACTTTACACCATACTCTAACCTCATTATAGTGTATCATACTGACATCTTTACATTAAACTTTACACCTTACTCCAACCTCATTATTGTGTATCATACTGACATCTTTACATTAAACTTTACACCATACTCTAACCTCATTATATTGTATCATACTGACATCTTTACATTAAACTTTCCACCACACTCTCACCTCATTATTGTGTATCATACTGACGTCTTTACATTAAACTTTCCACCATACTCTAACCTCATTATTGTGTATCATACTGACATCTTTACATTAAACTTTCCACCATACTCTAACCTCATTATAGTGTATCATACTGACATCTTTACATTAAACTTTACACCATACTCTAACCTCATTATATTGTGTCAGACTTACATCTTTACATTAAACTTTACACCATACTCTAACCTCATTATTGTGTCTCATAATGACATCTTTACATTAAACATTACATCATACTCTAACCTCATTATATTGTATCATACTTACATCTTTACATTAAACTTTACACCATACTCTAACCTCATTATAGTGGATCATACTGACATCTTTACATTAAACTTTACACCATACTCTAACCTCATTATATTGTATCATACTGACATCTTTACATTAAACTTTACACCATACTCTAACCTCATTATATTGTATCATACTTACATCTTTACATTAAACTTTACACCACACTCTAACCTCATTATTGTGTATCATACTGACATCTTTACATTAAACTTTACACCATACTCTAACCTCATTATATTGTATCATACTGACATCTTTACATTAAACTTTACACCATACTCCAACCTCATTATTGTGTATCATACTGACATCTTTACATTGAACTTTACACCATACTCTAACCTCATTATTGTGTATCATACTGACATCTTTACATTAAACTTTACACCATACTCTAACCTCATTATTGTGTATCATAATGACATCTTTACATTAAACATTACACCATACTCTAACCTCATTATTGTGTATCATACTGACATCTTTACATTAAACTTTACACCATACTGCAACCTCATTATAGTGTACCATCCTGACATATTTACATTAAACTTTACACCATACTCTAACCTCATTATAGTGTATCATACTGACATCTTTACATTAAACTTTACACCATACTCTAACCTCATTATAGTGTATCATACTGACATCTTTACATTAAACTTTACACCATACTCTAACCTCATTATAGTGTATCATACTGACATCTTTAGATTGAACTTTACACCATACTCAAACCTCATTATAGTGTATCATCCTGACATATTTACATTAAACTTTACACCATACACTAACCTCATTATAGTGTATCATACTGACATCTTTACATTAAACTTTACACCTTACTCCAACCTCATTATTGTGTATCATACTGACATCTTTACATTAAACTTTACACCATACTCTAACCTCATTATATTGTATCATACTGACATCTTTACATTAAACTTTCCACCATACTCTCACCTCATTATTGTGTATCATACTGACGTCTTTACATTAAACTTTCCACCATACTCTAACCTCATTATTGTGTATCATACTGACATCTTTACATTAAACTTTCCACCATACTCTAACCTCATTATAGTGTATCATACTGACATCTTTACATTAAACTTTACACCATACTCTAACCTCATTATATTGTGTCAGACTTACATCTTTACATTAAACTTTCCACCATACTCTAACCTCATTATTGTGTATCATACTGATATCTTTACATTGAACTTTACACCTTACTCTAACCTCATTATTGTGTATCATAATGACATCTTTACATTAAACATTACACCATACTCTAACCTCATTATATTATATCATACTTACATCTTTACATTAAACTTTACACCATACTCTAACCTCATTATAGTGTATCATACTGACATCTTTACATTAAACTTTACACCATACTCTAACCTCATTATATTGTATCATACTGACATCTTTACATTAAACTTTCCACCATACTCTAACCTCATTATATTGTATCATACTGACAGCTTTACATTAAACTTTACACCATACTGCAACATCATTATATTGTATCATACTGACATCTTTACATTAAACTTTACACCTTACTCTAACCTCATTACAGTGTATCATCCTGACATATTTACATTAAAATTTACACCATACTCTAACCTCATTATAGTGTATCATACTGACATCTTTACATTAAACTTTACACCATACTCTAACCTCATTATAGTGTATCATACTGACATCTTTACATTAAACTTTACACCATACTCTAACCTCATTATAGTGTATCATACTGACATCTTTACATTAAACTTTACACCATACTCTAACCTCATTATATTGTATCATACTTACATCTTTACATTAAACTTTACACCATACTCTAACCTCATTATTGTGTATCATACTGACATCTTTACATTAAACTTTACACCATACTCTAACCTCATTATATTGTATCATACTGACTTCTTTGCATTAAACTTTACACCATACTCTAACCTCATTATTGTGTATCATACTGACATCTTTACATTAAACTTTACACCATACTCTAACCTCATTATATTGTATCATACTTACATCTTTACATGAAACTTTACACCATACTCTAACCTCATTATATTGTATCATACTTACATCTTTACATTAAACTTTACACCATACTCTAACCTCATTATATTGTATCATACTTACATCTTTACATTAAACTTTACACCACACTCTAACCTCATTATTGTGTATCATACTGACATCTTTACATTAAACTTTACACCATACTCTAACCTCATTATATTGTATCATACTGACATCTTTACATTAAACTTTACACCATACTCCAACCTCATTATTGTGTATCATACTGACATCTTTACATTGAACTTTACACCATACTCTAACCTCATTATTGTGTATCATACTGACATCTTTACATTAAACTTTACACCATACTCTAACCTCATTATTGTGTATCATAATGACATCTTTACATTAAACATTACACCATACTCTAACCTCATTTTTGTGTATCATACTGACATCTTTACATAAAACTTTACGCCATACTGCAACCTCATTATAGTGTATCATCCTGACATATTTACATTAAACTTTACACCATACTCTAACCTCATTATAGTGTATCATACTGACATATTTACATTAAACTTTACACCATACTCTAACCTCATTATAGTGTATCATACTGACATCTTTACATTAAACTTTACACCATACTCTAACCTCATTATAGTGTATCATACTGACATCTTTACATTAAACTTTACACCATACTCAAACCTCATTATAGTGTATCATCCTGACATATTTACATTAAACTTTACACCATACTCTAACCTCATTATCGTGTATCATACTGACATCTTTACATTAAACTTTACACCTTACTCCAACCTCATTATTGTGTATCATACTGACATCTTTACATTAAACTTTACACCATACTCTAACCTCATTATATTGTATCATACTGACATCTTTACATTAAACTTTCCACCACACTCTCACCTCATTATTGTGTATCATACTGACGTCTTTACATTAAACTTTCCACCATACTCTAACCTCATTATTGTGTATCATACTGACATCTTTACATTAAACTTTCCACCATACTCTAACCTCATTATAGTGTATCATACTGACATCTTTACATTAAACTTTACACCATACTCTAACCTCATTATATTGTGTCAGACTTACATCTTTACATTAAACTTTACACCATACTCTAACCTCATTATTGTGTCTCATAATGACATCTTTACATTAAACATTACATCATACTCTAACCTCATTATATTGTATCATACTTACATCTTTACATTAAACTTTACACCATACTCTAACCTCATTATAGTGGATCATACTGACATCTTTACATTAAACTTTACACCATACTCTAACCTCATTATATTGTATCATACTGACATCTTTACATTAAACTTTACACCATACTCTAACCTCATTATTGTGTATCATAATGACATCTTTACATTAAACATTACATCATAGTCTAAACTCATTATTGTGTATCATACTGACGTCTTTACATTACACTTTACACCATACTCTAACCTCATTATTGTGTATCATACTGACATCTTTACATTGAACTTTACACCATACTCTAACCTCGTTATTGTGTATCATACTGACATCTTTACATTAAACTTTACACCATACTCTAACCTCGTTATTGTGTATCATACTGACATCTTTACATTGAACTTTACACCATACTCTAACCTCATTCTTGTGTATCATACTGACATCTTTACATTAAACTTTACACCATACTCTAACCTCATTATTGTGTATCATACTGACATCTTTAACTTTACACCATACTCTAACCTCATTATTGTGTATCATAATGACATCTTTACATTAAACATGACATCATACTCTAACCTCATTATATTGTATCATACTGAGATCTTTACATTAAACTTTACACCATACTCGAACCTCATTATATTGTATCATACTGACATCTTTACATTAAACTTTACACCATACTCGAACCTCATTATATTGTATCATACTGACATCTTTACATTAAACTTTACACCATACTCTAACCTCATTATTGTGTATCATACTGACATCTTTACATTAAACTTTACACCATACTCTAACCTCATTATATTGTATCATACTGACATCTTTACATTAAACTTTACACCATACTCTAACCTCATTATTGTGTATCATACTGACATCTTTACATTAAACTTTACACCATACTCTAACCTCATTATATTGTATCATACTGACATCTTTACATTAAACTTTACACCATACTGCCACATCATTATAGTGTATCATAATGACATCTTCACATTAAACATTACATCATACTCTAACCTCATTATATTGTATCATACTTACATCTTTACATTAAACTTTACACCATACTCTAACCTCATTATAGTGTATCATACTGACATATTTACATTAAACTTTACACCATACTCTAACCTCATTATATTGTATCATACTGACATCTTTACATTAAACTTTACACCATACTGCAACATCATTATTGTGTATCATACTGACATCTTTACATTAAACTTTACACCATACTCTAACCTCATTATATTGTATCATACTGACATCTTTACATTAAACTTTACACCATACTCTAACCTCATTATATTGTATCATACTTACATCTTTACATTAAACTTTACACCATACTCTAACCTCATTTTATTGTATCATACTTACATCTTTACATTAAACTTTACACCATACTCTAACCTCATTATTGTGTATCATACTGACATCTTTACATTAAACTTTACACCATACTCTAACCTCATTATATTGTATCATACTGACTTCTTTCCATTAAACTTTACACCATACTCTAACCTCATTATTGTGTATCATACTGACATCTTTACATTAAACTTTACACCATACTCTAAGCTCATTATATTGTATCATACTTACATCTTTACATGAAACTTTACACCATACTCTAACCTCATTATATTGTATCATACTTACATCTTTACATTAAACTTTACACCATACTCTAACCTCATTATATTGTATCATACTTACATCTTTACATTAAACTTTACACCACACTCTAACCTCATTATTGTGTATCATACTGACATCTTTACATTAAACTTTACACCATACTCTAACCTCATTATATTGTATCATACTGACATCTTTACATTAAACTTTACACCATACTCCAACCTCATTATTGTGTATCATACTGACATCTTTACATTGAACTTTACACCATACTCTAACCTCATTATTGTGTATCATACTGACATCTTTACATTAAACTTTACACCATACTCTAACCTCATTATTGTGTATCATAATGACATCTTTACATTAAACATTACACCATACTCTAACCTCATTATTGTGTATCATACTGACATCTTTACATTAAACTTTACACCATACTGCAACCTCATTATAGTGTATCATCCTGACATATTTACATTAAACTTTACACCATACTCTAACCTCATTATAGTGTATCATACTGACATCTTTACATTAAACTTTACACCATACTCTAACCTCATTATAGTGTATCATACTGACATCTTTACATTAAACTTTACACCATACTCTAACCTCATTATAGTGTATCATACTGACATCTTTAGATTGAACTTTACACCATACTCAAACCTCATTATAGTGTATCATACTGACATCTTTACATTAAACTTTACACCTTACTCCAACCTCATTATAGTGTATCATACTGACATCTTTACATTAAACTTTACACCTTACTCCAACCTCATTATTGTGTATCATACTGACATCTTTACATTAAACTTTACACCATACTCTAACCTCATTATATTGTATCATACTGACATCTTTACATTAAACTTTCCACCATACTCTCACCTCATTATTGTGTATCATACTGACGTCTTTACATTAAACTTTCCACCATACTCTAACCTCATTATTGTGTATCATACTGACATCTTTACATTAAACTTTCCACCATACTCTAACCTCATTATAGTGTATCATACTGACATCTTTACATTAAACTTTACACCATACTCTAACCTCATTATATTGTGTCAGACTTACATCTTTACATTAAACTTTCCACCATACTCTAACCTCATTATTGTGTATCATACTGACATCTTTACATTGAACTTTACCCTTACTCTAACCTCATTATTGTGTATCATAATGACATCTTTACATTAAACATTACACCATACTCTAACCTCATTATATTATATCATACTTACATCTTTACATTAAACTTTACACCATACTCTAACCTCATTATAGTGTATCATACTGACATCTTTACATTAAACTTTACACCATACTCTAACCTCATTATATTGTATCATACTGACATCTTTACATTAAACTTTCCACCATACTCTAACCTCATTATATTGTATCATACTGACATCTTTACATTAAACTTTCCACCATACTCTAACATCATTATATTGTATCATACTGACATCTTTACATTAAACTTTACACCTTACTCTAACCTCATTATAGTGTATCATACTGACATCTTTACATTAAACTTTACACCTTACTCTAACCTCATTATTGTGTATCATACTGACATCTTTACATTAAACTTTCCACCATACTCTAACCTCATTATTGTGTATCATACTGACATCTTTACATTAAACTTTACACCATACTCTAACCTCATTATATTGTATCATACTGACATCTTTACATTAAACTTTACACCATACTCTAACCTCATTATATTGTATCATACTGACATCTTTACATTAAACTTTACACCATACTCTAACCTCATTATATTGTATCATACTGACATCTTTACATTAAACTTTACACCATACTCTAACCTCATTATATTGTATCATACTGACATCTTTACATTAAACTTTACACCATACTGTAACCTCATTATAGTGTATCATCCTGACATCTTTACATTAAACTTTACACCATACTCTAACCTCATTATATTGTATCATACTGACATCTTTACATTAAACTTTACACCATACTGCAACATCATTATATTGTATCATACTGACATCTTTACATTAAACTCAGAGAGAACCAATGAATTGTTGTATGTTCTATTTGTTCTATTTTATGTGTATGTTTTGGTGTATGTTCTATTTTAGGGAATAGGTTGACACTCGTCACCAGCAAGAATATTGTAAACAATATGTTGAAACTTCGTTCTTGGTTTAAATATCCTTTTTGAGTAGAAATGAAATAACAAAACCTCAATGTTCTCAATGTTCTGCCCTGAGCGCCTCCCGACCCACATATCATTTTGAGGTCGTCGTAAATTATTTTTCCACTGATTATTTGTCATTCATTAAATCATTTTAAACCCCTCCGTCTATGTTTTATTACCCTCGCCAGGGGAGAGGGTATTGCATTTGAGTCCGTTTGCTACTTGGCAATTTTTTTTTTTTTTTTTGCAAGTATGTTGCTCACTCTGGTTTGTTTGTTTGTGTGTGTGTATGTCTGTCCGCTCACTTATACTTACCTACAGGACACAATTTTAAACCGATCTTCACTAAACTTTTATTTAACAAATGGAGGAGTTCGTGGTCCGACAAAATCCTATATATTTTTGGGGTTAAAAGGTCAAAAGGTCAACATAGGCCAACCACTTTTTTCAAATTTCCAAAATCCTCAATTTTCATCCGATTGACTTGAAATTTGAGTCGGATATACATATCGGCTAACTGAATTCAACCACAAACTTGGAGGTTTCGTTTATTCGCAGCTGTCTACGCTCTCCATCGAAATCGAAGTTAAGTCATTGTTCCCATTTGTATTTTCGTTATAACTGTATTTATTTTATGGTGTTGTATGTATCGTGTGTCCCGAGGAAGATTTTCGGTGCAAATCTTTCATACCTGTATAGAAAATCGAGTTAATTCGTGTCGTGTCTTTTGTTTTGAGGCCTTGTACAGTGTCCAACCTTGAGGCTTTGTTTTCCTCTCAGCGGTCCGTCGTTTGTGCTCCAATAACTTTCGTTCTCTGCTTTTCCCAGTCTTTTCACCCCATAGCCTACTTCCTTGTGTAAATCTCAACTCAAAAAAAACAAAAAAAACATTTCCTTCTCTGTTCTTATTCTTTGTTCTCATTCGTTTATTCGTTCTTATTCGTTCGTTCGTTCTTCGAACGACGTTCACTGTTATTACTGTTACTGTAATAACAGTTATGACTGTTATTACTGTTCACTGTTAACGTTCACTGTTATTAACCTTAAAATGTTTACACTTTCCCCTCAAGTTCTGTATTCCGTCGTATATTATAACACCTTTTTCTTCTTCTTCTTTAAAAGGCTGCTTTCGACTTGCTCACCAAATCTATTCATCCCCCCAAAAAATTCCATCTCTTTCAGTGCCTCTTTTCTACATTCCCTAAACTCTCCTGCACTCCATCCTCCCTCCAGCGTCCTCAAACGTATTTTTGACTCGAAGGTCACAAGAAACTCATTTTGCAATAAATGTTCGTTTCCCATTAATCGTACACTTTCTAAAAAAAATCCAATCTCACCCCTCCCCTCCAAATCTTCCCCATAACCCCTCCCATCCAAATCTTCCCCATCACCCCTCCCCTCCAAATCTTCCCCCTTGCCACTCCCCTCCTAATCCTCCCCATCACCAATCCCTTTCAAATCTCCCCCCTTGCCCCTTCTCTCCTAAACTCCCCCCACACCCTTCCCCTCCAAGACTCCCCCTCACCCGTCCCCTCCTAGACTCCCCCTCAACCCTCCCCTCCAAATCTCCCCCATATCCCATCCCTTTCAAATCCCTCCCCTTGTCCCTTCCCTCCTAAACTCCCACCTCGCCCCTCCCCTTCAAATCTCCCCACCCTCTTTTCTTCTCAATTCCCCCCCTCTCGCTCCCCCTCCTCAAAGCATCCTCCCTGCTTCTTCCCCCTTCCAACTCTCAGCTCCATCTCCCCCAACCTTCTGCCTCGCTCTTCCCCCTCCTCAAATAACACCTCATTGTGCCTCACCCAATCACCATCAAACCTTTTATCCGCCCCATCCTTCCCTTTCTCCGAGCTATTCTGAAATCTCTGACACACCTTCAACAACTCTCCCTACCTCTTCCACATCTTACCCTACCCCTCCTCCCCCCTGTTCTGTATCCGATGCTCCCCCTTCCTCTTCATTAACGGTATGGACCTCAAACATCCGGGGCCTTCATTCAAACTCAACTGATCTCTCCATACAGGTTGCTTCTGTCAAACCAGATGTGATCTGCTTGACAGAAACTTTCCTCCTTCATGATGTCTCTGATTCCTTAGTATCTCTCCCGGGTTACTCCCTCTTCCGGTATGATAGACCTGAGCCTCGTACTGGAGGTGGGGTTGCTATCTTTATAAAAAACTCTCTTCCTCACTCGCCCTGCACTGCACTCTCTCCACCTCACCCCCAGGAATACCTCTGGCTACGGCTTCCCCTTCGCTCCCACCTCTTGTTCATATGTGTGTTGTGCCGTCCACCAAACAGTGATGACTCCATCTACATCTCGCTGTCTGATAATATGGACCAACTTCTGTCTACTCATCCGAACTCTCTCTTCCTCATATGTGGTGATTTCAATTGTCACCATGCCAGTTGGCTGGGTGTGGGTACCGCTCTCACCAGCCATGGCTCCTCAGCAAAGGACTTCTGCGACTCACTGGGACTGACACAATCTGTAAATGTCCCGACCCGGATCTCAGTCAACGGAGCTTCTTCTCTTCTGGACTTGGTTATGACTAACTTCCCTGAAAATGTCTGCTGCTCTTCTTCTGCTCCAATCGGCTCATCTGATCATGTGCTTGTTAAAGTGGACATCTCTCTGACCATTCTCAGGGAGCCTGGTCAGCGTCGACGAGTCTGGCATTTCACTCAGGCCAACTGGCACGGTCTTCAAGCAGCCATCAATCATCTGGACAGGTCTACCATCTCTACCACCTCTGACATCAACTCATCCTGGGAATTCTTCCAAAGTAAATTGCTCTCTCTCATTCACAGATTTATCCCATCTCGTCTTCAGTTGTCATACCCTTCCTCCCGTCCATGGTACACGGAATCTTGTGGTGAGGCTGTTGCCCAGAAACAACTTGCCTTCATCTCCTGGAAAGCAAATCCAACGGAAGGAAATCTCATTTCCTTTCACAAAGCCCGAAACAAGTGTGTGTCCACCCTCAGGAGAGCCAGGAAACAATATCTCTCCGTTCTCAAGACCGAACTCTCTTATCTGTCTCCCTCTTCCAAATCCTGGTGGCATCTGGTCAAATCTGTTTCTGGTGTTTGTTCCCCCTCCATCCCCTCCCTTACCTCAAACAGCTACACAGCTGACTCCGCACGTGAAAAAGCTGAATGCCTCAACTCTGTGTTTGTCTCTAAATCTCGTGTCCCAAACCCATCCCTCTCTGTACCCACCGTACGCAGTCGTACCCAGCTGCTCCTGGACTCCGTGTCCTTTTCTCCTGACAAGGTGGAAAAGTTTCTGTCAACCCTCGACTCTGATTCTGCAACTGGACCTGACGGCATCAGCCCACGGGTCCTAAAATCCTGTTCTTCCGCTCTTTCACTCCCTCTCTCTGTTCTCTTCACCCTCTCTTTTGCTCAAGGTCAAATGCCATCTGTTTGGAAATCAGCCAACATCACCGCTTTGCACAAAAAAGGTGCAAAAACAGATCCTAGCAACTACAGACCAATCAGCCTTCTCCCAATTATCAGCAAAGTCATGGAATCCATCATTGCTTCAGATATTAAATCTTTCCTCTTCTCCAATGGCTTGATCTCTGATCATCAATTTGGTTTCAGACCAGGTTACTCTACTCTGGACATGCTGCTTCTGCTGTCTCAACAATGGATGGAGGTCCTCAATGCCAAACAGGAAATTAGAGCTGTCTCCCTCGACATATCACGTGCCTTCGATATGGTATGGCACCCCGCTCTGCTCACCAAACTCTCCTCCTTTGGTATCCATGGAAATCTCCACGCATGGCTGGCGGACTTCCTCTCTCGTCGTCGTCAACGTGTGGCCCTGAATGGGTTTCTCTCATCTCCTCTTCCTGTTCAGGCTGGAGTTCCCCAAGGCAGTGTTCTGGGCCCTGTGCTTTTTCTGGTCTTCATCAATGATCTCTCTGACTCTCTTGAAAATCCTCTCTATCTCTTTGCTGATGACTCCACTCCCTGCCGCTCCATTCCTCATCCCTCAGATCGACAGTCTGCAGCCTCCTCACTCTCTGCAAACCTGGACAAAATCAAAGACTGGGCAAACAAGTGGAACATGTCTTTCAATCCTGACAAATCTCACACTCTTACGATGTCTCTCCGAAAAGACCGACTGGACAACCCTCCCATCTACTTTCTGAATAATCCTCTCCAAGAAGTTCTGTCACTCAAGCTTTTGGGTGTCACTATCTGCCATGATCTTTCCTGGGAAAACCACATTTCCAAGCTGGCCTCCAAAGCCAGTCGCCGACTGGGCATCCTCCGTCGTGCGAAGTCCTTCCTTGGCACACCTGAGCTCCTCACCACATACAAGGCTTTCATCCGCAGCTCAATGGAATACTGCTCTCCCCTCTGGGCTGGTGCTCCTGCCTCACACCTAGCTCGTCTTCACGCTGTTGAAACCAAAGCGTTCAGAATCATTGGAATCTCCCGCGATGACGCTATCTCCGAGGGCCTTTCACTTACTCACCGCAGGCAGGTTGGTGGTCTTTCCATCTTCTACCGACTCCTCTCCGGCCTTGCTCCCCCAGCTCTCTCTGGGCTCTGTCCCCCAAATATTCCTGCAGGTCGCACAAGATCTGCCTGCAACCCTCTTATGGTTAAACTGCCAAAATCAAGACTCTCTGCTCACCTTCCCTCCTTCATTCCTCTTTTCTCCCACCTCTGGAACAAACTCCCTCACTCTCTTCAATCCCACTCCACCCTCCAGGTCTTTAAAACAGCTGTTCACCACCATCTCTTATCTTCCCCCATTGAAAACCTTGATCTTTTCTACCCCCACTAATTTCACCCCAATCCCACTTTTTTGAAATACCAACTTCTGTCCTGGAAGTCCTTGGTGTCCTTGTGTTTTATTCTTCTCCCTCCCCCCCACCCCTTTCCACGCCTCCTCCCCCCAAGCCCTCTCCCTTCCACACATCTCCCTGCTCTCAAATGTTGTGTTTGTGTGCTTCCCCTTCTCTCCCCATCTTGTCTTCCGCTCCCTCTTTTTATATATTTTGTTTGTCTGGTTGATTTGTTTGTGAAGTAAATGTTAGCTCTTTCACGAGCCTCGAATCAGTATACAAAAAAGAAAAAAGAAAAAGGCACGTTACCTAAAGTGCAGGTAGTCGCAGGTTGGTCGGGTCCAAGAGTGCCATCTACCCTACTGAATTCCAAATTTACCCATGGGGCCTATCAATTTCCACAAATTTCCTTTTATCCAACTGTATTGGCAAGCATTTGGATCCGCCTCCTCCGGTGACCTTTACTACACTACTACCCTTGGCTACGACAGCACCGCCCCTCTCCTGTGCAAGGACCGAGTGGCATCCACATCATGTCTCCTGCACCTCTCACATCCCCCAGTCTACCCACATGCAACCCCCAGTGCCCACCCACATATGACCACGCCTAAGGTCCAGTCGACAGCCGTGTTCCACCAGGAGACTCCATCCCAGAAGATACAGTCCGCACACCTCAGACACCCATAACACCATGTTAACCTCCAGACTACCCAACTACATCCCTAAAATCCCACATCCCAATATTGGTGCTGTCACCCCCGCAGCCAGTTGAATGCTGTGTCCTGCTACTCCATCAATTTTTTTTGTCCCAGCCTCCAACACTTTGGTGAAACACACCTGGATCAATAATGGTGTCACTGTTCCCAGTGTCCACCCTGGCCTCACAAAATTCACCCATAAATTGACATCTAACCCTCAAATTACCTGTGCCAATTTTTCTACAGTTCACTATTTTCACGAAAGAAGGGTGCTTCTCCATACACTTGCCAGCCGAGCATGGCAAGTGTATGGCCTTTCTGAAAGGACAATACATGTTATTTTGTTGGCTCATATATTGTTATATGTGCATGCATGATTGTTGCATGCTGCACATTGAACTAGATTATTTCGGCAATTGAGTTCTTAAGAGTCCTAGAATGGGTTGAGGGTGGTTATTACATTATTGTCAAATATTCCGTTGAAATAGTTGTGATCACCCAGGCTATACTAAATGGTATTAGAAAGGGAAGCTTTACACAAATGCTGTGTACAATGTCAATGTGAAGACATATGGACTGAGGCACAGTGTGGTTTGAAGTTGTAAACTGTGGGATGAGGCCATTTGAGATGAATGAGATTTGCTCGGAGAAGGAGGAAGCTGCTTGGGTATGGCAAATGATGAGTGTCGAAGTTATATATATATTTATATGTATAGTTATATATATATATATATATATATATATATATATATATATATATATATATATATATATATATATATATATATATATATATATATATATATATATATATATATATATATACAGTGAAACCTTGACTTACGAGTTTAATTCGTTCCGTGACCGAGCTCGTAACTCAATTTGCTCGTTTCTCAAATTAAATTTCCCCATTAAAATGAATTGAAATGCTATTAATCCGTTCCAGCCCCCCAAAAACCACACCAATTTTTTTTAATATATATATATATAAAAATATCTCGCGCTTTATATTTCACCTGTATGCAGCATACAAGTTGGCAGGATGGCCTGGACTGGAGGTACGCACACTCGACTCTAAACTGTCCAGCCTGGGTTTGAATCCCGACCCAGCTATAACCTGTCATGTCGGTGTTTCACAGGCAGGGTGATTCATCAATGTGTGTACCGCTAAACTGGGCGCCCCGTTTGCGTCCCATTAGTTGTTGGATGTTAAGGATCTCACCGTGTTTTCCACAAAGAGAAGGCGAGCTATCGCCGGCACTCTGAACAAGTTGTGGCCTGGCATGCTCTTCTCCTCTGCCGTTATATACGTCCTCCTCGGCATCTTTTTCCAGAAGAGCCCTGTCTCGTCACAGTTGAAGATTTGCTGGGGGATGTATCCTTCGGCTTCCATCAGTCGGCAAAAGTTATAATAAAATCTTCAGCTGCCTTTACATCCGAGCTTGCTGCCTCACCATGTCTGACGACGGAGTGAATGCCGGTCCTCTTCTTAAAATTATCAAACCATCCCCGACTGGTTTTGAATGACTCTTCCGATGCCTCGTCCATTGATGTTCCCGCCGTCTGCTGCACCAAATCCCCGTAAATGTCTCGTGCCTTCTCACAGATGATGCTCTCGATCACGGTATCTCCTGCGAGCTGCTTCTCCGTCAACCACACAAACAACAACTTCTCCATCTCTTCATGGACAGAGGTCTGGAGCTTTGAAATAATCTTAACGCCCTTGGCTGGCGTTATAGCCTTTATCGACTCCTTCTGCTTCAAAATCGTACATATCGTAGAAGTACTACGATCGTACTGCCTCGCCAAGTCGACAACACGCACACCTCGCTCATGTTTTTCGACGATTGCGTGTTTTATATCCAAGCACATCATCCTCTTCTTCTTCTCAGCACTGCCCTTGGCACTCAATTTCTTAGGACCCATGGTTAAAACTAAGAAATTTTCCAAAATAACCAAAATGCGAAAACAAAGTAGCAGTGATATACGGCAGAGATGCTTGCACGGCAAGATAACCACGTGACCTGAACGCTCGTTGGGCCACCTAGTGGCGGGTGGCGTAAACTCGTAACTCAGATCTCGGCTCGCATCACAAAGCAAAAAACCGCCCGAGCGACGGCTTGTATCTCGGAAAACTCGTAAGTTGGTGCACTCGTAAGTCAAGGTTTCACTGTATATATATATATATATATATATATATATATATATATATATATATATATATATATATATATATATATATACATATATATATATATATATATATGCATATATATATATATATATACATATATATATATATATATACATATATATATATATATATATATATATATATATATATATATATATATATATATATATATATATATATAAATATATACAGACTTGGCATTTAATATGGAATTTTTTTTTTGTGGGGGTGAACTTACTTTTCAAGTTGACTTAGAACCAAAAGTTAATTGGAATTATGTTGAAATTATTCTAGATTTTGTTAATGTGACTTTTAAAAGAAACAAAAACCACATTTGACATTTCGAAACAAATAAATTTATCCTTGAAAGTGATGTAAACTGATATCGAACTTAATTCATGGACAGTACTGTGTTAAACTTCTGTACGTTTTCCAGAAGTATCTCTTTATTTTGCACATTAGCCCAATTTTTTTTAAACAAAAACTAAAGTTAAATTACGACTGAGATTACGGACAGTAAAATTACAGTTCAGTACTTCGTGTAACCCCCACGAGCATTCAGGAGAGCACGTACACGTCGAGGCATGCTGTTCACGAGATTTGCCAAGTTTTGGACAGGAATCGCTTGCCATGCAGTGACAATAGTCTGCTGCAATTCACGCACAGAGGTCGACTGCTGGTCCAAGTGGTCGATTTGACGCGTTAATTCTGCCCACAAGTTCTCTATCGGATTCATATCCGGGGACAGGGCAGGCCACTCCATATGCTCCACACCACAGTCAGCAAGAAAGTGTTGGATCATGCGAGCATGGTGAGGCCGCGCATTGTCATCTTGGAAGACAAAGTTTCCTCTAAAGGCTGCACGAGCAAATGGAAGCAATGTTTCTTCCAGAATGGCCCTGTACTTGAACTGGTTCAGGTTTCCATTCAGAACAACCAGGTCAGTTTTGCCCCCTGCATGTTAAGCAGCCCAAACGGTCACCCCACCACCTCCAGCTCGGACTCTTGGCACCATACAATCTTTGTTGTACGCTTCATGCAGTTGTCTGCGCACTCGGACGTGGCCATCTTGACGATAGACCAGAAATCTAGACTCGTCACTGAAGATCACGTGATTCCAGTGTCCTGGCTGCCATTGACGGTGCTCTCTGGCCCACTGCAATCGACGCTGGCGGTGTTGTCTGGTCAGACGTGGCTTTCTCAGGGGATGCCTGGCACGATAGCCTGCTTGAACCAGTCGTTGGTTGACTCGCCTTCTGGATACAGGCACATTTGTCAGTTGTTGCCACTCAGCCCTAAGCCGATTAGCTGACTTGGTACGGCCATTGCGGACTAACCGGTGCAGCTGGCGATCATCCCTCCTTGTGGTTCTGCGGGGACGTCCTGGCCTCGGTATTGGAGTAGCGACACCCCTCTGAGCATTTCGTTTCAGGATCTTTGACACCTGACCTTGAGTGATGCTATACTGCCGAGCAATAGCACGCTCTTTCATGCCGTAATTTCGTAAAGCCACCACTCCATGACAAACAGCATTGTCGAGTTGACGGACCATCTCCAGAGGAAGCGGTAATAACTTTTGGAGACGTGCAGCAGTTGTTTTCCACTAATACAGAACGCAACAACCCTTATATACCCGACTGTGAAGCCAATCGTCAAATGCACCTGTCCATACATTTTGCCACGCCACCTGTGATATAATCTTGTTGTTGACTTCTTGCTGCGACAGACAATCAGTGACATGGTTCTTTTAAAAAATAAATCACCAAAGTGTGAAAGAAACTCACCAGATTGATATACTGAGTTAAGAAAGTAAACCCAAGTCAAGAAAAGAAAAAAATTCCATATTAAATGCCAAGTCTGTATATATATATATATTGTTGCAGTTTTGAGATTGTAAATATGACATCATTAAAGGTTAAAGGTTTGCCCCCCATAGTTAGTCCACAAGCAACACGTAGGCCCATGTAGAGTATTAGTTATGTCATAGTATGTGTAAGAGTAGGCCATTTCCCTAGTGATGTCTGCGTTGTGTAAAGAAATGAGCTTAGGTCCTTTTCATTTTGTTGCCACCCTCCAATTCCATCATGGGCAAACTCGATCCCGCGCCCCATTTGACATCCCTCCAGTTTGTTACGCTTTGGCTGCCAGCAGCATTAGCTGCCCTTTGTTCGCTCAAACAAGTCGGGTAACACGAGGTAGGCCTAAGAAGAGGGAGGAGTGTGAGGGTCGAGGTGTGGCCGCGTCAAGCAGCGCGTCAGAGGCGGTGACGGTAAGGGCTCCCAGCCAACCAGGGCTCCGAGGGCATGGCGCGATAGGGCGTGGTAAGAGGCGTCTCGCAAGTGCTGGAAGGTTCGCTGGGCAAGGCTATATAAGCGAGTGCACAAAGCCCTTGAAAGGACTCGTGCGACAGGACTTGCAAGGAGGACTTACGAAGGACTTGTTGGAGAGAACTGATTCGGAGCACTCATGCAAGGAGTATTCGGAGGACCGGCGTGCACACGACAGTATCGGAAGGATTTGTCGAGGCCATTGATTGAGAAGCGCATTGTGAGTGCATATTGAACTATTCGCTTATTACGTACTCGGCCGCAGCCGCAAGTGTAACCGCCAAAGCCAGCCCTGTCGTTCGCCCTGTAATAACCCCGTGCGCCAAAATGACACGCGGAGAGCTCCTGCTGTCTGTTTCAACTGCTTCTCGGTGCGAGTTGGGGACCGGAGAGCGAGCTGCCTGGACGCCATCCCTGGACGTGCTGACCTGGTCAACTGCAAACCCCGTGTGAGTGTGTCTGAGTGTGAACGGGCCCGTTTGTCCAGGGAATAAGTTAAGACTGTACTTAAGGCTGCACTGTGACTTCTTCTGCTGATCATTGTACAAAGTGTAAATAAATCGTGTTATTCCTTTCTTCCAAATTCGACCGTTTCAGTGATTTCCTCCATTGGGTAAGCGTGGCACGATTAAGAACCGCTCGGATCGGGATCTAGTCCTTGATAACGGCTCGGGTCACGGGTTCGCTACCGCTCGGCGTATCCACCAACACCCGTGATTTGGGCGAGGCTTGTCTCCTCGTTTCAGGGTAGCGTTAGTACTTAGGTAATAGCGAATCTGGTCCTACAACCCCATTTAACGCTGCCCTGAAAGGACGTCATAGGCCTCGGGTCCCGTCGGCCAGTCAAAGACAAGGGGACTAATCCCCCCCTTGGTAAGGGGAAAAGGCCGGCGCTGAGATCCGCAACAATATATACATTCACGTGAAAAAGTAAGTCCACCCCATGTGAAGTTTTGACTTTTTCAACATATTTCAACATACAGCTATTTGATCTTCATTTCAACAATATTGAAAGATAAATGTGATATAATATAACAAATATCATGAAACATTTACATTTTGTAGTCCATTGTATAATTTAAATAAACAAAAATGCAAATTTCGCTTGTGGAAAAAGTAAGTACACCCCTACATTTATCACTACTTCAAATAGCTAAAATTAGAATCAGGTGCACCAGCTCGGGTGCACATGATTATAACATCGTTAGAGAGGATCTTGGAGGAACCTGTCTTATTTAAACCTCAGACATTTAGTTTGGTTTGCTCTTTATTGTTGAAGTGTGCAGCGGCACCATGCCTAGATCAAAAGAGCTCTCTGAGGCCTTCAGAAAGAAGGTTATAGATGACTACGAGTCTGGCAAGGGATTTAAAAGGATCTCCAAACAATTTGAAATCAATCATTTAGCTGTCCGGAAGATCATCTACAAGTGGAGAAGATTCCAAACAACTGCCAACTTGTTCAGGCCAGGCCGCCCCAGCAAGTTCAGCCCGATAGCAGACCGCAAGATGCTGAAAGAAGTCTCTAAGAACCCCAGAATGTAATCACGGGACGTACATGTAGCACTTGCCACTGTTTATGTAAAAGTGCACGAGTCTACCATTCGAAAGAGGCTGCACAAATTTCATCTACATGGAAGGTGTGCCAGGAGGAAACCTTTGCTGTTCAGAAAGAACATCAGTGCAAGACTAAAGTTTGCCAATGAACACCGAGGCAAAGACCAGCACTTCTGGAACAATGTGCTCTGGACAGATGAGTCAAAGGTAGAGCTATTTGGCCACAGTACCAGAAGACATGTTTGGCGAAAACCAAAGACAGCATTTGACCACAAGAACCTGATACCAACTGTAAAGCATGGTGGTGGAAATATTATGGTTTGGGGCAGCTTTGCTGCATCAGGGCCTGGGCAGCTCACCATCATAGAATCCACTATGAATTCTTCATTGTACCAGGGTGCTTGAGGATAATGTGAGGCCATCTGTCGGAAAGTTGAAGCTCAACCGAAGGTAGGCCTTGCAACATGACAATGACCCTAAACATACCAGTAAATCCACCAAGGAATGGCTGAAAAGAAAGAAATGGAGGGTTCTGGAATGGCCAAGTCAAAGCCTGGATCTAAATCCCATCGAGATGTTGTGGGGGGATTTGAAACGAGCTGTGCATGCAAGAAACCCCTCAAACATCGCACAGCTGAAAGAATTCTGCATGGAGGAGTGGGCAAAAATTTCCCCCAGTCGATGTCAGAGACTGGTAGACAGTTATAAGAAACGCCTACTTGAGGTTGTTTCTGCCAAAGGGGGCAATACCACCTATTGGAGCCAAGGGTGTACTTACTTTTTCCACATGCGAAATTTGCATTTATGTTTATTTAAATTTTACAATGGACTACAAAATGTAAATGTTTCATGATATTTGTTATTAGTCTAGTCAAATTTCTGGGAAACGTGAATTCATGAGGCATTTTTGAGTAAAAGCAAGCAAACCACTTTTTCTGGGGTAGTTTTTCGTGCTGAATACGAATCTGTTGTTTGCCAAGCCCAAAAATGCGTAATTAGGTCACTAATCAAGGTCAAAGGTCAATGAGTGCAAAATTCAAAATTTTTGAAAAAATGTTTTATTTTACATCACCTATCTGTACATTTCAATTATTTTACAGTATTTTGTCTGGTAAGGTTACTACAGCTTTTCACAATTATGAAAGTAAAGGGAATTGTGAAGGGAAAAAATCAGATTTTTGTGAATATATCCGTAAAATGAAGCAACTTTTCGTTTTTTGACATACTGTTTTAATTCACTTGAATTGTTGCCTTAAATACCATCAGTGAAGTGGTTTACCTGAGTCCTATATAATAGCAAGATTGTTTTCTACACTAAATGTCAATATTTGACTAATTAGCCACTTAATTAAGGCTAACGGTCACAAGGCGCAAAGTGCACTTACATGGCACAAGGCGCAAAATGCACTTCATGGCAAACATGTTTGGAGTGCAGGCAGTTGATCATTATCACATGTATTCTTAATTAATCCTGAATCAATTGCAGTCTGTCAGACTGATTGGCTGGAAGGAGGAGCCATCCAGGGGAATGCCAATTAGCTTAACTGTGTAAGCTCTGACCCCCCCCCCCCCTACTTTGGCCTGTTTCGACATGGTGTTTCACTGGCATTGCACTTGCAGGCCTCAGTGCAGAACTGTTTCCCCCACTTCCGACAAGAGCAACTATCAGAACTGCAACCTTTCTTGCAACCACACTGAGTAAGTTCTCGGCATCCCTTTGGAATTGACGGTAAAGTTGTAAGAACCGGTGACAACTTGTCATCAACGAGTTTCCATCCACAATCAGTCGGCGGTGGCAGATCTGTCATTGGATTACTGGCCTCTCTCCAAATGAAACTTTGGTAGTTTGCACGCTCTATGTGGAACTTTGCTGCATCACTAGATGGAGGTAGGGTCTCCGTTGCATGGCATTTGTTGAACAGTTTAATGCGGGCTTGATTACAGTTCTCAGATGGTTCCTTGTAGATATGGCAAATGAACTTTTCAGCATCTTCTGTGACCTTCTTTGATGGTGTCGGAAACTGCTGTTGTTGGATCTTTTCAACTGCTGTTGGTATATCCAACGTTGACGTATTGGATGGTTTGATGTCTCCAAGACCGCTTTCAGCAGATGGCCCCCTCTGCCAGGCAGCTAACTGAGTAGCGTGAAATGTATTTTTGCCATCTAGGGTAGAGTCATTGATGTCAATATTGTCGCCAGAAAAATGCACAAATCGTCCCGAAACCAGGTTGCTGGTAACAACTGCCCCAGTTTCTTGATCAAGCGCTTTCAGAGTGTTTTCAGCCATGGCAGTGTCATACCTAAGAACCCGGTTATAGCTGATTATGTGCCCAGCATTATGGAATAGCTCAACTAATTTCTTTGATCGAGTTGACTGGTGCAGCGTCATACCCATTCCAACGTGTTTAGGCGGTGCCTTCTTGTCTCCACATACACCATAGACCATGTCTTGTCCAATGCTAAGGACCCTTGTCTTCTTCACCCAACCAGTTTCAGACATCTCACTTTCGTCAAACTCAGCATCGACACTACTTTGGCCTCCAAGCAAGATATTCACAAACATGAGTACAGATGGTGGTACACTTGCCAACTCTGCTTTTTCGCTTACATCGCAACCTTCGAATGCAGGATGTGACATGATATCACTGCGGAGTTGCAGAGCAACGTGCACTAAAGACAGAATATGATCATCCTGTTGTCTAAATATGGGAATATAGTCTGCACTGTTCTGACCGCACACCATTTCTGAAAGAGGTATGTGACTGAAATGTCGTGGAAGAAGCAAAGTTTGTTTCTCTGAAGGCGCCAAATTTCTTAGCACAAGAAATTCATAAATGTCCCCAATGCAATTCGACAAAGTTTCTTTAAAAGTCCCCAGTCTACTAAGATACGATGTAGGAATTGTGCCGTCGCACTCACTGGCTAACTCTTTGTACCTCTCGAACACTGCAGATAGTTCAAATACGTGCCCTTTCTCAGCAGAGTGACGCAGCTCTTGACACAACCATGATATCGCCATGTCTGCTGATTTGCTTTCAGTTTCCGCCCTTTTGACATCCCTAAAGAATTTACTAAGACAGTTAACATGGTAACATGCCTCAGCTGAGATTAAATCATTCTCATTTGCAGTACGGACTAAGATGTTATGTACAAATTTAGCTTTTTCCGTAATTTCATTACTCATTTTGAAGGTTGTGACACGACTTGTCTTCTGCTTCTTGTCAAAGTTCTGGCAGAACATACTCAATGTCCAGTTCATCTTAGTAGTACTACTGCGTAAAAACGGACATGCTTCAGCCGAAACACTCTTTCTTTCAGGATCTTTTTCGTTTTTCGATTGTTCCTTGGCTAGCTTAGCATTTATTTTCCCCTTGTGTGTGTATGCAGAGTAACATAGCTTATGCCATTTAAGTTTGGGGAGACTTTCTGGAGGCTCTGCAAAGAGAGTCGAAAGCCTGTCCACGGCTGATCGAAATTCATAGTGTCTAAGTTTGCATCGGAGCTCGGTCGCCTCTCTGATGGCAGCAATACCCTGGTTTGTCTGGTTGAAAATCGTATCTTTGACCTGGCTAGTTCCCTGACAAATGATACAAAGTTCAAACGACACATCCTCACGCTGTCGCTTGAGGCTGGCAATAGGTTCCATGGTTGGCCTGAGGGGAGAAACAGAAACCAAACTAAGCACCAGGCACGCATGTTCTGACCATGAAAACTACAACGTTGTATGATATACTGCAACAGCCCTTAAATGATCGAATAAGCGCAGGCAGTGTTGGCCCGGGTTTTAATCTTATTCTCAAAGACACAAAGTAAAGCTTCTTCAAGACAAAACATCTAACCGATATCACTAATTCATTAGTGGTAGATGCATTAGGCACTCATCGTCAATGCCCATGCCCTGCCTGTCTTTTTACTACTGTTAGGTAAATGTACATGTATGTAGGCCTGCCTATGATGTGAGATGTCAAGCATACATTACACATTTGTATGTACATGTATCTCACCAAAGAAGAATGCATTCCTTTACTTTCATTTGATTTTATATTTCATTTTTTAACAATCTTAAAAAGACCCTTACCTGTACTCCTGAAATGTTTAATGCCTGATGCCTAGGGTACGAACTAGATGGCTTATGCTAGGCTATTAGATTCATTCTTCATCATTAAGGGTCTATTGAAGAACACCCTGCTCTGTCTGAATGGAAATGATTTGACAAACATGGCAAATGCATTGGGGTCAGAAAGATGAAGCCACTTTCACTGTTGAGTGAAAGGGATGGTTTCAAGTGCAAGTAACTGTTACGTCATTGCAAGACTTTCGCACTCATTGACCTTTGACCTATGTTGTTTACCGGTGACATTTAGATTCTGTCTTTATAAAATCTATCTCTAGACCATCAATAGGAGCATAAAAACTCTGCCCCATTGTGCATTTAGAGGTTAAACTGCAAGCAAATTACGCAAAAACTAATTGTCGCCCCTTACAGAGATAAAGGCAAATGAGCATAGATGTGTCCTCACGTTTTCCTTTAAAAATAAGATTTTGAAAAGCTTTAGCAACCTTACTAGACAAAATATTGTAAAATAATTGAAATGTACAGATAGGGGATGTAAAATAAAGCATTTTTTCAAAAAAATTGAATTTTGCACTCATTGACTTTGACCTTGATTAGTGACCTAATTACGCATTTTTGGGCTTGGCAAACAACAGATTCATATTCAGCATGAAAAACTACCCCAGAAAAAGTGGTTTGTTTGCTTTTACTCAAAAATGCCTCAATCATTCTATAAAGGCACATTTTCAGATTTTTTGACTAGGCTATATATTATATCACCTTTATCTATCAATATTGTTAAAATGAAGATCAAAAAGCTGTATGTTGAAATATGTTGAAAAAGTCAAAACTTTACATCGGGTGTACTTACTTTTTCACGTGACTGTATATATATATATATATATATATATATATACATATATATATATATATATATATATATATATATATATATATATATATATATATAAATATATATATATATATTGTTACGCAACCCAACGTCGGCCTCTTTCCCCCTTATCGAGGGGGGATTAATCCCCTCGTCTATGACTGACTGACGTGGTCCTGGGGGTATGACGTCACGCCCGGTCAGCGCTGGGTAGGGTATTAGGCCCACCCGTCCTATGACCTAAATACCAGCGCCTCTCGGTACGCAAGGAAATACTCCTGCTCACGGCCGCAGCGTAATGGATTGGTTGCGCCGAGCGAAGCGAACTGCGGCGTGAGCTGTTTATCGAAGGGGCTAAACGCGATTCATATGCGTTGGCCGAATCACGCCACGTACACTCAATTTGGAAATCGCTAAAGCGACCAAATGAGAAAGAAGGAAGGCAAAGGTACAGAAGAACAGATATTTATTAATTATTTACACAACCCAAAGAAAAGAGAGCAATCAAGGTAATATACAGGGAAATGGAAGGAGCAGAAGACACGGTGCAATTATTAGCTTATACTATACAGGCTTAACTTATACCCAGGGACAAGACACACAAAACAAACTCATGTACACAAAAGGATGGAATGGCAGGAATGGTTTGGGATGGCAGAGGAGGGTCCAGGCAGATGGTCGGCGTCGAGGTCCAGCTCCATGCGCGCGCTCCGATCCACGCTTTGGGGTCGAGGCAAAAACCCGGCAAAACACAGCTCCGCTTCGGGCTGGCAGCGAGGAGCCGGCAGCTCCACGTATTCGGTTTCACACCGGCAGCTGTCTCACGTGTCCTCCACCTCCTGCGTCTCCGACGCTCTTTTCCTACTCCGCAGAATCTGCCTCTGGTCCAGCGCACCTCCCTCAAATCCCTCTCTCCGCTTCTCCTCAACTGGACTCTTACGCACTTCTTCAAAAAAGGCTTGCACGGGCGCTTTTATAACGTGCTTTGAGATCAACATGCGCCACGCCCGTGATGGTATCTCACCAGCCCTGATTGGCTGGTGGGGGCTCGCTGGCTCCACCTTCCGATGACGAGGGGCGGGCAACGCCCTTGTTCGTGGGCTTGACCGTGTGCGTAATGGAGTTTGGGGTGAAGAAAACCGCCCAATGCACTGAGAGGATTGGGGGAGACTTGAAAAGGGATTCTATCTTATCTGATTCGGTGCAATGCAGAGTCAATTAATGGGAGACACAGCCTTAAACTAATACACATAATAAGGAAATAACTATTTATAAGGGTATATGGTGGCCTACGTGCATGCGATGGATTAACTAAGAGGACGACCTTTGACCTTTACACCCAAAACGGAGATATTTACAAGGATTCATTACACTACTCAGGGTGATATTTACAATAATTCTCAAATCCACAACACTGCACCGTCATCCTCCAGGCACATCCTCGGGCCTATAAAACTTACTTAGTGTGACACGTAGGTGTAGTTCCCTCTACATTTAACCTGACCCTGAGTGCGACAGTTTTAAAACACAAATAAATATGTCCCTCTGCTGCATTGCACCCTGCCTAACAGATTCACGCCCACAGCTAACCGAATTGCGGAATTGTTTTCAAACTAAACATGTACGGTGGGGAGCATTATTTACAATTGACGCGAATTGTATTTACAAAACTAACCCAGGACCTGTGATTGTTCTTTGGGGGGGGGGGGGGGGGGGGGGGGGAGACAGCCTGCGCTGCATCGATGCACCAGCACCAACAAAGAGCACCATAAAGCACCATAGACGCACCAGAGTGCACAGTCACCACAGTTCATAAAAAATAAACAAACCCTGCTGGTGGTCTTGCTCTTCGGCTCCCTCTGCTGGCCAATGTTCTTCCTGATGTTGTCAACTTGTTCTTCTTGCTGGCGGCCTATTTGGACATAATAAAAAGCACAAAACGTGTCCACTTTTTATTTATGGCCCACAGGGGCCGACTAGGGGTGGTTCACCTGTGTGGCATAGGTGCCGCATTACCGAGGTCCGCAAGCAAGATCCTGGGCCATCGTGGCCGGTTCCAGCAGAGGGGCCATGCCCCAACCCATGGGGTCCATGAGTGGTGCTCAGCCACAGACATGTGGTCCATAAGTGGTACATCGATGCAAGCAGCTGGTTGCAGGGGTTCGGGCACACAATGGCGGACTCCCGCACGCTCTCCTCGGTGCCCAGAGAGCACGATTCATGGGTCGGGGAAGGAAGACAGAGAGGGCAGGTTAGCGAGGGGTAAGGTCACAAGGGTACACATCAATAAAGGCAATGCAAGGTGAGGTGCATCTGAAGACTGAGCGGAGAAAAGCTCGTCCCTACCGTACATCACCCCCCCCCCCCCCATTACCTGTTCTACCCTTGCCCCTTACCCCCGTATGTACAAAAATCTACCCCTTTACAAATCAGTCACTACGTCTCGTCCTCCCCATATTTCCCCTAATACCAAATTCGTCACCACAATCCCTCTAATCCAAAATTTGCCATCACCAATTCATCATCAATCCTCATAAGGAGGGAGAGATGGAACATCAGCACAATGTCACACCCACATCACAATGCGTCTCACAATCCAAACATTTGCATAAAAATAATAAAAACATGGCATGGTGTGGAGTTTTGTCACCTCAGGTGAGTGGATGTAGATGGTGCGAGGAGATTCCAATCCTATCTACCTTCTAAATGACATTAACACACTTTACACTACCCGGGGTCTTTCCCTGCCAATCTATTGGCAATCTTACTCTATGCGGTTTTAAGAACCAAATTCCCATTGACCAAACTGTTGTGCTTCATCAATTTGGGGTCTCACTCCCCCGATTCAACTCCCTGTGCCTTTGCACAATTTCAGGACTGGGTCGTGTGGCTCTCCCAGCAGGTCTACCCACCTGCACACCTCCACCACTGCAGTTGCCTCCGAGCTTACCGGCTCCTTACCCTAACCTATCTACCTGGGGAAGGCCCTCTGGCGCTCTCCCCACTCGGTGCCCTCTGGCACTGGGCTACCCGGGTCCGTCCTCCGGATCCTCGGGCCCCATCCACAACTCTAACGGCTCCCAGAGCCCACCTGCGGCCTCACCTGGCCGACATCCTCACAGTGGTGGAGTGCCCATTTAACTACACACACTAACAGGCCACACGCCCAGCCATTTCCACGTCACTAATGCACCCATCCAAACACCATTCTTCCACACGCACCACAGATGCCAATATCCAACCACAATTTACCTACTCCCTCTACCTAACTCTTAAACTACCCTCCCCGGGTATTCGTGATAGGGGTCCACTTTTCCCCCATTCACACCTTCGCACCATCCACTCCACTCCACAGTTTCCACCATACTCACTCCACACCATCCATTCCATACTCCATATATTCCATACTCCATGTATTCCACACAACCATTCTCCATACGCCTGTATTTTCACACCTGTGCAATCAGTCCTACACCTGGTGCTTCCTGCTCCCTCCTTCCTCCAGGACCATTCGGTCAACACAACACACAATCACCACTACTCAGTCATACACTGCTCCATACACCTGTTCACCCGCACACCTGTGCAATCACACCTGGTGCTTCCTGCACCCTCCTTCCTCCCAGGCTTCTTCAATCACTCAATACAATGCACAACCACAATTGTTCCTCATGCACTGCTCCATACACTTCCACGCTCAATACAACTCACAATCACCTCACTCTTTTCACAATACACTTCCGATTCTCAAACACACGGCATCATCTGATCTACCTGGTGCCCTGCTAAAACTCGCGCTTCCCCGTCGCCCCTTACATTATTGCGCTCCCTCGTCATTATCATCCATTCTAACCTCTCTATGTCCCCGACTACCTGTCCAATGTTGCTACTTAAATCTACAGTTACCTATGGTCATCTCTAGGTCCCTATACATTATCCTAACCCTCCTGGGCTAGTTTTCAATGCCAAACCCCATAAAACTATTGCTCATGTTCCCCGTTTTGCGAGGGATGGCAGAGTTGCCATTCCTCCACATCGGGCATCTCCCACTATCACCCCCCCCCCAGTCCTCTGACACTACGAGCCCCCGTCGCAAGAGGTACTGGGTCCTGCCTCGGCATCTAGAGCCGAGGCGATCCACGAGGGCGCCTCGGTGCGTCGTTACCTTCGCAAAGCTCGGCTTCGCGAAGACGAGCAATGAATGCGGGTGGTTCGTTGCCGGCGGTTGGGTCCGTCCGGCATTCGGTGCAGGGAAGGAGGTTTACTCGGGCCGAGATTCCACGCACCATCTCGGCACGGAACCGCCCGATACCCCAATCTCGGCCGGCCGGAACGCCGCGACCACAAGGGGTCGCCGCGCCGACCCTTCCCACCTGTCCTCGAACCAGGCTGCCCGCTCCGCTTAGCGGAGCACGGACGCGACCGTGCAGGGCGAGGCCCGGCGGGGATCCCGTATGGCGGTTCTTTCGAAACCGCCGTGGTTACGATCCCCGCTGGTTCCCGCTGCACACAAAGCCCGGCACGAACCGAGGGCTCGCTTCGGCTAAAGGTCGATCTAACCGCTGCTCCGTTTAGCGTCAATGCTTCACTTGCATGCTCACACCCCGCGTTTCGTTCCTTGCTCACACATCCAGCTGTCTCCATACTCTCAGTCATTGCACCTTCTCTTACCCACACCCCAGGTACACTCATAGACTTCGTCACACACCTGACCACCGCACACCTTGGCACACACTCGTCGTTCGTACACCTCACCAACACACCTCTTCGCGCCCACTCCTCGGTCACATCCTCTGTGACAACCACAGGTGTGCACTCACCTGCACACCCAATCACGTGCTTCACTACCATTTTCAAGTGTGCATTCCCACACGCGCTCGACCATTCCAGGTGTGCATCCTTCCATTCCAGGTGTACATTCTCTCTCACCTGCCACAACCAACTCGTGCTCCGTGTCACTCTCACTACTCTCACCACCACCCTCGGTCGCGCATTCACCCTTAATCTCGACAGCGCACTCTGTAATCATGCACCCGTCCGTTACACCCCTTTCTCGTGCATCCTCTTGTGCACACTCTCCCGTTACGTCCTCCGTAACACTCACCACAGGTGTGCACTCTTTCGTTACATCCCCTGTAACACTCCCCATCACGCGCTTCCATGTGCCCCCCCCCCGCACCTGCGCCACGACCAACTCACTCTCGACAGCACACTCACTCCTCGGCGCGCACTTTTGCCTCACACACCCCATAGTCAGACATCCTCGCACACCTCCTCTTTCCTTACACTCCGGACCAGTCATACACCTCACCATTGGTCCCTCACGAACACCCGGGTCTAAACCAACACCCAAGCCGACTGAATCTCCCCTCACACCATATACATTTCCGAGTATATCGCCACTCACCTCGGCACCTCGTCTTCGCTCCTCCTCCGCCACCTGCAAACTCTTTATTTGGTCAGTAAGCATATAATCACGATTTGAGCACAGACCTTGTACATATTCCATCACCTCCTCCTTTATCTCTCTCTTAGTTTCCCTCCGTCTCTTCTTAATTTCACTCACCCCCTCTTCCACATCCTCTAATTTTTGCTTCACCTCTTTCATTTCCCGGTGCGCCCCCTCAATTTCTTCCTCTAATGCCACCTTGGTCGTTTTATGTGCGTCCTTACCTCCCGTTCTTTCGTCTCCAATGCCTCCGTTACCTCGTCCAACCTCTTTGTCAACCCCTCATGTACCATCTGACATTCCCTCTTTGTCGCTATCAGTTCCTTTTTTATTTCTTTCTGTGTCGCTTTTAACCCCCCGATTACCGCCGTGTTCTTTTCCACTTGCTCCACTAATTCCTTTTGTCCCACTGTCAGCTGCTCTACTCCCCTCGTCAGATCTTCTATTCCCCTCTGTAACCTAGCCGTCCTATTTCTCACCTCTTTCTCCATACGCTCCTCACCTCGCCTTACCTCCTCGTGTACCCCCGCGACCTCCTCGCCCACACCTCGTCTGATCTCCTCCACCATTTCCCCCATCTCTTTGGTAGATGCTGCCCTCATCTGCTCCAAATCATTCCTCTGGGCATCCAATTTGGTTTCTAACCCGATTTTCACCTCCTCTATCTGATCTCCCATTTGTTTAATTTCCCGGGCGGATTGCTCCCCTATTTCCCTCAATTTGCCTTCCATAGTGTTTTCTAACCCCCCTAACCCATTCTTCACCCCCTCCATCTGGTTCTCCTGGGCAGCCATTCTATTTTCCAACCCCGTTAACCCCTCCTTCATTTCCCAAATTTGATTACCCATGTCCTCTAGTTGGCCCCCCAATTTACCTTCGAGCCCCCCGATTTGGCTTCCCATATCATTCCTGAATTCCCCTATTTTATTTTCTAATCCCCCAAGTTTACTGTCCAACTTCCCAATTTGGGCGCTGGTACCCCGCGCTTCGTCCCTCATTCTGTTTTCCAATCCTACCATTTGGTTTCCCAATCCTATATTCCCCATTTGGATGATTGCCTGTAGCTGCGCCATGAGGCCCTGCGTGTCAAAGCCTGCTGGTAGAGCGGGCTCGGCTACCGCACCCACGTGCGAGGCGCCATTTTGCGCGCCTGAAACCTCATGCGCGCCGCCATTTTGTGTCTCTACAACCACGTGCGCGAGGGCGCCATCTTGTGCACCTGATACCCCCGCAACCACATCTTCATTGCTCTCCTCCTCCATTTCCCTCCTGTGGTCCTGGGTTACCCATAACCCCTCTTCTAATTCCCCTACCGGCATCCGGTCGCCTTGATCATCCATGGCGCGATTTCAAATTTGGATGTTAAAATAAAATTTTGTACCACTCGTAATTTTGAGTGCGTTAAGCGCACTTCGGGTCCGAATCTCGCTCCTGACACCAATTGTTACGGAACCCAACGTCGGCCTCTTTCCCCCTTATCGAGGGGGGATTAATCCCCTCGTCTATGACTGACCGACGTGGTCCTGGGGGTATGACGTCATGCCCGATCAGCGCTGGGTAGGGTATTAGGCCCACTCGTCCTATGACCTAAATACCAGCGCCTCTCGGTACCCAAGGAAATACTCCCACTCACGGCCGCAGCGTAATGGATTGGTTGCACCGAGCGAAGCGAACTGCGGCATGAGCCGTTTATTGAAGGGGCTAAACCCGATTCATATGCGTTGGCCGAATCGCGCCACGTACACTCAATTTGGAAATCGCTAAAGCGACCGAATGAGAAAGAAGGAAGGCAAAGGTACAGAAGAACAGATATTTATTAATTATTTACACAACCCAAAGAAAAGGGAGCAATCAAGGTAATATACAGGGAAATGGAAGGAGCAGAAGACACAGTGCAATTATTAGCTTATACTATACAGGCCTAACTTATACCCAGGGACAAGACACACAAAACAAACTCACGTACACAAAAGGATGGAATGGCAGGAATGGTTTGGGATGGCAGAGGAGGGTCCAGGCACATGGTCGGCGTCGAGGTCCAGCTCCAAGCGCGCGCTCCGATCCACGCTTTGGGGTCGAGGTGAAAACCCGGCAAACACAGCTCCGCTTCGGGCTGGCAGCGAGGAGCCGGCAGCTCCACGTATTCGGTTTCACACCGGCAGCTGTCTCATGCGTCCTCCGCCTCCTGCGTCTCCGACGCTCTTTTCCTACTCCGCAGAATCTGCCTCTGGTCCAGCGCACCTCCCTCAAATCCCTCTCTCCGCTTCTCCTCAACTGGACTCATACGCACTTCTTCAAAAAAGGCTTGCGCGGGCGCTTTTATAACGCGCTTTGAGATCAACCCGCGCCACGCCCGTGATGGTATCTCACCAGCCCTGATTGGCTGGTGGGGGCTCGTTGGCTCCACCTTCCGATGACGAGGGGCGGGCAACGCCCTTGTTCGTGGGCTTGACCGTGTGCGTAATGGAGTTTGGGGTGAAGAAAACCGCCCAATGCACTGAGAGGATTGGGGGAGACTTGAAAAGGGATTCTATCTTATCTGATTCGGTGCAATGCAGAGTCAATTAATGGGAGACACAGCCTTAAACTAATACACATAATAAGGAAATAACTATTTATAAGGGTATATGGTGGCCTACGTGCATGCGATGGATTAACTAAGAGGACGACCTTTGACCTTTACACCCAAAACGGAGATATTTACAAGGAATCATTACACTACTCAGGGTGATATTTACAACAATTCTCAAATCCACAACAATATATATATATATATATATATATATATATATATATATATATATATATATATGTATGTATATCTGTGCAGCGTCTGTCCTGTCCTGTGTTGTCACTGAACTACTTTCTCAAACTTTTGTGAAATCGTACCAAACTTCTGGTATGCACATATCTCTCCCATTGGTATGTCCTAAGGGTATTTTTTTTGAAATTTTTTACAATTTTACAAATTTTACAAAGGATTTCACAAAAGTTTGAGAAAGTCGTTCAGTGACAACACAGGACAGACGCTGCACAGATATATATATATAGATTTTTTGGGGGAATTTTTTGGGGACTTTTTTTTTTTTCAACTTCAATTGTTTATAAAATGTGATATCACGTATATTACAAATACATTTGTGCAAAATAATTGTTTGATTTATGATTGGTTTAAACCATGACAAAACAGCAACTCGGGTACAGTCATTTATCTATATATCGACACATCTGGGCAGTGTCTGTGTTGACACTTAACGGCTCCCTCAAACTTTTGTTTTCGTGGTTGTGAAGTGTTTTTAATGACGTTGTGGTGGTTTTGACTCACGTGGTCGTGAGGTATTTTGAATTATGTGGTGGTGAGGTGTTTTTAAATCACATGGTGGTGCGGTGTTTTTAAATGACGTGGTGGTGAGGTGTTTTTAAATCACATGGTGGTGAGGTGTTTTGATTTACGTGGTGGTGAGGTATTTATAATTACGTGGTGGTGAGGTGTTTTGATTTACGTGGTGGTGAGGTATTTATAATTACGTGGTGGTGAGGTGTTTTTAATTTCCTGGCTGTGAGGTGTTTTTATTATGTGTTTTATGGCTGTGAGGTGTTTTTATTATGTGTTTTATGGCTGTGAGGTGTTTTTATTATGTGTTTTATGGCTGTGAGGTGTTTTTATTATGTGTTTTATGGCTGTGAGGTGTTTTTAATTTTGTGGTGGTGAGGTGTTTTTATTCCGTGTTTTATGGCTGTGAGGTGTTTTTATTATGTGTGTTATGGCTGTGAGGTGTTTTTATTATGTGTTTTATGGCTGTGAGGTGTTTTTAATTTTGTGGTGGTGAGGTGTTTTTATTACGTGTTTTATGGCTGTGAGGTGTTTTTATTATGTGTGTTATGGCTGTGAGGTGTTTTTAATTTTGTGGTGGTGAGGTGTTTTTATTATGTGTTTTATGGCTGTGAGGTGTTTTTAATTTCGTGGTGGTGAGGTGTTTTTATTACGTGTTTTATGGCTGTGAGGTGTTTTTATTACGAGTTTTATGGCTGTGAGGTGTTTTTACTTTCGTGGTGGTGTGTTTTTATTACGTGTTTTATGGCTGTGAGGTGTTTTTATTACGTGTTTTATGGCTGTGAGGTGTTTTTACTTTCGTGGTGAGGTGTTTTTATTACGTGTTTTATGGCTGTGACGTGTTTTTATTACGTGTTTTATGGCTGTGAGGTGTTTTTAATTTCGTGGTCGTGTGGTATTTTTATTACGTGTTTTATGGCTGTGAGGTGTTTTTATTACGTGTTTTATGGCTGTGAGGTGTTTTTAATTTCGTGGTGGTGAGGTGTTTTTATTACATGTTTTATGGCTGTGACGTGTTTTTATTACGTGTTTTATGGCTGTGACGTGTTTTTATTACGTGTTTTATGGCTGTGAGGTGTTTTTAATTTCGTGGTGGTGAGGTGTTTTTATTACATGTTTTATGGCTGTGAGGTGTTTTTATTACGTGTTTTATGGCTGTGAGGTGTTTTTATTACGTGTTTTATGGCTGTGAGGTGTTTTTACTTTCGTGGTCGTGTGTTTTTATGACGTGTTTTATGGCTGTGATGTGTTTTTACTTTCGTGGTGGTGTGTTTTTATTACATGTTTTATGGCTGTGAGGTGTTTTTATTACGTGTTTTATGGCTGTGACGTGTTTTTATTACGTGTTTTATGGCTGTGAGGTGTTTTTAATTTCGTGGTCGTGTGGTATTTTTATTACGTGTTTTATGGCTGTGAGGTGTTTTTATTACGTGTTTTATGGCTGTGAGGTGTTTTAACTTTCGTGGTGGTGACGTGTTTTTATTACGTGTTTTATGGCTGTGAGGTGTTTTTATTACGTGTTTTATGGCTGTGAGGTGTTTTTATTACGTGTTTTATGGCTGTGAGGTGTTTTTACTTTCGTGGTGGTGTGTTTTTATTACGTGTTTTATGGCTGTGAGGTGTTTTTATTACGTGTTTTATGGCTGTGAGGTGTTTTTATTACGTGTTTTATGGCTGTGAGGTGTTTTTAATTTTGTGGTGGTGTGGTATTTTTATTATGTGTTTTATGACTGTGAGGTGTTTTTATTACGTGTTTTATGGCTGTGAGGTGTTTTTATTACGTGTTTTATGGCTGTGAGGTGTTTTTATTACGTGTTTTATGGCTGTGAGGTGTTTTTATTACGTATTTTATGGCTGTGAGGTGTTTTTATTACGTGTTTTATGGCTGTGAGGTGTTTTTATTACGTGTTTTATGGCGGTGAGGTGTTTTTATTACGTGTTTTATGGCTGTGAGGTGTTTTTATTACGTGTTTTATGGCTGTGAGGTGTTTTTATTACGTGTTTTATGGCTGTGAGGTGTTTTTATTACGTGTTTTATGGCTGTGAGGTGTTTTTATTACGTGTTTTATGGCTGTGAGGTGTTTTTATTACGTGTTTTATGGCTGTGAGGTGTTTTTATTACATGTTTTATGGCTGTGAGGTGTTTTTATTACGTGTTTTATGGCTGTGAGGTGTTTTTATTACGTGTTTTATGGCTGTGAGGTGTTTTTATTACGTGTTTTATGGCTGTGAGGTGTTTTTATTACGTGTTTTATGGCTGTGAGGTGTTTTTCATTTCGTGTTTGATGGCTGTGAGGTGTTTTTCATTTCGTGGTGGTGAGGTATTTTTATTCCGTGTTTTATGGCTGTGAGGTGTTTTTATTACGTGTTTGATGGCTGTGAGGTGTTTTTCATTTCGTGGTGGGGAGGTATTTTTATTCCGTGTTTTATGGCTGTGAGGTGTTTTTATTACGTGTTTGATGGCTGTGAGGTGTTTTTCATTTCGTGGTGGTGAGGTATTTTTATTCCGTGTTTTATGGCTGTGAGGTGTTTTTATTACGTGTTTGATGGCTGTGAGGTGTTTTTAATTTCGTGGTGGTGAGGTGTTTTTATTACGTGTGTTATGGCTGTGAGGTGTTTTATTACGTGTTTTATGGCTGTGAGGTGTTTTTATTACGTGTTTTATGGCTGTGAGGTGTTTTTATTACGTGTTTTATGGCTGTGAGGTGTTTTTATTACGTGTTTTATGGCTGTGAGGTGTTTTATTACGTGTTTTATGGCTGTGAGGTGTTTTTATTACGTGTTTTATGGCTGTGAGGTGTTTTTATTACATGTTTTATGGCTGTGAGGTGTTTTTATTACATGTTTTATGGCTGTGAGGTGTTTTATTACGTGTTTTATGGCTGTGAGGTGTTTTTATTACGTGTTTTATGGCTGTGAGGTGTTTTTACTTTCGTGGTGGTGTGTTTTTATTACGTGTTTTATGGCTGTGAGGTGTTTTTATTACGTGTTTTATGGCTGTGAGGTGTTTTTAATTTTGTGGTGGTGTGGTATTTTTATTATGTGTTTTATGGCTGTGAGGTGTTTTTATTACATGTTTTATGGCTGTGAGGTGTTTTTATTACGTGTTTTATGGCTGTGAGGTGTTTTTATTACGTGTTTTATGGCTGTGAGGTGTTTTTATTACGTGTTTTATGGCTGTGAGGTGTTTTTCATTTCGTGGTGGTGAGGTATTTTTATTCCGTGTTTTATGGCTGTGAGGTGTTTTTATTACGTGTTTGATGGCTGTGAGGTGTTTTTAATTTCGTGGTGGTGAGGTGTTTTTATTACGTGTTTTATGGCTGTGAGGTGTTTTTATTACGTGTTTGATGGCTGTGAGGTGTTTTTACTTTCATGGTGGTGTGTTTTTATTACGTGTTTTATGGCTGTGAGGTGTTTTTAATTTTGTGGTGGTGTGGTATTTTTATTATGTGTTTTATGGCTGTGAGGTGTTTTTATTACATGTTTTATGGCTGTGAGGTGTTTTTATTGCGTGTTTTATGGCTGTGAGGTGTTTTTATTGCGTGTTTTATGGCTGTGAGGTGTTTTTATTACGTGTTTTATGGCTGTGAGGTGTTTTTATTGCGTGTTTTATGGCTGTGAGGTGTTTTTATTACGTGTTTTATGGCTGTGAGGTGTTTTTCATTTCGTGGTGGTGAGGTATTTTTATTCCGTGTTTTATGGCTGTGAGGTGTTTTTATTACGTGTTTGATGGCTGTGAGGTGTTTTTAATTTCGTGGTGGTGAGGTGTTTTTATTACGTGTGTTATGGCTGTGAGGTGTTTTATTACGTGTTTTATGGCTGTGAGGTGTTTTTATTACGTGTTTTATGGCTGTGAGGTGTTTTTATTACGTGTTTTATGGCTGTGAGGTGTTTTTATTACGTGTTTGATGGCTGTGAGGTGTTTTTAATTTCGTGGTGGTGAGGTGTTTTTATAACGTGTTTTATGGCTGTGAGGTGTTTTTATTACGTGTTTTCAATTTCGTGGTGGAGAGGTGTTTTTATTCCGTGTTTTATGACTGTGAGGTGTTTTTATTACGTGTTTTATGACTGTGAGGTGTTTTTATTACGTGTTTTATGACGGTGAGGTGTTTTTATTACGTGTTTTATGACTGTGAGGTGTTTTTATTACGTGTTTTCAATTTCGTGGTGGAGAGGTGTTTTTATTACGTGTTTTATGGCTGTGAGGTGTTTTAAATTACTTGGTGGTGAGGTGTTTTGAATTACTTGGTGGTGAGGTGTTTTGAATTACTTGGTGGTGAGGTGTTTTGAATTACGTGGTGGTGAGGTGTTTTGAATTACTTGGTGGTGAGGTGTTTTGAATTACGTGGTGGTGAGGTGTTTTGAATTACGTGGTGGTGAGGTGTTTTGAATTACGTGGTGGTGAGGTGTTTTGAATTACTTGGTGGTGAGGTGTTTTGAATTACGTGGTGGTGAGGTGTAAACGTCCCAAACTTCCAGTCTGCACCTACCCCTCCCCTAGGTATGTGCTGAGGGGTTCTTTCTTGAAAACAAAAACATTCAACCTAAATCTTCAACCTAAATTGCCTATAAAAATGTAATATCACAAACACAACAAATACATTTGTGCAAAGTAATTGTTTGTATTATGATTGGTGTAAATCATGACAACACAGCAACTCAGGTGCAGTCATTAGCCTCAGCTAAAATAAGCCCGTTCCTTAGTAACATATATCTGTGCAGCGTCTGTCCTGTGTTGTCCTGTGTTGTGTTGTCACTGAACTACTTTCTCAAACTCTGGTGAAATCGTACCAAACTTCTGGTATGCACATATCTCTCCCGTCGGTATGTCCTAAGGGTATTTTTAAAGAAAAATTTTCCAAATTTTTTTTTTTTGGAACTTTTTTTGGAATTTTTTTTTTTCAACTTCAATTATTTATAAAATGTGATATCACGTATATTACAAATATATTTGTGCAAAGTAATTGTTTGTATTATGATTGGTGTAAATCATGACAACACAGCAGCTCAGGTACAGTCATTATCCTCAGCGAAAATAAGCCCGTTCCTTAGTAACGACGCTTGGTGAGACAAGCGCATCGAGCCGAGCCAAGTTAGTAATATATACAGACTTGGCATTTAATATGGAATATTTTTTTTGTGGGGGTGAACTTACTTTTCAAGATGTCTTAGAACCAAAAGTTCATTGGAATTATGTTGAAATTATTCCAGATTTTGTTAATGTGACCTTCAAAAGAAACAAAAACCACATTTGACATTTCAAAACAAATAAATTGATCCTTGAAAGTGATGTAAACTGAAATCGAAGTCAATTCATGGACAGTACTGTGTTAAACTTCTGTACGTTTTCCAGAAGTATCTCTTTATTTTGCACATTAGCCAAATTTTTTTTTAAACAAAAACAAAAGTTAAATTACGACTGGGATTACGGACAGTAAAATTACATTTCAGTACTTCGTCTAACCCCCACGAGCATTCAGGAGAGCACGTACACGTTGAGGCATGCTGTTCACGAGATTTGCCAAGGTTTGGACAGGAATCGCTTGCCATGCAGTGACAATAGTCTGCTGCAATTCACGCACAGAGGTCGGTTGCTGGTCCAAGTGGTCGATTTGACGCGTTAATTCTGCCCACAAGTTCTCTATCGGATTCATATCCGGGGACATGGCAGCCACTCCATATGCTCTACACCACGGTCAGCAAGAAAGTGTTGGATCATGCGTGCATGATGAGGCCGTGCATTGTCATCTTGGAAGACATAGTTTCCTCGAAAGGCTTGCACGAGCAAATGGAGGCAATGTTTCTTCCAGAATGGCCCTGTACTTGAACTGGTTCAGGTTTCCATTCAGAACAACCCGGTCAGTTTTGCCCCCTGCATGAAAAGCAGCCCAAACAGTCACCTCACCACCTCCAGCTTGAACTCTTGGCACTATACAATCTTTGTTGTAGGCTTCATGCACTTGTCTGCGCACTCGGACGCGGCCATCTTGACAATAGACCAGAAATCTAGACTCGTCACTGAAGATCACGTGATTCCAGTGTCCTGGCTGCCATTGACAGTGCCCTCTGGCCCACTGCAATCGGCGCTGGCGGTGTTGTCTGGTCAGGCGTGGCTTTCTCAGGGGATGCCTGGCACGATAGCTTGCTTGAACCAGTCGTTGGTTGACTCGCCTTCTGGATACAGGCACATTTGTCAGTTGCTGCCACTCAGCCCTAAGCCGATTAGCTGACTTGGTACGGCCATTGTGGACGAACCAGTGCAGCTGACGATCATCCTTCGTGGTTCTGCGGAGACGTCCTGGCCTCGGTATTGGAGTAGGGACACCCCTCTGAGCATTTCGTTTCAGGATCTGTGACACCTGACCTTGAGTGATGCCATACTGCCGAGCAATAGCACGCTGTTTCATGCCGTAATTTCGTAAAGCCACCACTCCATGACAAACAGCATTGTCGAGTTGACGGACCATCTCCAGAGGAAGCGGCAATAACCTTTGGAGACGTGCAGCAGTTGTTTTCCACTAATACAGAATGCAACAAACCTTGTATACCCGACTGTGAAACCAATCATCAAATGCACCTGTCCGTACATTTTGCCATGCCACCTGTGATATAATCCTGTTGTTGACTTCTTGCTGCGACAGACAATCAGTGACATGGTTCTTTTAACAAATAAATCACCAAAGTGTAAAATAAACTCACCAGATTGATATACTGAGTTAAGAAAGTAAACCCAAGTCAAGAAAAAATATATATTCCATGTTAAATGCCAAGTCTGTATATATATATATCTGTGCAGTCTGTGTTGTCTTGTCTTGTCACTGAACTACTCCCTCAAACTTTTGTGAAATCGTACCAACCTTCTGGTATGCACCTATCTCTCCCGTGGGTATGTCCTAAGGGCATTTATTTTGAAATTTTTTGCAAAACTTTAAAACATTTTTTTTGGAAAATTCATTTGAAAATTTTTTAAATTTCAACTTAAATCTTCAACTTCAATTGTTTATAAAATCTAATATCACCTATATTACAAATGCATTTGTGCAGTATAATTGTTTGTATTATGATTGATGTAAGCCATGATAAAACAGCAACTCAGGTACATTCATCGATCTATATATTTACATATCTGGGCAGTGTCTGTGTTGTCACTGATCTACTCCCTCAAACTTTTGTTTCCGTGGTTGTGAAGTGTTTTTAATAACGTGGTGGTGAGGTGTTTTGAAATACGTGGTGGTGGGGTGTTTTGAATCACGTGGTGGTGAGGTGTTTTGAATTACATGGTGGTGAGGTGTTTTGAATTACGTGGTGGTGAGGTGTTTTGAATCACGTGGTGGTGAGGAGTTTTGAATTACGTGGTGATGAGGTGTTTTGAATTACGTGGTGGTGAGGTGTTTTGAATTATGTGGCAGTGAGGTCTTTCAAATTACGTGGCGGTGAGGTGTTTTGAATTACGTGGCGGTGAGGTGTTTCAAATTACATAGTGGTGAGGTGTTTTGAATTATGTGGTGGTGAGGTGTTTTGAATTACATGGTGGTGAGGTGTTTTGAATTACATGGTGGTGAGGTGTTTTGAATTACGTGGTGGTGAAGTGTTTTGAATTCCGTGGTGGTGAGGTGTAATCGTCCCAAACTTCCAGTCTGCACCTACCCCTCCTGTGTGTATGAGCTGAGGGGTTTTTATTTTTTTTATTTTTTAAAATGTTTTTTCAACATAAATTGCTTATAAAATGGAGTATCACAAACACTACAAATAAGTTTGTGCAAAATAATTGTTTGTATTATGATTGGTGTAAGTCAGGACAAAACAGAAAGTCAGGTACAGTCATTATCCTCAGCTAAAACAAGCCCGTCCCTCTGTAACGATGCGTGGTGAGGCGAGCGGAGCGAGCTGAGCCAAGGTATTATATATATATTGTTATGGTCTTGCAATAGAAGACACCCCCTCTCGTTAATTACATGACAACATGTAGCCTGCAGTAGTCAGTTATTTCTTATCAATGTAAAGATTAGCTCCCTTCCCATTGTATAGTAATTAAAGCAGATATGCGTTGAGTTAGGCAGGATTCCAACCACTCGTATGGTTGAACGAAGACGTTTGTTCGCGGGCGGGGAGAAACAGTCCACGTGATCAACCGCGACAGTGGTAGGCGGGGAATGAAACCTTCCAAAAGGAGGCGGGGAATGAAACCTTCCAGAAGGATGTGGGGGGGGGGGGGGGGGGGGGATGACCGCACATGACGAAAAGCGACCAATGGGAGACCGTGGAATCTTTGAGAAGAGGACACCACCCGAAAAAAGGTCCGTGCCCATCGCTCTTTGGGCTCTCTCTCCTCGTTCATCCTTCAAGCTGGCTGTCCTACGAGCTGGTTCATCCGTGTTACCCTCCTCGTTCGTCCTCCAAGCTGGTTCTTCATCCGTGCTGGGTCACCCGCTGTGCTGGGTCATCCTCCGTGTGATCCTCCTTCGTGCTGTCTGCCGGATTGAACCGTACACCACACGCGGGAACTGCCGGACCCAAGTCATCGTCGGCCCGTTCACCGGTACGAGTCTAACCGGCATGTGATTCATTCCTTGCATGTGTGCGAGTGTGCTAGGCGCCGATGTTGGGATTAGATAGGTAAGAATAGTTAAGTCTGCTTCTCGTCTGTGCCATTGTAAATAAATGACGTGTACATTTTGTTTTCTTTCGACCTGCTCGTGTGTGTCCTTTAACCCATTGACCCAGCATCGTTCAAAACTAAATCCAGTTGCTCAATTAGGCCTGTAGAACACGCAGGATAAAGCCGCGACCCACACTGTGCGATCCGCTCAGCGCACTTGATTGGAATAAGGTGTGGGAATGCGAAGGGTTCAATTCCAGGTCTTCCTCGGCACATGGTCTCGCAAGGTATCCGGGTCACGATCGATAACCCTTCGACCCGTGATTGGTGAATTGGCGATTGGAGTTGCTACGCAACCCGCGGACCGTGGGTTTTGTCGCGGTCGATGGCCCATGGACCCAGGGACTGTGGGAAAACGGGGTCGTAACCCCACCCTTAGTACGTCGAAAGACCTGGGATCTGCAACAATATATATACATACTATAAAAGACAAGATACAACCGAATTGGGCAGAAGATTTGCTGGATACGTTGTATTGAGTCCTGCTTGAGTACGCCGGCATAGTACTGTTAAACTGTGTTGTAATCCTTATTATATACATTCGAGTGAGTCTTCTCCAGTGAATTAAATTTTTGATCGAATGTCTACACCTCAAGAACAATTTTCAGTGTCCACTTTTACTTGACACTGAGTGAATAGCTTTATCAATATCAGTGAGTGTAAATGAGTTTATTGATATCAGTGAGTGTAAATGAGTTTATCGGTATCAGTGAGAGTAAATGAGTTTATTGATATCAGTGAGTTTAAATGAGTTTAACGGTATCAATGAGTGTAAATGAGTTTATTGATATCAGTGAGTGTAAATGAGTTTATTGATATCAGTGAGTGTAAATGAGTTTATCAGTATCAGTGAGTGTAAATTAGTTTATCGGTATCAGTGAGTGTAAATTAGTTTATCGATATCAGAGAATGTAAATGAGTTTATCAGTATCAGTGAGTGTAAATGAGTTTATCGATATCAGCGAGTGTAAATGAGTTTATTGATATGAGCAAGAGCAAATGATTTATTGATATCAGTGAGAGTAAATGAGTTTATCGGTATCAGTGAGAGTAAATGAGTTTATTGATATTAGTGAGTGTAAATGAGTTTATCGGTATCAGTGAGAGTAAATGAATTTATTGATATCGGTGAGAGTAAATGAGTTTATCAGTATCAGTGAGTGTAAATGAGTTTATCAGTATCAGTGAGTGTAAATTAGTTTATTGGAAACAGTGAGTGTAAATGAGTTTATCGATATCAGTGAGTGTAAATGAGTTTATCGATATCAGTGTGTGTAAATGAGATTATTGGTATCAGTGAGGGTAAATGAGTTTATCAGTTTCAGTGAGTGTAAATGAGTTTATCAGTTTCAGTGAGTGTAAATGAGTTTATTGGTATCAGTGAGTGTAAATGAGTTTATTGATAACAGTGAGTGTAAATGAGTTTATCGATATCAGTGAGTGTAAATTAGTTTATCGATATCAGTGTGTGTAAATGAGTTTATCAGTTTCAGTGAGTGTAAATGAGTTTATCAGTATCAGTGAGTGTAAATGAGTTTATCAGTATCAGTGAGTGTAAATTAGTTTATCAGTATCAGTGAGTGTAAATGAGTTTATTGATAACAGTGAGTGTAAATGAGTTTATCAGTATCAGTGAGTGTAAATGAGTTTATCAGTTTCAGTGAGTGTAAATGAGTTTATCAGTATCAGTGAGTGTAAATGAGTTTAGCAGTATCAGTGAGTGTAAATGAGTTTATCAGTATCAGTGAGTGTAAATGAGTTTATTGATATCAGTGAGTGTAAATGAGTTTATCAGTATCAGTGAGTGTAAATGAGTTTATTGATATCAGTGAGTGTAAATGAGTTTCGCAATATCAGTGAGTGTAAATGAGTTTATCGATATCAGTGAGTGTAAATGAGTTTAGCAGTATCAGTGAGTGTAAATGAGTTTATCAGTGTCAGTGAGTGTAAATGAGTTTAGCAGTATCAGTGAGTGTAAATGAGTTTATCAGTATCAGTGAGTGTAAATGAGTTTATTGATATCAGTGAGTGTAAATGAGTTTATCAGTATCAGTGAGTGTAAATGAGTTTATCGATATCAGTGAGTGTAAATGAGTTTAGCAGTATCAGTGAGTGTAAATGAGTTTATCAGTATCAGTGAGTGTAAATGAGTTTATTGATATCAGTGAGTGTAAATGAGTTTATCAGTATCAGTGAGTGTAAATGAGTTTATTGATATCAGTGAGTGTAAATGAGTTTATCGATATCAGTGAGTGTAAATGAGTTTATTGATATCAGTGAGAGTAAATGAGTTTATCAGTATCAGTGAGTGTAAATGAGTTTCTTGATATCAGTGAGTGTAAATGAGTTTAGCAGTATCAGTGAGTGTAAATGAGTTTATCGATATCAGTGAGTGTAAATGAGTTTATCAGTATCAGTGAGTGTAAATGAGTTTATTGATATCAGTGAGTGTAAATGAGTTTAGCAGTATCAGTGAGTGTAAATGAGTTTATCAGTATCAGTGAGTGTAAATGAGTTTATCGATATCAGTGAGAGTAAATGAGTTTATCAGTATCAGTGAGTGTAAATGAGTTTATCGATATCAGTGAGTGTAAATGAGTTTATCAGTTTCAGTGAGTGTAAATGAGTTTATTGATATCAGTGAGTGTAAATGAGTTTATCAGTATCAGTGAGTGTAAATGAGTTTATCAGTTTCAGTGAGTGTAAATGAGTTTATTGATATCAGTGAGTGTAAATGAGTTTATCAGTATCAGTGAGTGTAAATGAGTTTATCAGTTTCAGTGAGTGTAAATGAGTTTATTGATATCAGTGAGTGTAAATGAGTTTATCGATATCAGTGAGTGTAAATGAGTTTATCAGTATCAGTGAGTGTAAATGAGTTTATCAGCATCAGTGAGTGTAAATGAGTTTATTGATATCAGTGAGTGTAAATGAGTTTATCGATATCAGTGAGTGTAAATGAGTTTATCGATATCAGTGAGTGTAAATGAGTTTATCAGTATCAGTGAGTGTAAATGAGTTTATCAGTATCAGTGAGTGTAAATGAGTTTATTTATATCAGTGAGTGTAAATGAGTTTATTGATATCAGTGAGTGTAAATGAGTTTATCAGTATCAGTGAGTGTAAATGAGTTTATTGATATCAGTGAGTGTAAATGAGTTTATTGATATCAGTGAGTGTAAATGAGTTTATTGATATCAGTGAGTGTAAATGAGTTTATTGATATCAGTGAATGTAAATGAGTTTATCAGTATCAGTGAGTGTAAATGAGTTTATTGATATCAGTGAGTGTAAATGAGTTTATTGATATCAGTGAGTGTAAATGAGTTTATTGATATCAGTGTGTGGAAATGAGTTTATCGATATCAGTGAGTGTAAATGAGTTTATTGATATCAGTGAGTGTAAATGAGTTTATTGATATCAGTGAGTGTAAATGAGTTTATCGATATCAGTGAGTGTAAATGAGTTTATCGATATCAGTGAGTGTAAATGAGTTTATTGATATCAGTGAGTGTAAATGAGTTTATTGATATCAGTGAGTGTAAATGAGTTTATTGATATCAGTGAGTGTAAATGAGTTTATCGATATCAGTGAGTGTAAATGAGTTTATCGATATCAGTGAGTGTAAATGAGTTTATCGATATCAGTGAGTGTAAATGAGTTTATCGATATCAGTGAGTGTAAATGAGTTTATCGATATCAGTGAGTGTAAATGAGTTTATTGATATCAGTGAGTGTAAATGAGTTTATCGATATCAGTGAGTGTAAATGAGTTTATCGATATCAGTGTGTGTAAATGAGTTTATTGATATCAGTGAGTGTAAATGAGTTTATCGATATCAGTGAGTGTAAATGAGTTTATCGATATCAGTGAGTGTAAATGAGTTTATCGATATCAGTGAGTGTAAATGAGTTTATCGATATCAGTGAGTGTAAATGAGTTTATCGATATCAGTGAGTGTAAATGAGTTTATTGATATCAGTGAGTGTAAATGAGTTTATCGATATCAGTGAGTGTAAATGAGTTTATTGATATCAGTGAGTGTAAATGAGTTTATTGATATCAGTGAGTGTAAATGAGTTTATTGATATCAGTGAGTGTAAATGAGTTTATTGATATCAGTGAGTGTAAATGAGTTTATCGATATCAGAGAGTGTAAATTCGTTTATCGATATCAGTGAGTGTAAATGAGTTTGTTGATATCAGAGAGTGTAAATTAGTTTATCGATATCAGTGAGTGTAAATGAATTTGTTGATATCAGAGAGTGTAAATGAGTTTATCAGTATCAGTGAATGTAAATTAGTTTATCGATATCAGAGAGTGTAAATTAGTTTATCGATATCAGTGAGTGTAAATGAGTTTGTTGATATCAGAGAGTGTAAATGAGTTTATCAGTATCAGTGAATGTAAATTAGTTTATCGATATCAGAGAGTGTAAATTAGTTTATCGATATCAGTGAGTGTAAATGAGTTTGTTGATATCAATGAATGTAAATGAGTTTATCGGTATCAGTGAGTGTAAATTAGTTTATCGATATCAGGGAGTGTAAATTAGTTAATCGATATCAGTGAGTGTAAATTAGTTTATCGATATCAGTGAATGTAAATTAGTTTATCGATATCAGTGAGTGTAAATTAGTTTATCGATATCAGTGAATGTAAATGAGTTTATTGATATCAGTGAGTGTATATGAGTTTATTGATATCAGTGAGGGAAAATGAGTTTATTGATATCAGTGAGTGTAAATTAGTTTATCGATATCAGTGAATGTAAATGAGTTCATCAGTATCAGTGAGTGTAAATGAGTTTGTTGATATCAGAGAGTGTAAATGAGTTTATCAGTATCAGTGAATGTAAATTAGTTTATCGATATCAGAGAGTGTAAATTAGTTTATCGATATCAGTGAGTGTAAATGAGTTTGTTGATATCAGAGAGTGTAAATGAGTTTATCAGTATCAGTGAATGTAAATTAGTTTATCGATATCAGAGAGTGTAAATTAGTTTATCGATATCAGTGAGTGTAAATGAGTTTGTTGATATCAGTGAATGTAAATGAGTTTATCGGTATCAGTGAGTGTAAATTAGTTTATCGATATCAGAGAGTGTAAATTAGTTTATCGATATCAGTGAGTGTAAATGAGTTTGTTGATATCAGAGAGTGTAAATGAGTTTATCAGTATCAGTGAATGTAAATTAGTTTATCGATATCAGAGAGTGTAAATTAGTTTATCGATATCAGTGAGTGTAAATGAGTTTGTTGATATCAGAGAGTGTAAATGAGTTTATCAGTATCAGTGAATGTAAATTAGTTTATCGATATCAGAGAGTGTAAATTAGTTTATCGATATCAGTGAGTGTAAATGAGTTTGTTGATATCAGTGAATGTAAATGAGTTTATCGGTATCAGTGAGTGTAAATTAGTTTATCGATATCAGGGAGTGTAAATTAGTTAATCGATATCAGTGAGTGTAAATTAGTTTATCGATATCAGTGAATGTAAATTAGTTTATCGATATCAGTGAGTGTAAATTAGTTTATCGATATCAGTGAATGTAAATGAGTTCATCAGTATCAGTGAGTGTAAATGAGTTTATTGATATCAGTGAGTGTAAATTAGTTTATCGATATCAGAGAGTGTAAATTAGTTTATCGATATCAGTGAGTGTAAATGAGTTTATTGATATCAGTGAGTGTATATGAGTTTATTGATATCAGTGAGTGAAAATGAGTTTATTGATATCAGTGAGTGTAAATGAGTTTATCAGTATCAGTGAGTGTAAATGAGTTTATCAGTATCAGTGAGTGTAAATGAGTTTATCAGTATCAGTGAGTGTAAATGAGTTTATCAGTATCAGTGAGTGTAAATGAGTTTATCAGTATCAGTGAGTGTAAAATAGTTTATCGATATCAGAGAGTGTAAATTAGTTTATCGGTATCAGTGAATGTAAATGAGTTTATTGATATCAGTGAGTGTAAATGAGTTTATTGATATCAGTGAGTGTAAATTAGTTTATCGATATCAGAGAGTGTAAATTAGTTTATCGATATCAGTGAGTGTAAATGAGTTTGTTGATATCAGTGAGTTTAAATGAGTTTATCAGTATCAGTGAGTGAAAATGAATTTATTGATATCAGTGAGTGTAAATGAGTTTATCAGTATCAGTGAGTGTAAATGAGTTTATTGATATCAGTGAGTGTAAATTTGTTTATTGATATCAGTGAGTGTAAATGAGTTTATCGATATCAGTGAATGTAAATGAGTTTATCAGTATCAGTGAGTGTAAATGTGTTTATCAGTATCAGTGAGTGTAAATTAGTTTATTAGTATCAGTGAGTGTAAATTAGTTTATCGGTATCAGTGAATGTAAATGAGTTTATCAGTATCAGTGAGTGTAAATGAGTTTATCAGTATCAGTGAGTGTAAATTAGTTTATCAGTATCAGTGAGTGTAAATTAGTTTATCGGTATCAGTGAGTGTAAATGAGTTTATCAGTATCAGTGAGTGTAAATGAGTTTATCAGTATCAGTGAGTGAAAATGAGTTTATTGATATCAGTGAGTGTAAATGAGTTTATCAGTATCAGTGAGTGTAAATGAGTTTATTGATATCAGTGAGTGTAAATTTGTTTATTGATATCAGTGAGTGTAAATGAGTTTATCGATATCAGTGAATGTAAATGAGTTTATCAGTATCAGTGAGTGTAAATGTGTTTATCAGTATCAGTGAGTGTAAATTAGTTTATCAGTATCAGTGAGTGTAAATTAGTTTATCGGTATCAGTGAATGTAAATGAGTTTATCAGTATCAGTGAGTGTAAATGAGTTTATCAGTATCAGTGAGTGTAAATTAGTTTATCAGTATCAGTGAGTGTTAATTAGTTTATCGGTATCAGTGAGTGTAAATGAGTTTATCAGTATCAGTGAGTGTAAATGAGTTTATCAGTATCAGTGAGTGTAAATTAGTTTATCGGTATCAGTGAGTGTAAATGAGTTTATCAGTATCAGTGAGTGGAAATGAGTTTATCAGTATCAGTGAGTGTAAATGAGTTTGTTGATATCAGTGAGTGTAAATGAGTTTATCGATATCAGTGAATGTAAATGAGTTTATCAGTATCAGTGAGTGTAAATGAGTTTATCGATATCAGTGAGTGTAAATTAGTTTATCGATATCAGAGAGTGTAAATTAGTTTATCGGTATCAGTGAGTGTAAATGAGTTTATTGATATCAGTGAGTGTAAATGAGTTTATCAGTATCAGTGAGTGTAAATTAGTTTATCGGTATCGGTGAGTGTAAATTAGTTTATCGATATCAGAGAATGTAAATGAGTTTATCAGTATCAGTGAGTGTAAATGAGTTTATCGATATCAGTGAGTGTAAATTAGTTTATCGATATCAGAGAGTGTAAATTAGTTTATCGATATCAGAGAGTGTAAATTAGTTTTTCGATATCAGTGAGTGTAAATTATTTTATCGATATCAGTGAGTGTAAATTAGTTTGTCGATATCAGAGAATGTAAATGAGTTTATCAGTATCAGTGAGTGTAAATTAGTTTATCGATATCAGAGAGTGTAAATTAGTTTATCGATATTAGAGAGTGTAAATTAGTTTATCGATATCAGAGAGTGTAAATTAGTTTATCGATATCATTGAGTGTAAATTAGTTTGTCGATATCAGAGAGTGTAAATTAGTTTATCAGTATCAGTGAGTGTAAATTAGTTGATCGATATCAGAGAGTGTAAATTAGTTTATCGGTATCAGTGAGTGTAAATGAGTTTATTGATAACATTCAGCATAAATGAGTTTATCAATTTCAGTGAGTGTGAATGAGTTTATCGATATCAGTGAATGTAAATGAGTTTATTGATATCAGTGAGAGTCATAGTCCGGCAGCTAAGCTAAATATAGCATAACAATTGTGCATTTTGTGAGGAAAGCACCAAATTTGGCACACTAGTAGACGAACATATTATGAAAAGATCTGGATATTGGGCCATCTCAGATTCAGAGATTTGATTTTTGCAAGATTTGCAGATTTTGCAGATTTGCAAGCTGAGATTGCAACGCCAGGGACGGCCGACTCCTTCCTGCGAGCTGCCCACGTCACCCGCACAAGAAGAGCTCATCAAATCACTGCAGCGGCACTGCACATCCTGCAACACCGTGCGTATGAACGCCACTGTATGACATATGCTGATGATGCAGAAGACCTGCCTGAGTTCGAAGACTGGTGTCACCGGAGAGAAGACATTCCCAACTTTCAGTACTGGGCAACTGTGCTGGAACTAGAGATGTTGGTACTGGTCTACGTGCGTTCTCTGCGGCAGGCTTCATTCACGATGCACCTTGATGCCCTGACGGAACTGGTCCCATGGTTCCATGCCTTAGACCACACACACTATGCCAGGTGGGTCCCTGTTCACCTGAGGGACATGGTTGCACTCCTAATGAAGCACCCAGATGTAGCCAGAGAATTCAGGGCTGGCAACTTCACTGTACAGAAGACAAAGAAGATGTTCTCTTCGATCCCAATCGACCAGGCGCATGAACAGAATAACGCCTGCATCAAAGGAGATGGTGGAGCAGTCGGCCTCACTGACAACCCAAGTGCCCTGCGGCGTTGGATGATTGCCGGGCCAGAAGTTGCCAGGGCCATAGAAGAGTTCCAAGATGGCCATCAACACTGGGGGAGGCGAGAGGACACACGTCATCACGACCAGACACCAAGTGTGCAGACCACTTTCGCCAAGGATGTCCGCGCCCTTGTCAGCGTCATAGAAGAGCTTGGCAACCCCTTTGAGGAAGAGAGCATGGATCTGGTTGTCCTTGACACAAAGGAAATTGCAGGTCCTGCTGCAGTTGAGACTGTCAGGAATGTGAAGAAGATTGGCCAAGAGCAGTTCCAGGCTTTCACCAGAGAATGCCTGGTGGAAAGGACCAAGCCAATTGATGATGCAATTCGTCGGAACAAGCTGAAGGTGTCATTTTGGAAAATGGCTGCCACAGCCATCAGGGGCTGAATTTGAGATGGCCCAATATCCAAATCTGTTCATAATAGGATAGTCTACTAGTGTGCCAAATTTGGTGCTTTCCTCACAAAATGCACAATTGTTATGCTAAGTTGCCCTACTAGTTGGAAGTTTACATGTTCTCAGCAGGACGGCGAAGCTCATCCACACATCATCGCACATCATGCAGGAGGGACTGGCGTGGGAGCGGGAAGAAGAGGAGAAAAAAGCGGGCAGTGCTGCGTGAAGAGGGAAAGAGGTGGACGAAGTTGAGGTTGGGAAGAGGGCGGAAAGGGGGTGGTCTGAAGGTCCGAAGCCCGATGGTCCGAAAAATAAAAAAGGGCCTGATGGTCCGAAAAATAAAAAAGGGTCCGATGGTCCGAAAAATAAAAAAAACAAGGGCCCGATCGTCCGAAAAATAAAAAAGGGCCTGATAGTCTGAAGCCCGATGGTCTGAAAAATGAAAAAGGGCCCGATAGGCCGAAGCCCGATGGTCCGAAAAACAAAACAAATCAAAAAGGGCCTGATGGTCCAAAGCCCGATGGTCAGAAAAATAAAAAAGGATCCGATGGCCCAAAGCTTAATGGTCCGAAAAATAAAAAAGGGCCCGATGGTCTGAAGCCCTATGGTCCGAAAAATAAAGAAATGGTCCGAAGTCCGATTGTCCGAAAAATAAAAATGGCCCGATGGTCCGAAGTCCGATGATCCGAAAAATAAAAAAGGGCCCGTGGTCCGAAAAATAAAAAACGGCCCGATGGTCCGAAGCCCGATGGTCCAGAAAAAAAAAAGGGCCCAATGGTCCGAAGCCCGATAGTCCGAAAAATAAAAAGGGCCCAATGGCCGAAGCCCGATGGTCCGAAAAATAAAAAAGGGCCCGATGGTCCGAAGCCCGATAGTCCGAAAAATAAAAAGGGCCCAATGGCCGAAGCCCGATGGTCTGAAAAATAAAAAAGGGCCCGATGGTCCGAAGCCCGATGGTCCGAAAAATAAAAAAGGGCCCGATGGTCCGAAGCCCGATGGTCTGAAAAATAAAAAAGGGCCCAATGGCCGAAGCCCGATGGTCTGAAAAATAAAAAAGGGCCCAATGGCCGAAGCCCGATGGTCCGAAAAATAAAAAAGGGCCCGATGGTCCGAAGCCCGATGGTCCGAAAAATAAAAAAGGGCCCGATGGTCCGAAGCCCGATAGTCCGAAAAATAAAAAGGGCCCAATGGCCGAAGCCCGATGGTCTGAAAAATAAAAAAGGGCCCGATGGTCCGAAGCCCGATGGTCCGAAAAATAAAAAAGGGCCCGATGGTCCGAAGCCCGATGGTCCGAAAAATAAAAAAGGGCCTGATGGTCTGAAAAAAAAGACAAAAAACAATTCTCTGCAATTATACAAAAGTTAAACAAAAGCCGTCATTATTTATTTGTGAAGACGGTGCAGAATTTTGATTACCGTTGAAGTTTCTTTTAATAAAGTACAAATCTTCCTTTTGTCTGAAGTCAGTACATGTTGCATATAATACGTGTTGTTTTATCCTCTGGTACCCGTCATCCGTTAAGTACAGTTTATTGGAGCATTGCAAGTACAAAGCCTGTTCGTTTTTGTCACAAGTAGAGTCCTTGGCATGAACGAATGCCAAAAATATTCCTTCGGTTTCGAGAAAAAAGTTTAATTCATAACACGACCCCCGATTCACTCCCTATGGGTCTCCAAGACCCGGTTCATTCTCGGCCTTATTTTCGTCTCCCTCATTTGCATGACAATAGTACTCGTTCCTGTGAATGTTGTAAACACTGAATCTTGTTCGTGAGTCTGTGACGTCACCTCGTCAGTGCAGCTTCCGGTTATCTTGTGCTTTGTGAGTTTTTCTTGACCGTGTTGGTTGTTTTGCCATCTTGACTCTACCATTCATAGAACTTCACTTCCTTTGAACAAACATTTGGTTGAATTCGGACCATAGGGCTAGCACTGGAAAGGGTTGGGGGTTTGGGGAGGGTTGGGGAAGGAAGGAGGTGGAAGAGGTGGGGGGAGGAAAAGAGGTGCAATAGTTGAGGTCGGGAAGGAGGTGGAAGCGGTTGGGGCTTGGAAAAGATATGGAAGAGTTGGGAGGGAAGGAGGTGAAAGAATTTGGGGGCGGGGGAGGGGGGAGCGGTGGGAGAGTTTGGGGAAGGGAAGGAGGTGGAAAAGTTGACCGTTGAGGGGAGGTGACAGAGGTTGAGGTTGGAGAAGTGGAAGAGATTGAGGGTGGAGGATGGAAGAGGTTAGGAGGTGGAAGAGGTTAAGAGGGAAGGGGGTGGAAGAGTTTGGGAGTGGGAGGCGGTGGATCGGGATTGGGGCAGGAAGGAGGTGGAACGGGGTGGGAGGGGAAGAAGGTGGAGGAGGTTGGGGGGGGGTGGGAGATGGAGGAGGTTGGGGGGGGAGATGGAGGAGGTTGGGGGGAGGGAGATGGAGGAGGTTGGGGGAGAGAGATGGAGGAGGTTGGGGGAGAAGATGGAGGAGGTTGGGGGGATGGTGGAAGAGGTTAGGAGGGAAAGAGGTGGAAGAGTTTGGGGGGAGAGAAGGAGGTGGAAGTGGTTGGGGAAGTGGTTGGGAGGAGGTCAAAGTCAGAGGTTGGGGAAGGAAGAGGGTTGAAGGAAGGACGAAGGAGGTTGAACATGGAAGGAGGTTGAAGAGGATGGTGGGGGTAAGGAGGTGGAAGAGGTTGGGGGTAGGAAAAGAGGTGGAAGAGTTGTGGGGGAAGAAGGTGGAAGAGGCTGGGAGGGAAGGAGGTGGAAGTGGTTGGGGGGGAGAGGAGAATGGGGAGGTGGTGAAAGAGGTTGGGGAAGGAAGAGGTTCGAAGAGGTTGGGGATGGAAGGAGGTGGAAGTGGATAATGGGGTAAGGAGGTGGAAGAGGATGAAGGGAGAGGGGGGAGAGGCCGAAGGGCAGAGCTTTGGGGAGGGGTTGTCGAGTCCGGGCCGCCCAGCGCCCGCGTGTGGCCGCCCAGAGGCCGCAGCTCGGGGGTTGCACGCCGGGAAATGCTTTAAATGCTTGTGACATGGCGGCTCGACATTGATCCGAAGGCGGCAGCGCCTCTCCCTCCCTCTCTTTCTCCGTCGGTGTCCGTCCCGCGGCCGCTCCTGCTCCCCGCCCTCCTCCGTGCCCGCTCCGTGCGAGCTCCTCGGAGCCCGTCAGAGCCCGCGGACGATGCGTGCGCTCCGGCCGCGGCTCCCGCTCTGAGCCCATCAGCAAAAGTTCCCGAAGAGTCCGCGGAGAGTTTGGGAAAGCGGAAGGAGCAGCGCGCAGGTACGTCCGCCTGTCCGCAACGTTGTCCGGCTGAATGAAACACTGTACACTTGTCCGAAGCACCGTACGCCCGTTGGAAACTACATAATTTCTCCATTGAGTTGTCCGTCTAGCCACATCATCTAACAGCTGTCTGTCTGTCCCACTGTTTGTTTGTTTTTGAATGCAGCTCTGCGTCCACCTATCGCGTTATTTATTTATTTATTTCTCATTTCAAACTTATCTCTCACTCTGTATAACTCTTATTTCACGGACACTCTCTCTATAATCACTCTCTCTCTCTCTGTATCACTCTCTATAGCATACATACACTCTCTAACACACTCTACATCACACGATCTCTGTATGACACACACACACACACACACACACACACACACACACACACACACACACACACACACAGTCTCTCTATAACACTCTCTCAGACACACTATGTATGACTCTCCATATCACACTCTATTTCACCCACACACTCTCTATATCACACACACACTCTCTCTATCACACATGGACACACACACACACACACTCACACACACACACACACACACACACACACACACACACACACACACACACACACACACACAATCACACACACACACACACACACACTCTCTCTCTCTCTCCATATCACACACACTCTCTCAGACACATTCTATGTATCACTCTCCATATCACACACACACTCTCTCTATCACACATGGACACACACACACACACACACACACACACACACACACACACACACACACACACACACACACACACACAGACACACAATCACACACACACACACACACACAATCACACACACACACACACACACACACACACACACACAATCACACACACACACACACACACACACACACACACACACACACACACACACACACACACACAATCACACACACACACACACACACACACACACACACTCTCTCTCTCTCCATATCACACACACTCTCTCTATCTCACACACACCACGCACACACACTCTCTCTAAGTAACACACTTTATATCACACTCTCTCTGGCACTTACAACTAACTGAGCGTTTGTAGTTCTTTGTCCTTTGTCGATCTTTTATCCGTAATTCACTTTCTATTTGTCTATTATTGGATCTTGTTTTTTTTGTCCACCCATCACTATTTAAATACGTGTGTCCGTCCGTGTCTACCAGTCTTTGTGGCCTTGTCTGTGCCATTCCCTTTATATTTATTCATTTGCTCTAATTTATTGTTTATCCTTCAATTTGTTGTTGTTCTTTTTGGTTTATTTTTTATTTTGTCTGTTTAAATTCCTGTCCTGGAAAAAGTGCCTTTTATCTCGCTCACCTTTTTCTTGAACAGTAGCTGCCCAGGTGTACCTCGTGTATCGTACTTATCACGTATTTAGAACTATAAATAGTATTATAACTCTATGTAACAACAACGACGAAACTTTCGTACAAGGTTGGTGTACTTGACGTCAGCACCACCTTGTCACCACCAAGATGACACCGTATAGCTTAGTACCACACGTTATGTACCACATTGCACAACCACAGCACCAAAATGAGGTACTTATCCGTACCTTGCTCCAGACAAGCTCGATACCAACCCTGTATGCTCTGCGCGATACGTGTCCACGCATCACCACCAAGACACCTGTGTACCATCTCAAGGACTACACCTGTGTCCCATCTCATAGACGACACCTCACTCTTTACACCCGTGTACCATCTCACGGACATACACCTCACTCTTTACACCTGTGTACCACCTCATGGACGTACACCTCACTCTTTATACTCTTGTACCATCTCACGGATGTAGACCCTGTACACCTCACTCTTTATACCTGTGTACCATCTCACGGAGATAGACTCTGTACACCTCACTGTTTACACCTGTATTACCACCTCATGGATGTACACCTCACTCTTTATACCCTTGTGCCATCTTACGGATGTAGACCCTGTACAACTCACTCTTTATACCAGTGTACCATCTCACGGATGTAGACCCTGTACACCTCTCTCTTTATACCTGTGTACCATCTTACGGATGTAGACCCTGTACACCTCACTGTTTACACCTGTATTACCACCTCATGGATGTACACCTCACTCTTTATACCTGGGTACCATCTCACAGAGGTAGACCTCACTATAAATACCTTTGTGTGATGTGCGTACCATCTCACAAACATAGACCCAGTGCTCTCTTCTCAGGCAGCCCTTTTATTTGTCATATATCCCCCTGTCCCCCTGTCCATCTCCCCGGGTGCCCCCCCCATACGCCTCCACTTGTTTGCCGCTATAATGCGAGCCCCCCGCACGTATCACTTTTCCCTGTGTTGCACTCGCGTCGCGATTTGCTTACCACGGCGGCCTCGCACACTCGCAGCTGGCGGATTGTTGCGCTAATTTTAGGCCACGGGGCTTGTGCGCCAGGTCGCGATGTCGCAGAGAAAGTGCCAATCCTAAAATGCAACAGAGTTCCTTTAAAGCTCCCATATGATGCACCCTTTATAGTGCAGCATTGTACATCATGGACGGCGACGTACAAAGTGTTATAGTGTGTGTGCGCTTCGGATAAGAGACTATAACGCAGTGTGGCGGTGCGACCTCGTCCGGTCCCCCCCCCCCCAACTCCGCTCAGATGCTATTATAGGGGAGGGTTTTGGGATTTGTAGGGTGGAGGATCTGTGCACACCATGGGATCATGCGTTCGAGAAAGGTGGACTTCATCTACTTGGGTTACCGCATGATGACCCGAATAAAATGGACTCTTCAATAACAACGTACGGATTGTCACGAGACTTAGACAACATACCATCGAGCACCCAACACCGATGACAGAGGATAGTCGAGAGAATTAAATAAATCAAAACTGAACAAGTATCTCCACGTCAGTGCAACATGCACATACATACCGATGATAGAGGATAGTCGAGAGAATTAAATAAATCAAAACTGAACGAGTATCTCCACGTCAGTGCACCATGCACATACATACCGATGATAGAGGATAGTCGAGAGAATTAAATAAATCAAAACTGAACTAGTATCTCCACGTCAGTGTACCATGCACATACATACCGATGATAGAGGATAGTCGAGAGAATTAAATAAATCAAAACTGAACTAGTATCTCCACGTCAGTGTACCATGCACATACATACCGATGATAGAGGATAGTCGAGAGAATTAAATAAATCAAAACTGAACAAGTATCTCCACGTCAGTGTACCATGCACATACATACCGATGATTGAGGATAGTCGAGAGAATTAAATAAATCAAAACTGAACAAGTATCTCCACGTCAGTGCACCATGCACATACATACCAATGATAGAGGATAGTCGAGAGAATTAAATAAATCAAAACTTAACTAGTATCTCCACGTCAGTGCACCATGCACATACATATCGATGATAGAGGATAGTCGAGAGAATTAAATAAATCAAAACTTAACTAGTATCTCCACGTCAGTGCACCATGCACATACATACCAATGATAGAGGATAGTCGAGAGAATTAAATAAATCAAAACTTAACTAGTATCTCCACGTCAGTGCACCATGCACATACATATCGATGATAGAGGATAGTCGAGAGAATTAAATAAATCAAAACTTAACTAGTATCTCCACGTCAGTGCAACATGCACATACATACCGATGATTGAGGATAGTCGAGAGAATTAGATAAATCAAAACTGAACAAGTATCTCCACGTCAGTGTACCATGCACATACATACCGATGATTGAGGATAGTCGAGAGAATTAAATAAATCAAAACTGAACTAGTATCTCCACGTCAGTGCAACATGCACATACATATCGATGATAGAGGATAGTCGAGAGAATTAAATAAATCAAAACTGAACAAGTATCTCCACGTCAGTGCACCATGCACATACATACCGATGATTGAGGATAGTCGAGAGAATTAGATAAATCAAAACTGAACTAGTATCTCCACGTCAGTGCAACATGCACATACATACCGATGATTGAGGATAGTCGAGAGAATTAAATAAATCAAAACTGAAATACCATCTCCACGTCAGTGCACACACATGTGATGCGGTGCACGGGCGGGAAGTTTGGGATCATTTAAGGACCCTCACCGAGGCCTCGAACTGCAAACGGCATTTCTCTATATCATTCACCTGCTCTCTGCCCAACTCCATTCCCTCGGGGAAAATGACAGAGAAAGGATGTTGTTTCGTGAAGAACTGTCAGACAAACAGTCAGACGGATTGAGAGACGGACGGACAGTTGGAGTGACGGCGCTTCAGCTCCAGGGATGTCCACTCGTATATCCTTCCTGGGGTGTCAGGAGCTTTGACAAGCCGGGTAATTGATCGCGGACAGCCGCGGTCGCTGTCCGTGCGGCCAGGGATTTGTCCAGCCCGACTTGGGGAGTATGACGAGATAAAAAGCCGACAAGCGGACCCTGTCTTCCACTTTAAAGAATCGGGGACCTCATGGGTGTTGAGTACCTTTATGTTTTTGAGTCCAGCATTCAAGTCAATGTAAGACATCCATCCCCGTGACACCGATTGCGCCTGTGGACGAGTCCCGGCACCCCCAACCACAACTCCGCCGTAAGACCAAAGTCCAAGATGGGATAACCGCAACCCGCCTTGTCCTTCATTGCACGGTTCTCAGAACTGCCAGGCCACGTGTGGTTGCCGCTCCTCGGGAGGTTTAACGTTTCATTAATAACCACAATGGTTGCAAGCCGGGTCCACCCGACATCCTTAAGTTTCCATCTTTGAGACGTCACGTCACGGCCGGGTTGGGATCTCGAACCAGAGTCCCTCGAACCCAACATTCCTTAAGTTCAGCTTTTTTAAATTATTATTCCAGACGTGGTAGGCGTGGGTTCAACCCCTCGACTTCGCGCCACAACTCTTGAGCACGAGGGTGCTTGCTGCCAGGATACCCTCATTACCTGTTCAATCCTATTTCCCTCCATTATTTTTCTCGTGTAAAGTCCTCGCTGAGCTCAAGGTAAGCGACCCCTTGGATCGTTTTATGACTTGATATGCGGTCCGCCTCGCTTACCGCATTGTTTGCTCGCTGCGCGTCGGGCAAGGGGTTCCCATGGGTACCGGGGGTCCGAGACAGGCTAAGGGGCTCTTTTCTTGGGTTCCCATGGTACCTGGGGTCTGGGGCAAGCCATAGGAGCTCTTTAAGTTTCCATGGGTACCGGACATCGGAGAGGGATCTGGATGCCTGGTTGCATCCCGAAGGTACTGGGATGTCTGAGGCATGGGATAGAAGCGTATTTATTTCTCATGGGGTACTAGGACTCCGACGCAGGTTAAAGGAACCCCTGGGCGTCTCTTAGGAACCCGTTAGGTTTACAATGATAATGGAGGCTCATACTTTTAACAGATCTTTGGGGTGTTCATGGCTGATCAGAGACGTTTCTTCGCTTGAACTCGAACCATTCCTCGACGACTCCGCCACAGGACAATCGACTGAAGGTGGTTTTGCAGGAACCTTTTTCAGGAACCTTTTTCAGGAACCTTTTCGCAGGAACTTTTCGCAGGAACTTTTCGCAGGAACCTTTCGCAGGAACCTTTCGCAGGAACCTTTCGCAGAAACCTTTCGCAGGAACCTTTCGCAGGAACCTTTCACAGGAACTTTTCGCAGGAACTTTTCGCAGGAACCTTTCGGAGGAACTTTTCGGAGGAACTTTTCGGAGGAACTTTTCGGAGGAACCTTTCGGAGGAACCTTTCGGAGGAACCTTTCGGAGGAACCTGTCGCAGGAACTTTTCGCAGGAACTTTTCGCAGGAATCGATAGCTCGTCTACTCTTCGCGAAGGACACTGTGGGAACCTTGAACACCCACCAACTAATGCCGGTAGACGGGATTCCCAGTTTAACGTACGTCCAAGGACGGGCACACGCATTGATGAATCGCTCTGCCTGTGAAACACCAGGGTGGAAGTTTCTAGTTGGGGTTGGGAGGGATTCAAACCCAAGCTGGACAGCTCAGAGGGCAGTGCACCTACCTATAGGGTGTTGTACCACGAGCCCCTTGCGTTTGTAGGACAGGATAAAAGTGTCGATTATATCCAATGAGTGAGCTGTGTGGTCACGCAAGGTGATTGGTTACCTGTGTTTTTATCTTTGCCGACTTACCACAGTAAATTTCACCCAAAGATTCCCCGTCCTCTGAGACATTGAACCAAGGGTGCGGATCTTTTTCACTTGCTGCACCGGACGTACGTGTGGATCGGTATTGTGGTTAAAGTCCCTCGATTATTTGGTTTGATTCGTATTGTGCGTACAACCACCAACCACTACCATGTAGCGAGACTGTCGAGTCCTGTAGTCCGAACTGAGGACACTGAGAGGGAACATCGTAGCGATTTTGTTTGTGTAGGTTTTCCAGGGTGTGACATTTGCGGTGCATATGGCATGCAGTGAAGTGAGTACATGGTGCATGGTATGTCGGACATGGTGCATATGGTACATGGTCCACATGGTGTATATGGTGAACGGCATGTGGTGCATATGGAACGTGGTGCACGGCATGTGGTGCATATTGTACGTGGTCCACATAGTGTATATGGTGCACGGCATGTGCATATTGTACGTGGTCCACATGGTGTATATGGTGCACGGAATGTGGTGCATATGGTACATGGTCCACGTGGTGTATATGGTGCGCGGGACGTGTTGCGTACAGGGTACGTGGTATAAGCTATGTGGTGCATATGGTACGTGGTCCACATGGTGTATATGGTGCACGGCATGTGGTGCATATTGTGCGTGGTCCACATGGTGTATATGGTGCACGGCATGTGGTGCATATTGTACGTGGTCCACATGGTGTATATGGTGCACTGCATGTGGTGCATATTGTACGTGGTCCACATGGTGTATATGGTGCACGGAATGTGGTGCATATGGTACGTGGTCCACATGGTGTATATGGTGCGCGGGACGTGTTGCGTACAGGGTACGTGGTATAAGCTATGTGGTGCATATGTATGTGAGGGTGGTGGGGGGTATGGTACTTAGTGTATGTGGTGCGTACGTTACGCGGTGCAGGCAACCAGTGGCTGTTTCTCGCCCTGAACAAACCGTGCTGATTAGTGCTGAGTACACAGAGCTCTCTCAGTGCTCCAGACTCCCCACTCTGCCAAACGTTGGATTTCATAACTACAGGACGTTTTTATTTCCATGGCCTCTCCGTGAGGAGAAATCCGAAAATGGCGCGTTTATCATCTGCATCGATTGTTTATGTTTCCATAGATCAACTTTGTTATCCTTGTGTTATAACTGCGGGGGAAAACCCCCTCGACTCGTGGACTCGCGCACTCCTACCCAAAGCACGAAGAACGCCACCTGTCCGAGTCCTGCATCCTCACTTTCCCACGCTTTGTGCTCCGTCTCTCTCATTGATTTATCCCTTTGTCCGAGTGTGTTTTATAAATACAAATATTCGTACCTGCATCGAATTCCATTTCTTATTCCATGTAGGCCCTGCATATAGTTATGCATTAATTAACTATGCAGGAAGGGGGTCAGGGGAGGGGGCAACAAACGAAACAATGCGGTGACGTTTGTTTTTATAATATTGAGCTTGATCCGACCCTCGACTCCAATCCCTGATCTGCTCCGTGATTCCGATCCTGGGTGCGACCCTCTACTCCGATCCGTGTTCCGACCCATGAGTCCAATCCCGGGTCTGCTCCGTGACTCTGATCCTGGGACTGACCCTCGACTCCAATCCCAGGTCCACCCCTCGACTCCGATCCCGGGTCCGTCCCGTGACTTTGATCCCGGGTCTGCTACGTGACTCTGATCCCGGGTCAGCCCCACGACTCCGATCCCTGGTCCGACCCGCGACTCCCATCCCGGGTCCGCCCCGTGACTTTGATCCCAGGTCCGCCCCGTGACTTTGATCCCGGGTCCGCCCCATGACTTTGATCCCGGGTCAGCCCCACGACTCGGATCCCTGGTCCGACCCGCGACTCCGATCCCTGGTCCGACCCGCGACTCCGATCCCGTGTTCGATCCGCAAATCCGATCCGGCTCCGACCTGCCACTCAAATCCGACCGTCGACTCCACGCAGCGGGGAGGCACCAACATTTGGGGTAAAGAGTGCCGGTACACAGACTAGACTATTCTCGTATACTTGGCCAAGTACATGCAATCGGTATGGAGAATGGTGGTATTATTGGGTTAAGTTGATGAAAAATATTATGATTGTTATTGTTACTACTATTTGCATTTCGCCAAAAGAGGTTAAACTAAACAGTGCATCTGAAGCTTGGATGGAGATCCAATGGTTATAGTTTTACGCATATTTTGGAGTACATGGTCGAGCTGTTTATGCCACAAGCTTCATGCGATTTCTTGTGGGTGCGATAAAATGCTAGGACATTTTACACTATGTACCACTCCTATGATGGTAAATTTTACACTGTGCACCACTCACATGATAGTAAATTTTACATATTTTATCACTCACATGATACATTTTACACCATATACCACTCACATAATGGTAAAGTTCACACATTGTATCACTCACATTATGGTAAAGTTTACACTGTGTATCAGTCGCATGATAAATTTTACACCATGTGCCACTCATAATGGTAAAGTTTACACATATCACTCACATTATGGTAAAGTTGACACTGTGTATCACTCAGACATTTTACACGTTGTACCACTCAAATGATAAATTTTACACATTGTATCACTCACATGATAAATTTTACACATTGTACCAGCCGCATAATAAATTTTACACCGTATATCATTCGCATGATACAATTTACACATTGTACCACTTAAATGATAAATTTTACACATTGTATCACTCACATGATAACTTTTACACATTGCATCACTCACGCAATAGATTTTAAACTGTATATCATTCACATGATAAATTTTACACATTGTGTCACTCACATGATAAATTGTACACATTGCATCACTCATGCAATAGATTTTACACTGTATATCATTCACATGATAAATTTTACACATTGTATCACTCACATGATAAATTTTACACATTGTATCAATCACATGATAAATTTTACACATTGTACCACTTAAATGATAAATTTTACACATTGTATCACTCACATGATAACTTTTACACATTGCATCACTCACGCAATAGATTTTACACTGTATATCATTCACATGATAAATTTTACACATTGTATCACTCACATGATAAATTTTACACATTGTATCAATCACATGATAAATTTTACACATTGTACGACCTGCATAATAAATTTTACACCATATATCATTTGCTTGATACATTTTACACATTGTACCACTCAAATGATAAATTTTACACATTGTATCACTCACATGATAAATTTTACACATTGTACCAGCCGCATAATAAATTTTACACCGTATATCATTCACATGATACAATTTACGCATTGTACCACTTAAATGATAAATTTTACACATTGTGTCACTCACATGATAACTTTTACACATTGCATCACTCACGCAATAGATTTTAAACTGTATATCATTCACATGATAAATTTTACACATTGTATCACTCACATGATAAATTGTACACATTGCATCACTCACGCAATAGATTTTACACTGTATATCATTCACATGATAAATTTTACACATTGTATCACTCATGATAAATTTTACACATTGTATCAATCACATGATAAATTTTACACATTGTACCACTTGCATAATAAATTTTACACCATATATCATTTGCTTGATACATTTTACACATTGCACCACTCAAATGATAAATTTTACACATTGTATCACTCACATGATAAATTTTACACATTGTACCACATGCATCATAAATTTTACACCGTATATCATTCGCGTGATACATTTTACACATTGTAGCACTCAAATGATAAATTTTACACATTGTATCGCCTTCATAATAAATTTTACACATTGTATCACCTTCATAATAAATTTTACACCGTATATCATTCGCATGATACATTTTACACATTGTACCACTCAAATGATAAATTTTACACATTGTATCACTCGCATGATAAATTTTTCCCATTGTATCACTCACATGATAAATTTTACACATTGTATCTCTCACATGATAAATTTTACACATTGCATCACCCACACGATAGATTTTACACATTGTATCCCTCACATGATAAATTTTACACATTGTATCACTCACATGATACATTTTACACATTGTGTCAATCACATGATAACTTTTACACATTGTATCACTCACATGATAAATTTTACACATTGTATCATTCACATGATAAATTTTACACATTGTGTCAATCACATGATAAATTTTACACATTGTATCATTCACATGATAAATTGAACACATTGTATCATTCACATAAATTTTACACATTGTACCACCCACATGATAGATTTTACACATTGTATCCCTCACATGATAAATTTTACACATTGTATCAATCACATGATAAATTTTACACATTGTACTACCTGCATAATAAATTTTACACCATATATCATTTGCTTGATACATTTTACACATTTTACCACTCACATGATACATTTTACACATTGTGTCAATCACATGATAAATTTTACACATTGTACCACCTGCATAATAAATTTTACACCATATATCATTTGCTTGATACATTTTACACATTGTACCACTCAAATGATAAATTTTACACATTGTATCACTCACATGATAAATTTTACACATTGTACCACATGCATCATAAATTTTACACCGTATATCATTCGCTTGATACATTTTACACATTGTAGCACTCGAATGATAAATATTACACATTGTATCGCCTTCATAATAAATTTTACACATTGTATCACCTTCATAATAAATTTTACACTGTATATCATTCGCATGATACATTTTACACATTGTACCACTCAAATGATAAATTTTACACATTGTATCACTCGCATGATAAATTTTTCCCATTGTATCACTCACATGATAAATTTTACATATTGTATCTCTCACATGATAAATTTTACACATTGCATCACCCACACGATAGGTTTTACACATTGTATCCCTCACATGATAAATTTTACACATTGTATCACTCACATGATACATTTTATACATTGTGTCAATCACATGATACATTTTACACATTGTATCACTCACATGATAAATTTTACACATTGTATCACTCACATGATAAATTTAACACATTGTATCATTCACATGAAAAATTTGACACATTGTGTCAATCACATGATAAATTTTACACATTGTATCATTCACATGATAAATTGTACACATTGTATCATTCACATGATAAATTTTACACATTGTATCATTCACATGATAAATTTTACACATTGTATCACTCACATGATAAATTTTACACATTGTATCACTCACATGATAAATTTTACACATTGTATCACTCACATGATAAATTTTACACATTGTATCACTCACATGATAAATTTTACACATTGTATCACTCACATGATAAATTTTACACATTGTGTCAATCACATGATAAATTTTACACATTGTATCATTCACATGATAAATTGTACACATTGTATCATTCACATGATAGATTTTACACATTGTATCATTCACATGATAAATTTTACACATTGTATCACTCACATGATAAATTTTACACATTGTATCACCCACACGATATATTTCATACTGTATATCATTCACATGATAAATGTTGCATCTTTAACGTTGTGGTAAACCTTTAACGTCGTGGCACGTTTTAACATCGTGGTAAAGTTGACACCTTGTACCACCCACATGATAATTTTTACACCATGTATCACTCGCGTAATAAATTTTACACCATGTGTCACTCACATAATGGTAAAGGTCACACCGTGTATCACTCATGCAATAAATTTTACACCATGCATCACTCAAGCAAAATATATTACGCCATGTATCACTCACATGATAAATTTTACTGTTCACCCTGTATCATTCACAAGATGGTAAAGTTCACACCATGTATCCATCACGAGATGATAAAATTTATGCTGTGGATCACTCACATGATGGTAAAGTTTACACAGTGGACCACTCACATGATGGTAATGTTTACACCATGGACCACTCGCATGATGGTATATCATACACCATGAACCACTCACATGATGGTAAATTTTACACTGAGGACCACTCACATGCTGGTAAAGTTTACACAGTGGACCACTCACATGATAAAATTCACACCTTGTATTACTCACATGATGGTAAAGTTTACATGGTGTACCACTCACATGATGGGAAACATTGTAAATTTTACACCTTATACGACATGGTGTACCACTCACATGATGGGAAACATTGTAAATTTTACACCTTATACGACTCAAGTTATCACAAACCTTTTAACTTGTGTCCTGTTGGACGTTAAACCACCGCACTCTCTAACCACTAACTCGGTGGACAATCGACCTTAAGGAGAAAGATCAATGGTGTGATTTTATTTGTATTATTAATTTATTTACGTCGCAATAACCTCAGACTCCCATTGAGATCCTTCCACTCCTTAGGGTCATTTTGATGGATCAAAGCTGATTTAATGAGTTAGGAAGAGGAAGGTAATTGATGATCTTTTTCGATGCTTTATTATTGACACGATTGCTGGGATCAGGGACCAGAAGCAAGATGTTCGCTTTGGTTCATACGTTCCATAGCAAGCCACGTGCAGGGTGTGCATTCGTGTTCCGATGTGTATTACGGGGTTGGGGTAGAGAGGATTGGGGGGATGGGGGCACAGAGGAGCTGAATCAGAGTTGTCCGTGACTGCCAATCAGACGGACGTGTGAAAGATTTAAAGTGAGAGTTGAAAAAAGCGAGGGGAAGCGCGCGATGTGAGCAAATTTATATATTTATTGCAGTGGAATTTATTTATTATTTTTGGAGGCGCGTGCGCGCGGAGCCGCGTGATTGGCGCGCCCGTTCATTTGCGCGCTCTCGCGCTCTCGCGCCCCGACACGCGGAGCGTGTTTTATGTCAGATTGTCATTCGCGCTTTCAATCCGCTCGCGTGTTCCAGTTCGTGCATAAACTCCGACCCGAACGGGCCTTTTAGTCCGTGGGACGCCCTCCCACTACTCCCCTCCCGAGGAGCCGTTAAACGGATCTACGGGTATTGTGGAGCGTTGTCCGTGCGCCGAGATCGAATCCTGCACCGACCATTCGAACATCGTGTGCGATCACGTGTACACGTCACGGTAAACCCCGCCCACGTGGCTTCGCAATGTAGATTCGCGGATTGCGCACCGGGTTCACACCTGAGGTTTCCCAAACTTTGAATTGCGTTTGGCCAGGTATATCTCACTTAATTAAGATAACTGTACCCGCATTATATCCCAGACTTTATATAACTGTACCCGCATTATATACCATAGTTTATATAACTGTACCCACATTATATACCATAGCCTACTTTATATAACTGTACCCGCATTATATCCCAGACTTTACCTATATCCCATACTTTATATAACTGTACCCACATTATATCCCATACTTTACCTATATCCCATACTTTATATAACTGTACCCACATTATATACCATAGCCTACTTTATATAACTGTTCCCACATTATATACCATAGCCTACTTTATATAACTGTACCCACATTATATCCCATAGCCTACTTTATATAACTGTACCCACATTATATACCATAGCCTACTTTATAAAACTGTACCCACATTATATACCATAGTGTAGCGGCTACCGCTGGGTTTTCACAATCGCCTTGCACCTATCAAGGACGCGGAGCGATCACCATGCCGGGCTCGTCCAGGACGCCCGGGCAGGCCCGCGCTCAACTTGCCAGGCCTCGGTCGGGACGCTGGGCCACGCCCCCTCTCGCCTTTCCTGGGCAAACGCTCCGGGATAATATGTATATATATTGCTGCCCGATAAACGGGCTTTTCAGAGTGCCTGAGTGTTTGGTTTGATTAAAGCAACTCGGATGAATTCCAGCTTTTTGTCGCGTCCATTCTTCCGATCGACGTGGGAGCCACAGCTCCTTCATTGGTGACCTACCGACATGGACACGGCAGTCGCCCTTAAACTGCCTACCTTCTGGGAGGCTCACGCGGCGGTTTGGTTCGCACAGGCGGATTCCCTGTTCGCCCTGCGAGGCATCACGGCCGACGACACCCGCTTCCACCATGTGGTAGCAGCGCTCGGTTCGGCCACCGCGGCCCGCGCCCTGAGCCTCCTCGAGAGCCCGCCAGCCGCTGACAAATACGGCGCGATTAAGAAGCTTCTCCTCGACGCTTTCGCCCTCCCATCGGCGGAACGCGCACGGCGCCTGCTCGACCTGCCCGAGCTCGGCGACACGCGCCCTTCCGAGCGAATGGACTACATGCTTTCACTGCTCGGCGAGCACTCTCCGGCAATCCTGTTCCGGGAGCTGTTCCTCCGTCAGCTGCCTAACCCGGTACGCCTCGCCCTGGCAAGCACGACGATCACAGATCCCCGGGCCCTTGCCAGAGAAGCCGACAAGATCTCCGCCGCAGGTCAGCGCATCGCAGCGGCGACATGGGACCCACCGCCGTCCAACGCAACACCCATGGCGCCCGAGCACCCGGCACGGTCGACGACCGAACTGCCGACGCAATTGGCGGCCGCTACACCGAGCCGACCACCTCCAGCACGATGACCGGGGCCTCCACCTGACCAAGCGTGGTGTTACTATCATGCCAGGTTCGGACAGAAGGCCCGGGCATGCCGACCCCCATGCACCTTCGGCAGGCCGGGAAACGGCCGGGCCGGCGTTCATTACCAGCCATGAGCGCCGGCCACATGGGCAACTTACTGTTCATCACGGATAAAGCGTCCGGACGGCGCTTCCTGTGCGACACCGGCGCCCAACTGAGCGTCATACCCACCTCTGACCAGGACAGGCAGTCCGCGGTTTGCGGCCCCTCCTTGGTTGCGGCCAACGGATCGACCATCCGCACCTTTGGCCCGCGCAACGTCACCCTCTGCTTCGGCGGCCAACGCTTTGCTTGGACGTTTGTAACCGCAAACGTGCCCATGGCTCTGCTAGGCGCCGACTTCCTCTGCGCACACGGACTGCTGGTGGACGTCCAACGGCGTCGTTTAATCAACGCCGAAACCTTCAGCTCCCTGGTATGCACATTGAGCAGCTCCGCGCCGACCGAGCTGGCATGCGCCGTCCCGGCGGCGAACGAGTTTGCTCGCCTGCTCACGGAGTTCCCGGCCCTCACGCGGCCGACGTTTTCGGCCGTCGCAGTACGGCATGGGATCGAGCACCACATACCAACCACGGGCCCGCCGGTCTACGCCAGGGCCCGCCGCCTCGACCCAGCCAAGCTCGCCGTGGCGAAGGCTGAATTCGACGCGTTGGAGCACCTCGGCATCGTGGGGCGCTCCGATAGCGCGTGGGCCTCGCCACTGCACATCGTGCCAAAGCCGGGGGGTGGATGGCGCCCGTGCGGCGACTACCGCCGTCTCAATGACGCTACCACCCCCGACAGGTACCCGATCCCACATATCCAAGACTTCTCCGCCCGTCTGGCGGGACGGGTCATTTTTTCGAAAATTGATCTCATACGGGGATATCACCAGGTACCTGTCAGGGCGGCCGACGTCCCTAAAACGGCAGTCATCACGCCGTTCGGCTTATTCGAATTCTTGCGGATGCCGTTTGGTCTCAAGAACGCGGCTCAGGCATTCCAGCGCTTGATGGACGGCGTGCTGCGTGACCTGCCGTTCCTTTTCGTTTACCTGGACGACATCCTCGTTGCCAGCACGTCCTGGGCCGAGCACCTCCTCCACCTCCGAACACTGTTCGGGCGCCTCAGCGAGCACGGCCTCATCGTCAACCCGGCCAAATGCCACTTCGGCACGACGGCCGTTGATTTTTTGGGCCACCACATCACCAAGAACGGGGCCGTGCCGCTGCCAACCAAGGTCGAGGCCATCACCACGTTCCCGCGTCCCCGCACCATAAAGGCCCTGCAGGAATTCCTGGGAATGGTGAATTTTTATCACCGCTTCGTGCCCCGCGCTGCTCAACTCATGCGGCCCCTCTACGAAGCCCTCCGGGGCAAGCCGGCCAAGCACGACATCGCCTGGTCCGCAGCAATGGATGCGGCCTTCCAAAGCTCAAAGCGGGCCCTCGCCGACGCAACACTGCTCGCTCACCCGGTGCTCAACGCTCCCATCGCCCTCACCACGGATGCCTCCGACTACGCGGTGGGCGCCGTACATGAGCAATGGGTGAACGGGGTTTGGCAGCCACTCGCTTTTTTCAGCCGGCAGCTCCGGCCGAACGAGCTCAAATACAGCACGTTTGACCGGGAGCTCCTCGGTCTACACCTGGCCGTCCGCCATTTCCGCCACCTCCTGGAGGGCCGACCTTTCACGGCGTTCGTCGACCACAAGCCGTTGGTTTACGCCATGGCCAAGGTCACGGAGCCGTGGTCGGCCCGCCAACAGCGCCACCTCTCCGCCGTGTCGGAGTTTACCACGGACATCCGGCACGTCGCCGGCAAAAACAACGCCGTGGCCGACTGTCTTTCCCGGGCCAGCGCGAACGCGGTCCACCTGGGCGTGGACTTTGCGCTTATGGCGGCGGACCAAACCACCGACACCACGGTGCAAGCCCTCCGGGCGGCGGACACGGGCCTCCGCCTGGCCGACATCCCCTTCGCGGACACTGTCCTGCTCTGCGATGTCTCCCAAGGCCAGCCTCGCCCCATCGTGCCCGTCACCTGGCAACGCCGCATCTTCGCCTCCCTCCACGGCCTTTCCCACCCGGGCCGGAAAGCTTCCCAGAAGCTGGTGTCGGCGCGATTCGTCTGGCACGGCCTTCGTCGGGACGTCCGCGATTGGACCAGCACCTGCACGGCCTGCCAACGGGCCAAGGTCCACCGACACACCCAGGCCCCGCTGGCACCTTTCACCGTGCCCGAACGACGTTTCGACCACGTCAACGTGGATCTGGTGGGCCCCCTCCCCCCGTCACGGGGGTTCACACACCTGCTCACCATGGTGGACAGGACCACCAGGTGGCCGGAGGCCGTTCCCCTCGTCTCCACCACCACCGCCGACGTGGCGCAGGCTTTCATCGCCACCTGGGTCGCCCGCTTCGGCGCACCGGCGGACATCTCGTCAGACCGCGGACCACAGTTCACCTCCGAGCTGTGGGGCACGGTCGCCCGCAACCTGGGGGTCAACCTCCACCGTACTACGGCCTACCACCCCCAAGCAAACGGGTTGTGCGAGCGATTCCACCGCTCCATGAAGGCCGCGCTCATGGCCGGCCTTCAAGACGGCGGTTGGGCCGACCGGCTGCCGTGGGTCCTTTTGGGCCTCCGCACGGCCCCCAAGGAGGACCTCCAGGCATCCACCGCCGAGCTTGTCTATGGCCAGGCGCTACGCGTCCAGGGCGAATTCGTGCCCGACGCTACCAGTCCCTGGTCCGCAGCTCACCAGTGCTCGGACCTCCAGGAGGCCGCCCAATGGTTTGCCCCCGTGCCAACATCCCACCACGGTGACCCCCAGTCCTACGTCCCCCCAGCACTTCGCACAGCGGAGTATGTTTTTGTGCGTCACGACGCACATCGGGGGCCACTCCGGCCGCCGTACGACGGGCCCTTCCGGGTGTTGCGACGGGACGACAAGTCGTTCGTCATCGACATCGGCGGCAGGTCGGACCGGATTGCGGTGGACCGCCTCAAGCCGGCGCACGTGGACGTCGACCACCCACCACGGGTGGCCCTTCCGCCGCGGCGAGGCCGCCCCCCGTCCACGGTGCCCCCCACTCGACCGCCCACCACCACACCGGACCCCCTCCCATGACCCGCCAGGGGTCGCTTCGGCCGGGTCATCAGGACCCCCCTCAAATTGACCCTGCCGGTGCAAGTCGATTCTGGGGGGACGTGTGTAGCGGCTACCGCTGGGTTTTCACAATCGCCTTGCACCTATCAAGGACGCGGAGCGATCACCATGCCGGGCTCGTCCAGGACGCCCGGGCAGGCCCGCGCTCAACTTGCCAGGCCTCGGTCGGGACGCTGGGCCACGCCCCCTCTCGCCTTTCCTGGGCAAACGCTCCGGGATAATATGTATATATATTGCTGCCCGATAAACGGGCTTTTCAGAGTGCCTGAGTGTTTGGTTTGATTAAAGCAACTCGGATGAATTCCAGCTTTTTGTCGCGTCCATTCTTCCGATCGACGTGGGAGCCCCAGCTCCTTCAATACTTTATATAACTGTACCCACATTATATACCATACTTTATATAACTGTACCCACATTTTATTCCATACTTTATGTAACTGTACCCGCATTATATACCATAGTTTATATAACTGTATCCGCATTATATCCCATACTTTATATAACTGTACCCGCATTATATTCCATACTTTATATAACTGTACCCACATTATATCCCAGACTTTACATAACTGTACGGTACCCACATTATATACCATACTTTATATAACTGTACCCACATTATATACCATAGTTTATATACCTGTACCTGCATTATATTCCATACTTTATATAACTGTACCCGCATTATATCCCAGACTTTATATAACTGTACCCACATTATATACCATACTTTATATAACTGTACCCACATTATATACCATAGTTTATATAACTGTACCCACATTATATACCATAGTTCATATAACTGTACCCACATTATATCCCATACTTTATATAACTGTACCCACAATAAATCCCATACTTTATATAACTGTACCCACATTATATACCATGGTTTATATAACTGTACCCACATTATATCCCATACTTTATATAACTGTACCCACAATATATCCCATACTTTATATAACTGTACCCACATTATATCCCATACTTTATATAACTGTACCCACATTATATACCATACTTTATATAACTGTACCCACATTATATACCATAGTTTATATAACTGTACCCACATTATATCCCATACTTTATATAACTGTACCCACATTATATACCATAGTGTGGCGGACACGAAAGCACTGACGTGGTGACATCACCCCGCACACCAAGTGGGGATGGGCCACGCCAGTGGGAGAGGCGTGGCCTCACGATATACACGGGGCGCGCAGCCCTGAGCAGTTTAGTGCTGCAGTTTGAGTACTTTGAATAAAGACTCTTTTATGAACCGCGTTGTCCGCTTGCTCCTTGCGTAAGCATTAGCGCGCGCAGCATCGCGCTTTATATGGTGACCTCGACGTTGGATCTGCCGTAGCGATCCTTCCGAACACGACGCCATTGCAATGGCAAACGACAAGGCAATGGCGATTAAACTTCCCGAATTTTGGGAGGCCCAGGCCGAAGTCTGGTTCGTTCAAGCTGAAGCCCAATTTCAGCTTCGGCGCCTCACCGGCGACGACACGCGCTACTGCCACGTCGTCGCCTCCCTCGGGCCTGGCACGGCCGCTCGAGTTGTGGCCGTCCTTCGCCACCCACCGGACGGCCACAAGTACGAGGCACTCAAGCAGCTACTCCTAGCCACGTTCGGCCTCACGGATGACGCACGGGCCGTCCGCCTCCTGGATCTCCCCGAGCTCGGCGACACGCGCCCGTCGGTCCGAATGGACCATATGCTGTCACTGTTGGGCGACGAAGCCCCCGGTTCTCTATTCTGGGCGCTTTTCCGTCGCCAACTTCCAGCGCAGGTTCGCCTCGCGTTGGCCGGGACCGTGCTAACGGAACCCCGAGCATTGGCCACCGTGGCGGACAAGTACTTCGCAGCTTCGGACACGCGGGCGAGAGTCGGTGCGGCCATCACGGACCTCGAGGCTGATGCTGCTGATGCTGCTGATCCGCAGCATCAGCTTACACAGCATACGCAGCATGCTGATACGCCCCTCGTGACCGCCACCACGCCCCGCCCACCACCCCGGCGAAAACCGCCAACTCCACCGGCCTGGCGGAGCCAGCCACACTCCTCCAGCTCCACCACCTGGTGCTGGTTCCACGCCAAGTTTGGCCACGAGGCTCGGCAATGTCATCCGCCATGCTCCTTCAACAGGTCGGGAAACGCCCGGGCCGGCGCTCAATCGTGGCGATGAGCGCCGGCCGTTCGAGCAGCCTGCTGTTCATAACGGACACCTTATCCGGGCACGGTTACCTGTGCGACACGGGAGCGCAGGTGAGTGTCGTTCCCGCCGGTACGTCAGACAAGCACGCCGCGGGAGGGGGCCCCGCGCTGCTTGCCGCAAATGGGACGCCCATCCGTATGTACGGAAAACGCTGCCTCTCTCTGCGGTTCGGAGGGCAGGTTTTCCGATGGACGTTCGTCACCGCCGACGTGCCCATGGCACTGCTTGGCGCGGACTTCCTGTGCGCTAATGGGCTCCTGGTCGACGTAAAGCGCAGACGTCTTGTCCAGGCCGAGACGTTCAGCTCGCTCGCTTGTGCGCTGCCCAGCTCGTCGAGCAGCTCAACGAGCGGCTTGCCAAGCGGCTTGCCGAACGGTTCGGTTCCGGCCACGTTGATCTGTACGCTTCCGGCAGCGGACGCATTCACCCGCCTCCTCGCCGGCTTCCCGGCCCTCACGCGGCCCACCTTCTCGGCGGGGGCCGTCAAGCATGGGGTGGCCCATCACATCCCCACCGTCGGGCCACCGGTCTACGCCCGGGCACGCCGCCTAGAGCCGACGAAGCTGGCGGTGGCAAAAGCGGGGTTCGCTACCCTGGAGCGACTCAGCATCGTTCGGCGCTCAGAGAGTGCTTGGGCGTCGCCGCTGCACATCGTGCCGAAGCCCGGCGGGGGATGGCGACCGTGCGGGGACTATCGCCGTCTCAATGACGCCACCACTCCCGACCGCTACCCCGTCCCCCACATTCAGGACTTTTCCGCCCGTTTGGCGGGCATGTCCTTCTTCTCGAAGGTGGACCTCATACGCGGCTACCATCAGGTCCCCGTCAGGCCGGAGGACGTCCCGAAGACGGCGGTCATCACGTCGTTCGGACTCTTCGAGTTCCTGCGGATGCCCTTCGGTCTGAAGAATGCGGCTCAGGCGTTCCAGCGACTGATGGACAGCGTCCTGCGCGACTTGGATTTTGTCTACGTCTACCTGGACGATATCCTCGTCGCCAGCGCATCCCGCGAAGAGCACCTACGCCACCTCCGCACGCTCTTCGAACGCCTGGGCCAGCATGGCCTGATTGTGAACCCCGCAAAGTGCCGGTTCGGCGCCGCCGTAATCGATTTTCTGGGGCACCGTGTCACCAGGCACGGAGCCGTCCCCCTGCCGGCCAAGGTGAGGGCGGTGAAGGGGTTTCCGCGCCCCCGCACGATCAGAGGGCTGCAGGAGTTCCTGGGCATGGTGAACTTTTACCATCGGTTCCTGCCCCGTATCGCCCAGCTCCTGCGCCCCCTGCACGAAGCTCTCCGAGGTAAGCCGGGCAAAGGCGACGTTACCTGGACCGAGCAGATGGACACGGCGTTCACGGGCGCGAAGCTCGCCTTGGCTAACGCCACCATGCTCGCGCACCCGGCGCCCGATGCACCGATCGCCCTCACCACCGATGCCTCGGACTACGCGGTGGGCGCGGTGCACGAGCAATGGGTGCGTGGAGCTTGGCAACCGCTGGCGTTCTTTAGCCGGCAGCTTCGCCCGCCCGAACGCCGTTACAGTACCTTCGACCGCGAGTTGCTCGGGCTTCACTTGGCGGTCAGGCACTTCCGCCATCTGCTCGAGGGCCGTGCGTTCACGGCCTTCGTCGACCACAAGCCGCTGATCTTCGCGATGGGCAAGGTCACCGAGCCGTGGTCGGCCCGGCAGCAGCGTCACCTCTCGGCCGTGTCCGAGTACACGACGGACATCCGGCACGTCGCGGGGAAGGACAACCCGGTGGCGGATTGCCTTTCCCGGGCCGTCGCCCACACAGTCCACCTCGGCATCGACTATGCCCGGATGGCAGCAGACCAGGCCGCTGACCCCGACGTCCAGGCCTTGCGGACAGCCGTCACGGGCCTCCGCGTCACCGAGGTGCCATTCGACGGCGCGGGCGCGGCCCTCTTGTGCAACGTCTCCCTCGGGCGTCCTCGCCCCATCGTGCCCGCGGGCTGGCAGCGCCAGGTGTTTGACGCCATCCACGACCTGTCCCACCCGGGCGCGAGGGCCTCCCAAAGATTGATCGCCGACAAGTTCGTCTGGCATGGCCTCCGGAAGGCCGTCCGCGGCTGGGCCAGGACGTGCCTCGCGTGCCAGCGCGCCAAGGTGCACCGGCACACCCAGGCCCAGTTGGCCCCGTTCACGGTGCCGGAACACCGGTTTGACCACGTCCACGTGGACCTGGTGGGACCTCTGCCCCCCTCGCGGGGTTTCACCCACGTCCTCACCATGGTGGACCGCACCACCCGGTGGCCGGAGGCCGTACCCTTGGCGTCGACGATGGCGGCGGATGTCGCGCAGGCTTTCATCGCCACCTGGGTCGCCCGGTTCGGCGCCCCCTCAGACATCTCGTCCTACCGCGGCCCCCAGTTCACCTCGGAGCTCTGGGGGGCGGTCGCGCAGGGGCTCGGGGTCCAGCTGCACCGAACCACGGCCTACCACCCCCAGGCTAACGGCCTGTGTGAGCGATTTCACCGCTCATTGAAGGCCACGCTCCGGGCCACCCTCCACGATGGCGGCTGGGTCGACAGGCTCCCCTGGGTCCTGCTGGGCCTCCGGACGGTGCCCAAGGAGGACCTGCGCGCATCCGCGGCGGAGTTGGTCTTCGGGGAACCGCTGCGGGTGCCGGGCGAGTTCCTCCCCGACTCCACGGCACCATGGTCCACGGCACAGCAGCGCTCCGCTCTGCAAGAGACCGCCCAGAGGTTCGCCCCGGTGCCAACGGCATGCCACGGGCACCCACCGACGCACGTCGCCCCGGAGCTTCGCACGGCGGAGTACGTCTTCGTCCGCCACGATGCCGACCGGACACCACTGTGGCCCCCGTACGACGGGCCTTTCCGCGTGCTGGAGACCGGGGCGAAGCACTTCACCCTGGACATCGGCGGTACTCCTGACCGCGTTTCTGTGGACCGCCTCAAGCCGGCCCACCTCGACGTGGACCATCCACCGCCAGTGGCCCGACCCCCGCGTCGGGGCCGCCCCCCTGCGGGCGGACCCCCGGCACCGCCCAGCCCCGCCGCCACGCCGCCCCCCGGTCCTGCAGCTGGAGGCATCCCAGATGTAGCCAGGGGGCGCTTTGGCCGGTAGCCAGGGGGCGCTTCGGCCGGGTCATCCGTTTGCCCCGCAAACTGACCCTTCAGGTGCGCGGGGATTCTGGGGGGGCGCGTGTGGCGGACACGAAAGCACTGACGTGGTGACATCACCCCGCACACCAAGTGGGGATGGGCCACGCCAGGGGGAAAGGCGTGGCCTCACGATATACACGGGGCGCGCAGCCCTGAGCAGTTTAGTGCTGCAGTTTGAGTACTTTGAATAAAGTCTCTTTTATGAACCGCGTTGTCCGCTTGCTCCTTGCGTAAGCATTAGCGCACGCAGCATCGCGCTTTAATAGCCTACTTTATATAACTGTACCCACATTATTTCCCAGACTTTATATAACTGTACCCACATTATATCCCATACTTGATATAACTGTACCCACATTATATCCCATACTTTATATAACTGTACCCACATTATATCCCATACTTTATATAACTGTACCAACATTATATACCATACTTTATATAACTGTACCCACATTATATACCATAGTTTATATAACTGTTCCCACATTATATCCCATACTTTATATAACTGTACCCACATTATATCCCATACTTTATATAACTGTACCCACATTATATACCATATCCTACTTTATATAACTGTACCCACATTATATACCATAGCCTACTTTATATAACTGTACCCACATTATATCCCATAGTCTACTTTATATAACTGTACCCACATTATATCCCATAGCCTACTTTATATAACTGTACCCACATTATATACCATAGCCTACTTTATATAACTGTACCCACATTATATCCCATAGCCTACTTTATATAAATGTACCCACATTATATCCCATAGTTTATATAACTGTACCCACATTATATCCCAGACTTTATATAACTGTACCCGCATTATCTACCATAGTTTATATAACTGTACCCACATTATATCCCAGACTTTATATAACTGTACCCGCATTATATACTGTAGCGACCCATGGGTCCCCCAAGCGAGACCAGCAACAGAATCTCCTTGCTCCAGCCGGTGACGTAACCGGCGCGCAGACCACGGCGCCGGGGTGGCCGGTCACGTGACCACCAAAGCGTGCCGCGCGTGCGGTTATAATCCTTTGCACCTGTCGGTCACGTGACCACCAAAGCGCGCCTCGCCTGAGAGGCGTGGCTTTCGGTTTCTGTTGTGCTTTCTGGTTTTGATATATATGCAGCCCGATAAACGGGCTTTTCAGAGTTCCCGAGTTGGTTTTTACAATAAACATCTTCTCGGACGAGTTTGTGTCTTGCCCGTCACTTCGTCTCTCTCAAGCAAGAGCCCTGCTCTTCACTGGTGACCCCGAATTTATGACACGTGATGGACACCGCAGTGTCCCTCAAATTGCCCACCTTCTGGGAAGTACATGCCGCCGTCTGGTTCGTGCAGGTGGACTCCCAATTCGCCCTGCGTAGCATAATGGAGGACGCCACGCAATACCATTACGTGGTCGCCGCGCTTGGCTCCGCGACCGCCGCCCGCTGCCTGAGCTTCCTCCAGAACCCGCCCGCTGACGGCAAGTACGACGCCATCAAGGCACTTCTTCTGGGCGCTTTCACCCTCTCCCCGGCTGAGCGCGCATGACGCCTGCTCGACCTTCCTGAGGTCGGCGATACGCGCCCGTCCAAACGCATGGACTACATGCTCGCATTGCTCGGCGAGCACCCCTCGGATTTCCTGTTTCGGGAGCTTTTTCTTCGTCAGCTCCCGGCCCAGGTACGGGTCGTCCTGGCAGGCACGAACATCGTGAACCCCCGCGACCTCGCCAAGGAGGCCGACAAGATCGATTCGGCAAGCCAGCTCGTCGGGGTGGTGGCCGGAAGCCCTCCCGCCCACCCGCCCGGCGCCCGTGACGCAGTTTCCTTCCCGGAGGCCGCCGGAGGCGGCGCAACTGGCAGCGGCGACGCCGCGTCGCCCGGTCCTGACGCGTCGACCGGAGCCCCCGCCGGACACGGCCTGGTGTTATTTCCACGCCAGGTTCGGGCGGCAGGCCCGATCATGTCGACCCCCGTGCACGTTCGGCAAGTCGGGGAACGGGCGGGCCGGCGTTCCCTACCAGCAATGAACGCCGGCCGTTCCGGAAACCTGCTATTCATCGCGGACCAAGCGTCGGGGCGGCGCTTTCTCTGCGACACCGGCGCCCAGCTGAGCGTCATTCCCGCTTCAGCGGAGGACAGGCGGGCTGCTGTTTGCGGCCCCTCCTTAATCGCGGTCAAAGGCTCTGCCATCCGCACCTTCAGCCCACGCACCGTCGCCCGCCGCTTCGGCAGCCAGCTCTTTCACTGGGAGTTCGTGACGGCGGACGTCCCCATGGCTTTGCTCGGGGCCGATTTTCTGTGCGCCCACGGGCTACTGGTCGACGTGAAGCGCCGGCGTCTCATCAACGCCGAAACTTTCAGCTCCCTGGCATGCGCTTTGAGCCGTTCCGCGCCCACCGAGTTCTCCTGCGTCCTCCCATTGGCAGACGACTTCGCACGTCTCCTCGCGGAGTTCCCGGCCCTCACGCGACCGACGTTTTCGGCCATCGCGGTGCGTCACGGCTTCAAGCATCACATCCCCACTACGGGCCCGCCGGTGTACGCCCGGGCTCGCCGTCGCCAAGGCCGAGTTCGCCGTGCTGGAGCGCCTCGGCATCGTGCGGCGCTCCGACAGCGCCTGGGCCTCGCCGCTGCACATCGTCCCGAAGCCGGGGGGCGGATGGCGGCCATGCGGCGACTACCGCCGCCTTAACGACGCCACTACCTCCGACAGGTACCCCATCCCGCACATCCAGGATTTTTCCGCCCGGTTGGCGGGGCGGACCATTTTTTCAAAAGTGGACCTGATTCGGGGGTACCACCAGGTGCCCGTCTGCCCGGCCGACATCCCGAAGACGGCCGTTATTACACCTTTCGGCCTCTTTGAATTCCTCCGGATGCCCTTCGGCCTCAAAAACGCGGCACAGGCGTTCCAGCGCCTGATGGACGGCATGCTGCGCGACTTCCCGTTCCTCTACACCTACCTGGACGACATCCTCGTCGCCAGCACGTCCAGAGCCGAGCACCTCCTCCACCTCCGAACGCTGTTCGGCGGCCTCAGCGAGCACGGATTGATCGTCAACCCGGCCAAATGTCACTTTGGTGCGGCGACGATCGACTTTTTGGGCCACCGCATCACCCGGACCGGCGCCGTGCCGCTACCGGCCAAAGTCGAGGCCATCGCCGCTTTCCCGCGCCCCCACTCCGTCAAGGCGCTGCAGGAGTTCCTCGGGATGGTGAACTTTTATCACCGCTTCGTGCCCCGAGCTGCGCAACTCATGCGGCCCTTGTACGCCGCCCTCCGCGGCCAGCCGGCGAAACGCGACGTTGTCTGGTCCACGGACATGGACGCGGCTTTTACCGGCGCAAAACGGGCCCTCGCCAACGCCACGCTGCTGGCCCACCCGGTACCCCGGGCTCCCATCGCCCTCACCACGGACGCCTCCGACTACGCCGTGGGCGCGGTCCATGAACAATGGGTCAACGGGGCCTGGCAGCCGCTCGCGTTCTTCAGCCGGAAACTCCTGCCCAACGAGTTGAAGTACAGCACCTTCGACCGCGAGCTCCTCGGGCTGTACCTGGCCGTCCGCCATTTTCGCCACCTCCTGGAGGGCCGCCCGTTCACGGCTTTTGTCGACCACAAGCCATTGGTTTTCGCCATGGCCAAGGTCACGGAGCCGTGGTCGGCCCGCCAGCAGCGCCACCACTCCGCCGTGTCGGAGTACACCACGGACATCCGGCACGTCGCCGGGAAGGACAACGCCATGGCGAACTGCCTTTCTCGAGCCGGCGCCAACGCCGTCCACCTCGGCGTTGATTTCGCCCTAATGGCAACGGACCAGGCCACTGACGGCATGGTGCAGGCGCTTCTGGTGGCGGACACGGGCCTCCGCTTGGCTGACGTCCCCTTCGCGGACACGGTCCTGCTGTGTGACATCTCCCAAGGCCGACCTCGCCCCGTTGTGCCAGTCACCTGGCGGCGGCGCATTTTTGCTTCGCTCCACGGCCTCTCTCACCCGGGCCGGAAGGCGTCCCAGAGGCTGGTGGCGGCGCGTTTCGTCTGGCATGGGCTGCGACGGGACGTCCGCGACTGGGCCAACGCCTGCACACCCTGCCAGCGGGCCAAGGTCCACCGTCATACCCAGGCTCCGCTGGCTCCCTTCACCGTGCCCGAGCGACGGTTCGACCACGTCCACGTGGACCTGGTCGGTCCCCTTCCCCCATCGCAGGGGTTCACCCACCTGCTTACCATGGTGGACAGGACCACCAGGTGGCCGGAGGCCGTGCCCCTCGCCTCCACCACCACCGCCGACGTGGCCCAGGCGTTCATCGCCACCTGGGTCGCGCGTTTCGGCACACCAGCGGACATCTCGTCGGACCGCGGCCCACAGTTCACGTCCGAACTATGGGGCGCGGTCGCCCGCACATTGGGCGTTACCCTGCACCGCACCACGGCCTATCACCCCCAGACCAACGGGTTGTGCGAGCGGTTCAACCGCTCCATGAAGGCCCAGGACGACGGCTGGGCCGACCGGCTCCCGTGGGTCCTTTTGGGCCTCCGCACGGCTCCCAAAGAGGACCTCCAGGCGTCCACCGCCGAGCTGGTGTACGGCCAGGCCCTCCGCGTACCGGGCGAGTTCATTCCCGACGCCACCAGCCCCTGGTCCGCCGCGCGCCAGTGCACGGACTTCCAGGAGGCCGCCCGACGTTTCGCCCCGGTGTCCACGTCCCGCCATGGCGACCCCCAATCCTACGTCCCCCCAGCACTCCGCATGGCGGAGTACGTCTTCGTGCGCCACGACGCGCACCGGGGGCCGCTCCGGCCACCATACGACGGACCCTTCCGGATCCTATGATGGGACAACAAGTCCTTCATCGTCAACATCGGCAGCCAGGCGGACCGGATTTCGCTGGACCGCCTCAAGCCGGCCCACATGGACGTCGGCCAGCCGCCACGGCTGGCTCTCCCACCGCGACGCGGCCGCCCCCTATCCACTGCACCCCCCGTCCGACCACCCGCCACCACACCGGACCCCCCCCCCCCCCGCGACTGGCCAGGGATGGTTTTGGTCGGGTAATCCGGACCCCCCTCAGGTTGACCTTCCTGGATCAAGTCCATTCTGGGGGGGCGTGTGTGTATTCATGGGGAGGGTATTCCTCGAGGGCACTTTGTCATGGGGAGGGTATTCCTCGGGGGCATTTTGTCATAGGAGGGTATTCCTCGAGGGCACTTTGTCACGGGAGGGTATCCCTCGAGGGCACTTTGTCACATGATGGTGTTCCTTGAGGGCAATTTGTCATGGGGGAGGGTATTCCTCGAGGGCACTTTGTCATGGGGAGGGTATTCCTCGAGGGCATTTTGTCTAAGGAGGGTATTCCTCGAGGGAACTTTGTCACGGGAGGGTATTCCTCAAGGGCACTTTGTCATGGGGAGGGTATTCCTCGAGGGCACTTTGGCTTGGGGAGGGTATTCCTCGAGGGAACTTTGTCACTGGAGGGTATTCCTCGAGGAAACTTTGTCACGAGAGGGTATTCCTCGAGGGCACTTTGTCACGTGATGGTGTTCCTTGAGGGCAATTTGTCATGGGGGAGGGTATTCCTCGAGGGCACTTTGTCATGGGGAGGGAGGGTATTCCTCGAGGGCATTTCGTCAAAGGAGGGTATTCCTCGAGGGAACTTTGTCACGGGAGGGTATTCCTCAAGGGCACTTTGTCATGGGGAGGGTATTCCTCGAGGGCACTTTGGCTTGGGGAGGGTATTCCTTGAGGGAACTTTGTCACGGGAGGGTATTCCTCATGGGCACTTTGTCATGGGGAGGGTATTCCTCGAGGGCACTTTGGCTTGGAGAGGGTATTCCTCGAGGGAACTTTGTCACTGGAGGGTATTCCTCGAGGAAACTTTGTCACGAGAGGGTATTCCTCGAGGGCACTTTGTCACGGGAGGGTATTCCTTGAGGGAACTTTGTCACGAGAGGGTATTCCTCGAAGGCACTTTGTCACGGGATTCGAAGTGCGCACGTGTACCTGGCCCTTATGGTGCACCTGATGAACTGATCTCGCATTGTCCTCCTCCCCTCTCGCGCCTAGCTCCGATCACGCACCCATCAAACCCTCACCCTCGCCTTCATCCCTCCTGAGACGCTCTTTACGCACAAAGACCCCGACACGACGCGACGCGGTGGACCCGCCCGGGCACGCGCACAAGGTCGCAAACAAAGGGTCGTGGGCGGGGTCTCGCTCGCTCTCCGTGCCTCTCGGGCTCGCGCCTTTCATCCCTCGTGCTCTTTCTCTCCCCTTTCACTCAGCCGTTGCTCCCCACCCCACAGTCTCGTGTAACAATTATCACCTCTTCCATATGCACGCAGGTTCGTACAACATGTTTCCTGTATGTCCGAGTGCAAATCAACAATGAATATGGTGGCGGGAAGAGGGGGTGGCCAATGAATGAGATGGGGGAGAGGTCTGAGTGATTGAGAGCGGAGGGAAGGGGGTTGGAGTGTGTTCACTGATTGAGACACGGGGAGCGAGACGGCTTTGGGGTTGGTGGTTGTTAGAGAGTGACCCAGAAGATCTTTTCCATACTATAGAGAGTGTACGTTTAACAACATCAAAAGCATCTCTGTCGCTCTGCAGCCTTCAAGAAGCACCAGCAGAGCCCGGTGCGAAAACCACGCCCACTTGATCTTGCCCCGCCCCCTTGCTCTTGCCACGCCCCTTGCTCTCGCCACACCTCCTCGTTTATTGCTAGGGAGGGATTGCTTGAAACGGCATCAAAACTGCTCTTTTGATAAAAGCGCAAAAGAGAAAGGAATAACTCCGCCTCGTCTCGCTCATCTCACTCGCCGGTCCTTTCGTGGCTACCTTTATGTTCCTGCGCCATGTACCTGTTGAACCGCTGCCCCACCCAGCCAACCAATCCTTTTTGGGTTAACTTGTCAGACATCTAAAATACTTATCGACTAACCCATAGGTTAGCACGCGGTCTAGTTATCGAACCTTTCATGTCCAGGCCACGTAAACGAGCCTGCCGCCACCGACTGTGCGCCTCATGCACAACTACAAAGGCCTATATGTCACTGATGGTCGTCACGGTGCACCACCACATTTAACAAGACGATTCGTTCCCTCCAGCACCTCCCACGTAAAGCTCGTTAAGCAATCTTTCTTTGTCTTGTTGTAAAATGGACATAATTAACCGCTTCCTCTCTCAATCCACCACGGAGAAACAGGTGTGAATCGCCATTGTATCGATGTTGGGTGATCAGCACGAGCAACTGGGACGGTCACCCCATGATCCTGTACCATACGGTGCCTTCAGAAAGTATTCACACCCGTTGCCTTTTTCACATTTTGTTGTGTTACAGCCTGAATTTAAAATGCATGAAACTTAATTTTTTTCTCACTGATCTACACAAAATACCCCATTAATGACAAAGTGAAAACATGTTTTTTGGAATTTTTACAAAATAATTAAAAATGAAATACAGAAATACCAAGTTTACATAAGTTAATGTGTTAATGCTTCGTATAAATGCCTTTGGCAGCGATTACAGCTTCGAGTCTTCTTGGGCACGTCTGTGTCAGATTTGCCCATCTGGATTTGGGGAGTTTCTCCCATTCTTCCTTGCGGATTTGCTGAAACTCTGTCAAGTTGGATGGGGAGCGTCGTTGAAGAGCAATCTTCAAGTCTTTCCACAGATTCTCAATGAGATTTAAGTCTGGGCTCTGGCTGGGCCACTCAAGGTCTTTCACGTTCTTATTCTGAAGCTATTCCAATGTGGCTTTCGCTGTATGCTTCAGGGCATTGTCCTTGGAACATAAATCTTCGCTGCAGTCTAAGGCCTTTTGCACTCTGAAGCAGGTTCTCCTTAAGGATTTGCTTGTATTTGGCTACATTAATTGTTCCCTCTATCCTTAGAAGTCTCCCAGTCCCTGCCACTGAAAAGCATCCCCATAGCATGATGCTGTGATGCTGTCACCACTATGCTTCATGGCAGGGATGGTGTTTGATGGGTGATGAGCTGTGCTTGGTTTCCGCTATACGTAGTGCTTTGCATTCAGGTCAAAGAGTTCAATTTCTCTTTAATCAGACCACATAATCTTTGCCCTCATGCTCTGAGTCTTTCACCTGCCTTTTACCAAACTCCAGGTGTGCTGGCATGTGCTTTTTTTCTCAGGGGTGGCTTACCTTTGGTCACTCTCCCATAAAGCCTAAATTTGTGAAGTGATGCAGAGACTGTTGTCCTTCCGGGAGGTTCTCCGATCTTAGTCAAGGAACTCTGTAGTTCTGAGAGATTGGTCATTTGGTTCTTGGTTACTTCCCTCACTAAGGTGCTTCTTGCCTGGTTTCTCAGTTTGTTCGGACGGCCAGCTCTCAGAAGCGTCTGGGGAGATCCATATTCTTTCCATTTCCTAATGATGGAGCTCACTGTGCTCTTGGGAACTTTCAACACTCGAGAAATTGTTTTATACCCTTCTCCAGATCTAGGCCTCCGCACAATTCTATCTCTGACTTCTATGGACAATTCCTTGGACTTCATGGTAGAGTTTATGCTCTCACATGCACTGTCAACTGTGTGACCTTATATAGAAAGGTGTGTTTCTTTCTAAACCATGTCCAATGGATTTAATTTTCCACAGTTTGACTCCAATCGAGTTGTAGAGACATCTCAAGGATGATCAAAGGAAATTGGATGCACCTGAGCTCAATTTGGAGTGTCATAGCAAAGGGGTTGAATACTTATTAACTCAAGACATTTCAGCTTTTTAGTTTTTAATTGTTTTGTAAAAAACTTCTAAAACAACAAAAAAATCCACTTTGACATTATGGGATATTATGTGTAAATCAGTGACAAAAAAATCTCAGTTTAATCCATTTGAATCCAGGTTGGAACACAACAAAATATGAAAAAAGTTGAGGGGTGTGAATACTTTCTAAAGGCACTGTAAATAGCAATTGACCCTCATTAAACAGTTCTAGGCCGTTTTGTTGTCAAAACCTGCGGACATATTGGACGTAAAGTATTGGACGTCTCATATTCAAAACCCATATTGGATGGAAAGTTGATGAGAAGGGAATACTGTGACCCACAGTTTGGCTTTCTGTTTACAGAGTGCTTCAGCAGATACTTGTCCTGCCTCATAGCAATGGCCGAGAAGAACGGACCTTTTCACAAGTTCACAAGAACAAGAACAAGACCTATTTCTGAGGGCCTTTGTCAAATGAGGCCACCCTGCCTGCTCTCCTCCCTTGACTTGGCCATGTCGGAGAGATTCACCACTGTTTGTTTGGTGTTTTACCATCAATGAGATGATTCTATAGTCAGACTGTAGGTGAACATTTGAAATGAGTTCTGTCTCAACAAGCGCAAGTCTACTTCGTCGAAAAACCACTGTCCTAGTAGTGTGATGCATTTTGCGTCACTGCAACCACTTGAATGCAACCACTTGGAGAGCGGTTTTGCCACGTTTAAGGGGGGGTGGGGGGGGGGGGGGGGGGGGGAGGGGAGGAAGAAAACTTTTGATTCCCACCAATCCGCGAACGTTATAACTGAGCCCGCATTATACTGTACGTTATAACTGAACCCGCATTATACTGTACGTTATAACTGAGCCCGCATTATACTGTACGTTATAACTGAACCCGCATTATACTGTACGTTATAACTGAACCCACAATATGCTGTACGTTATAACTGAGCCCGCATTATACTGTACAGTATAACTGAACCCGCATTATACTGTACATTATAACTGAGCCCGCATTATACTGTACGTTATAACTGAACCCGCATTATACTGTACGTTATAACTGAACCCGCATTATACTGTACGTTATAACTGAACCCGCATTATACTGTACGTTATAACTGAACCCGCATTATACTGTACGTTATAACTGAGCCCGCATTATACTGTACGTTATAACTGAACCCGCATTATACTGTACGTTATAACTGAACCCGCATTATACTGTACGTTATAACTGAACCCGCATTATACTGTACGTTATAACTGAACCCGCATTATACTGTACATTATAACTGAGCCCGCATTATACTGTACATTATAACTGAACCCACATTATGCTCTACGTTATAACTGAGCCCGCATTATACTGTACATTATAACTGAACCCACATTATGCTCTACGTTATAACTGAGCCCGCATTATACTGTACAGTATAACTGAACCCACATTATACTGTACATTATAACTGAACCCGCATTATACTGTACATTATAACTGAACCTGCATTATACTGTACATTATAACTGAACCCACATTATACTGTACATTATAACTGAACCCGCATTATACTGTACGTTATAACTGAACCTGCATTATACTGTACATTATAACTGAACCCACATTATACTGTACATTATAACTGAACCCGCATTATACTGTACATTATAACTGAACCCACATCATACTGTACGTTATAACTGAACCCGCATTATACTGTACATTATAACTGAGCCCGCATTATACTGTACATTATAACTGAACCCACATTATGCTCTACGTTATAACTGAGCCCGCATTATACTGTACATTATAACTGAACCCACATTATGCTCTACGTTATAACTGAGCCCGCATTATACTGTACATTATAACTGAACCCACATTATACTGTACGTTATAACTGAACCCACATTATACTTTATGTTATAACTGAACCCACATTATACTGTACGTTATAACTGAACCTGCATTATACTGTATATTATAACTGAACCCGCATTATACTGTCCATTATAACTGAACCCGCATTATACTGTACATCATAACTGAACCCGCATTATACTGTCCATTATAACTGAACCCGAATTATACTGTACATTATAACTGAACCCACATTATACTTTACGTTATAACTGAACCCACATTATACTGTATGTTATAACTGAATCCACATTATACTGTATGTTATAACTGAACCCACATTATGCTGTATGTTATAACTGTACCCGCATTACTGTACAACAAAATACCTTTCACTGCATAATTCAATATATCTCTCCAAAATATCTCTCGCTGCATAATTCGAAATACGTCACTGCACTGGAAAACGTGGGGACAGGAATACTGCAATGTAAAGGGTGGGGACATATAATACCCGCTCCTACCTGGAGTGTCACTGCACGATACACGTTTACATAGAGAATTTGCAACCCCTCATTTACCCCCAAGACCACCGGCAAATATAAAAACACCCCTATTCACTAATTGGGGTCATGCTGATCCTATGTAGTAAGTCTGGATGTAATCGGGCCACAACTGTAGGAGGAGTAGTGCGACAAACAAACCAACAAATGAAAAATCACTCATAGAGCGACACTTGGCAAAAGAGAACAAAGTAGAATGGCACTCAGTAGAGCATCCTTTTGACCTCACAAATAAATGGTGGTTGAATCGAGTAAGCTGATATGAAAATCCTATTCAAATTTCAAGTCAATCAGATGAAAATTGAGGATTTTAGAAATCTGAAAAAAGTGGTTGACCTTTGGTCTATGTTGACCTTGCAACCTATGATGACCTCAAAAGTAGTTGGTGGTTGGACTCATTTCGCTGATATGAAAATCTTATTCAAATTTTAAGTTAATCAGATGAAAACTGAGGATTTTAGAGATAGGAAAAGGTTGTTGACTTTTGGCCTATGTTGACGTTTTGGCCTATGTTGACCTTTTGGCCTATGCTGATCTCAAAAATAGCTGGTGGTTGAATTCAGTTAGCAGATATGAAAATCTTATTCAAATTTCAAGTCAATCGGATGAAAATTGTGGATTTTAGAAATTTGAAAAAAGTGGTTGACCTTTGGCCTATGTTGACCTTTTGACGTTTTGACCTCAAAATAAATACGATTCTATTGGACCACCAACTCTACCATTTGGTGAAGTTTCCTGAAGATCACTTTAAAATCATGACCTGCAGGCAAGTATGAGTGAGCGGACAGACAAACACACAAACAAACCAGAGTGATCAACATACTTGTTAAACTAGAACAATGTGACTGTGTCCGCCAATATGCCTCCGCATAGTCCCACAACGGGTAGATGCCATCACTCTGCATATGTATGGGTCGGGGATCACGTTTGTGAAGTTTCGTGTTGATCGGTTAAGGTTCGTTTTTCTATCCAAGATGGCTGCCAAACCACGTGACCTATGACATCTTCATTTTCAATCTATATGCAACAGGGCTGTTAGAGTATATTTGTAAAATTTCGCATCGATAGGGTGAGCGGTTTCAGAGATTTAATTATTTAATATTTTACTTCAATCCAATATGCCTGCCAAACCATGTGACCTATGATGTCATAAATTTAATATTTCAATACAAATGGGTCATAGATCATGTGCATGCAATTTCAGATTTTTAGGATAAGGAATTCGATTAAAACATTTTTGGCTGGTATACCACTTCATCGATGATGTGCTTTTGTTCCCCATTGGGAGTACTTGACAATGTGCCAAGTTTCAAAAAAAAGTTCCATTCAGTGGTTTCCGAGAAATATTTTTTTAATTATTATTTGCTTTAAATCAAAAATGGCTGCCATACCATGTGACCTATGACGTCACAATTATCATAAAAACATTCTGCATGGGTGTCACTCCTACCCTGAAAGTTTCGTCTCAATCGGACATATGGTTGCTGAGAAAAACGAGGTTTAGCCCGGACGGACGTACGTACGGATGGAAGGACGGACGGACAGCCCAAAAACATGATTCCAAGTCGCCGGAGGCATAAAAAAACAATTTTTTTTGCCAAGAAACAAACACTGGTCTTTGAATTGTCGTAAGGATAACTGACTGCATAGGTCTTTGCCATGTAATTGTGTTATTTTGTACTTTTGTCCTGCATTGTGATTATGTGATTACTTTGGCATTACAATGGCGTTTCATGAAACTTGACTATCACTGTACAATGGTGTAATCTCGCATGTTTGCGCTTTATTAAATGGTTTTATCCCGTCCCGTTGTGTGCAAACTCTGGGATGATTCGTTATTTGTTATTGACAGTAAAGGTATTTGTTATTGCACATTCCCCTCCTCACCTCCTCACATCCTCCAGTCCGCCTCGTCACCGACACAACATCTGTGAAAGAATGTACTAATTGCAGAGCTGCGGTGTCTCGAACTCTGCGCAGTTTTCTGTGCACAGGTTACATCGTCAAACTTTAACCCCAATATGGGGTCCATGGTCATGTCAATATGATTTGAAAAAAGGAGCATAAATAATTGTATTTGTTGCCGAAGTTGGCTGTATTGTGCAATGGTGTCAAACTGGTTTGGAGTTTTTACAGGATTCCTATGAATCATGGAGTTTAAATGGTGCAATGAAAGGCGTTTTGCTCTTTGGCTTACGAGAGGGAATGAGAGCCAAACAAACCACACGGCATCTGCTCTTTCCGCTGGCAGGAGAGACTCCAGTCAGCTCGGTGCACTGCAACACGGGTGCTGTACGCTTAACGCATGTACACTGCATGCATGTACACTGCATGCATGTACACTTCCCGCATGTACATCCCGCATGTACACCATGCATGTACACTTCACACATGTACACTTCACACATGTACACTTCACGCATGTACACTGCACACATGTACACTTCCCGCATGTACACTTACCGCATGTACACTTCCTGCATGTATACCCCGCATGTACACCATGCATGTACACTTCACACATGTACACTTCACGCATGTACACTTCACGCATGTACACTGCACACATGTACACTGCACACATATACACTTCACACATGTTCACTTCATACACATATATTTCACTCGAGTCCACTTCACGCATGTACACAGCACACGTGTTCACTTCACGCATATACACTGCACAAATCTACACATCACATGCATGAACTTCCCACATGTACACCTCCCCATGTACACGTCCCGCATGTATACTTCACGCATGTATACTTCACACATGCACACTGCAAGCATGTATACCTCACACGTATACACTATATGCACTGCATGCATGTACACTCCACGCAAGTGCAGTCCACACATTTGCACTTTCAGAATGTGCATTGTATGTATGTGCACTTCCCATATGTTCACTTCCTGTAAGTATACTTCCCGCATGTACCTGTCATGTGTGTGTATACTTCACACACGTCTACTGCACACTTCACTCATGTACACTTCATACATATACACTGCACACATGTGCTCATCACACGCGTATGATTCACGCCTATACACTGCATGCATGTACGCGTCACGAAAGTACACCGCACGCACACATGCTTATGCATAAGTGGATAGACGGTTGGACTGACTTGGTCTCGTCTGATGGTCTCGCTCACGCACGCATGGACGATCACACGCATGCACAGGCAAACGATATCTTGCATACACTTGGTACATGCACACATACACATACACAAACACATATGCACATGCACCAGGACCACGTGCATGCATCGAGCCACATATGAGTGATGGAGGGCGTCATATGGATGTTCGACTTTGAGCGAATATTCAGTGCGATGTTGAACTGAACAAACACCCAGAGTTGCAGGGGAGGGAAGGAGCGTGTGGTTCTCCCACTCCCCCCACTCCAGGCCGATCCTAAGGCTGTTGATGGAGTGCAGCTTCACATCGTTAGCCATTGTGCCCTGAGTGCTGGCCACGTGGCTATCGCACTCTATATCGGGGAAGCGCTCGCTGCTGAGTTGCAACATTCCCGCAGCACTTCTTCGCAAAGCAAAAGAGGACAAATATAGCTCTGGCACAAACCGCTATATGGAGGGCCCCGTGTGGTCATTGTGGTAAATCCAATGGGAACTTTTCTTCCTTGTGGTCCTGGTCCTGGGATGTACGATACGTTGATGGACGATCATGGTACTTTGGATCTTGATCTCCAGCGATGTAAGACGATCACTTGATTATGGATGGATCTACGAGTCCGAATGATACTTGGCCATGTCTCAAAGGCCTTGAGTGTTTCGTATGTGATTGGGTGACTTCACGTGTTTGGACAGAATAGGTACTTGGTCGGGAGGATGTCCGAGTCTTTTTCTCGCCTTTTACCTATCTCGTCTGGGTTCTACTCCTGGCACGACTATGAATGGTCATCCAGTGCTTTGCGGGCTGGACGTTGGATTAGTGAGTGCACCCGGAGGTCACATTATGAGCCGGGTGTCCTGTTCGCTTGTACACGTGAAAGATCCGACGGTACCTGTACTTGTAGCCCGACAAATTACAAAGGCCTGCTCTGATTGTTCCTATGGTAGGTTCTCACCGATATGGAAATGATGACGAACTAGCCGATGCCCAGCAAGTGCGAGCTATTACCATTTTTTATTATTACGTCATCTCATCTTGATTCTCGAAGAGATGAACTGAAAAGACGGGCCGTGATGTGCGGATGTCCGTCCGTCCGTCCGTTAACTTTTTATTATTTTTACTACTACTCCCTTACTACCCGGCTGATTGGTCTGCAACTTGACAAATGCATACAAGGCGGTATCCCGCATAATCGCCTGGGCTTCAATTTTTCGATTTCTGATCATGAGGGTTTAGGTGGGGTTAACCCCCAAACTTCGATCTCTACTCATCCCTCATTTACCAAACGATTTCTCTGAAATACGATACGGCACTTATACTTAATCGTCCGTCGGGTCGCTTGGTCGTAGATTTTAAAATTTCGGATCAGGGGTCTCCCAGAGGATCATAAGTCTCCCAGAGGTTTCCCTCAAATCAGCAGATGTCTGAACTACAACCTCAAGAGAGGACCGTCGGCCTACTTGGGGCTATTCATTGTATGTTAGACTGGGTAAGTTACTGATCCACTAAATGTCCTCATGTACCGATTCAGTCACTGGTGTTTTTGTTTTCATTTTGATGATTTACTTACTGGCAAAGTGAACCAATGATTGATGGAGATTTCCTCCGAGCACGATGTCGACCCTAACCCACGACAGGAGACCTTTCAGGCTGATCTTTGATTAAGTGGCAATCCACATCTTCAGCTTGGGGTTCCAGCACTCCGCTCGAACTTCTTATCAAATAGGGTCTATTACCTTTCTGTGGAGAGCAAAGGATGTTGGAACAACTTCCAAACCTCAGACAACTTACCTTCCCTCTTTCAATTGCTGACCATGGCTTCCCAAATGATGGACGGTCCCCTTTAACTGACATGAAAGACTGTTCACATATTAGTGTCTTGTGGTGTGTACAGGTAAGTAGTAAGAGTGTTGCGTACATTTAAGTGCGGTCACACAAGCTCACACAGGTGAGATCGGCGTCTGCTTGTTATCGTTCATCGGATGCCAGAGTCTCGGTTCACTGGTTTAAAGTGAATACTCTTCTCGCTTGGCCATGTTGCGTGGCCACTTGTTCCCAATCGATGGTTAAAAGACTAAGTGCTGTTTGTCATGAGGTGGCCTTCCCCTACATGAGCACACCTCAGTAATCAAATGCAGTGTGGATCACGATGTCAACTCGGGTTTAAATGGTCGAATTTGCGGTCAGAGGGAGGCTCGGCATCCCAACTCGGGATTACATGAGTGTGTTCGGTGTCGCAGGGTGGATCGGGATCCCAAGTCGGGATTAAATGAGAGTGTTCGGTGTCGCAGGGTGGATCGGGATCCCAAGCCGGGTTTAAATGAGTGTGTTCGGTGTCACAGGGTGGAATAGGGATCTGAACTTTTTAAATGATCTGGTTCAGTGTCGGGTTGCAGGGCAGTTCAGGATCCCAACTCGTGTTTAAATGAGTGTGCTCAGTGTCGCAGGGCGGTTCAGCATCCCAACTCGTGTTTAAATGATCTGGTTCAGAGTCGCAGGGAGGTTCAGGATCCCAACTCGAGTTTAAATAATCTGGTCCAGAGTCGCAGGGAGGTTCAGGATCCCAACTCGAGTTTAAATGGTTCGGTGTCGCAGGGCGGTTCAGGATCCCAACTCGTGTTTAAATGGTTCGGTGTCGCAGGGCGGTTCAGGATCCCAACTCGAGTTTAAATGGTTCGGTGTCGCAGGGCGGTTCAGGATCCCAACTCGTGTTTAAATGGTTCGGTGTCGCAGGGCGGTTCAGGATCCCAACTCGAGTTTAAATGGTTCGGTGTCGCAGGGCGGTTCAGGATCCCAACTCGAGTTTAAATGGTTCGGTGTCGCAGGGCGGTTCAGGATCCCAACTCGTGTTTAAATGGTTCGGTGTCGCAGGGCGGTTCAGGATCCCAACTCGAGTTTAAATGGTTCAGAGTCGCAGGGAGGTTCAGGATCCCAACTCGAGTTTAAATGGTTCGGTGTTGCAGGGCGGTTCAGGATCCCAACTCGTGTTTAAATGATCGGGTTCAGTGTTGCAGGGCGTAAAAGGATCCCAACTCGTGTTTAAATGTTCGGGTTCGGTGTCGCATGGCGGTTCAGGATCCCAACTAGTGTTTAAATGATCTGGTTCAGTGTCGCAGGGAGGTTCAGGATCCCAACTCGTGTTTAAATGATCGGGTTCAGTGTCGCAGGGCGGTTCAGGATCCCAACTCGTGTTTAAATGAGTGTGCTCAGTGTCGCAGGGCGGTTCAGCATCCCAACTCGAGTTTAAATAATCTGGTCCAGAGTCGCAGGGAGGTTCAGGATCCCAACTCGAGTTTAAATGGTTCGGTGTCGCAGGGCGGTTCAGGATCCCAACTCGTGTTTAAATGGTTCGGTGTCGTAGGGCGGTTCAGGATCCCAACTCGAGTTTAAATGGTTCGGTGTCGCAGGGCGGTTCAGGATCCCAACTCGTGTTTAAATGGTTCGGTGTCGCAGGGCGGTTCAGGATCCCAACTCGAGTTTAAATGGTTCAGAGTCGCAGGGAGGTTCAGGATCCCAACTCGAGTTTAAATGGTTCGGTGTCGCAGGGCGGTTCAGGATCCCAACTCGTGTTTAAATGATCGGGTTCAGTGTTGCAGGGCGTAAAAGGATCCCAACTCGTGTTTAAATGTTCGGGTTCGGTGTCGCATGGCGGTTCAGGATCCCAACTAGTGTTTAAATGATCTGGTTCAGTGTCGCAGGGAGGTTCAGGATCCCAACTCGTGTTTGAATGATCGGGTTCAGTGTCGCAGGGCGGTTCAGGATCCCAATTCCTGTTTAAATGATCCGGTTCAGTGTCGCAGGGCGGTTCAGGATCCCAACTCGAGTTAAATGATCGGGTTCGGTGTCGCAGGGCGGTTCAGGATCCCAACTCGAGTTTAAATAATCGGGTTCGGTGTCGCAGGGCGGTTCAGGATCCCAATTCGAGTTTAAATGATCGGGTTCGGTGTTGCAGGGCAGTTCTGGATCCCAACTCTTGTTTAAATGATCAGGTTCGGTGTCGCAGGGAGGTCCAGGATCCAAACAGGTTAAAATGAGCATGTTTTGGTGGTCCCAGGTTAGCTCTGGATCCAAACACAGGTTAAAATGAGCGGTTTTGGTGGTCCCAGGTTAGCTCTGGATCCGAACACAGGTTAAAAAAGAGCGGGTTTTGGTGGTCCCAGGTTAGCTCTGGATCCGAACACAGGTTAAAAAAGAGCGGGTTTTGGTGGTCCCAGGTTTGCTCTGGATCCAAACACAGGTTAAAATGAGTGGGTTTTGGTGGTCCCAGGTTTGCTCTGGATCCAAACACAGGTTAAAAAGAGCGGGTTTTGGTGGTCCCAGGTTAGCTCTGGATCCGAACACAGGTTAAAAAAGAGCGGGTTTTGGTGGTCCCAGGTTGGTTCTGGATTCAAACACAGGTTAAAAAAGAGTGGGTTTTGGTGGTCCCAGGTTTGCTCTGGATCCAAACACAGGTTAAAATGAGTGGGTTTTGGTGGTCCCAGGTTTGCTCTGGATCCAAACACAGGTTAAAAAGAGCGGGTTTTGGTGGTCCCAGGTTAGCTCTGGATCCGAACACAGGTTAAAAAAGAGCGGGTTTTGGTGGTCCCAGGTTGGTTCTGGATTCAAACACAGGTTAAAAAAGAGTGGGTTTTGGTGGTCCCAGGTTTGCTCTGGATCCAAACACAGGTTAAAATGAGTGGGTTTTGGTGGTCACAGGGCTGCCCAGCCGGCATATGCTTGGGGTGCGAGTTTCATTCACTTATTTATGATGTTAATGTGCGGAGCGGGCGGCGTATAAAATGAGATTTCTCACGGCTCCCGTGGGATGGCCGCACCAACATGCTAATTTCTGTTTATCTTTCTGAAGGATGAACAAATTAATTCCTTCTGACATCTTGTAATTTTCTTGTGGCGTGATTGTGTGAGGGCAGGAGGAGATGCTGATTGGCTCCGCCTTCTCAACCCCTCTTAAAATTTGTAATTAATATGGTTTACTTTCACCATTCATTCATTCCATCATTTTGTCGCTCAATTCCAGCATTCATCAATCGTTCACTCATCCAGTAATTCGTTGATCATTTATTTAATGAAGAAGTTGTCATTCCATATATTCCTTCGTTAATTCTACAACTCGTTAATTCTAGCATTTATTCAGCCATCTTTTTTATAGAACGCTATTTATTCATTCCTGCAAATATTCATTCACTCCAGCATTTATTCACTCAATCCAGCATTTATTCACTCAATCTAGTCCTCATCAATCGTTCATTCCAGCATTTTTGACTCAATTGCACAACTCATCAATTGTGTATTCATCCCAGAACTCGTCAATGGTTCATTAATTCCAGAACTCGTCAATAGTTCATTAATTCCAGAACGTGTCAATAGTTCATTAATTCCAGAACTCGTCAGTAGTTCATTAATTCCAGAACTCGTCAATAGTTCATTCATTCCAGAGCTCATCAATAGTTCATTAATTCCAGAACTCGTCAATAGTTCATTAATTCCAGAACGCATCAATAGTTCATTAATTCCAGAATTCGTCAATAGTTCATTAATTCCAGAACTCGTCAATAGTTCATTAATTCCAGAGCTCGTCAATAGTTCATTAATTCCGGAATTCGTCAATAGTTCATTAATTCCAGAACTCGTCAATAGTTCATTAATTCCAGAACACGTCAATAGTTCATTAATTCCAGAATTCGTCAATAGTTCATTAATTCCAGAATTCGTCAATAGTTCATTAATTCCAGAACTAGTCAATAGTTCATTAATTCCAGAACTCGTCAATAGTTCATTAATCCCAGAACTCGTCAATAGTTCATTAATTCCAGAACTCGTCAATAGTTCATTAATTCCAGAACTCGTCAATAGTTCATTAATTCCAGAACTCGTCAATAGTTCATTAATTCCAGAACTCGTCAGTAGTTCATTAATTCCAGAACTCGTCAATAGTTCATTAATTCCAGAGCTCGTCAATAGTTCATTAATTCCAGAACTCGTCAATAGTTCATTAATTCCAGAACGCGTCAATAGTTCATTAATTCCAGAATTCGTCAATAGTTCATTAATTCCAGAACTCGTCAATAGTTCATTAATTCCAGAGCTCGTCAATAGTTCATTAATTCCAGAATTCGTCAATAGTTCATTAATTCCAGAACTCGTCAATAGTTCATTAATTCCAGAACACGTCAATAGTTCATTAATTCCAGAACTCGTCAATAGTTCATTAATTCCAGAACTAGTCAATAGTTCATTAATTCCAGAACTCGTCAATAGTTCATTAATCCCAGAACTCGTCAATAGTTCATTAATTCCAGAACTCGTCAATAGTTCATTAATTCCAGAACTCGTCAATAGTTCATTAATTCCAGAACTCGTCAATAGTTCATTAATTCCAGAGCTCGTCAATAGTTCATTAATTCCAGAACTCGTCAATAGTTCATTAATTCCAGAATTCGTCAATAGTTCATTAATTCCAGAACTCGTCAATAGTTCATTAATTCCAGAGCTCGTCAATAGTTCATTAATTCCAGAATTCGTCAATAGTTCATTAATTCCAGAACTCGTCAATAGTTCATTAATTCCAGAACACGTCAATAGTTCATTAATTCCAGAACTCGTCAATAGTTCATTAATTCCAGAACTAGTCAATAGTTCATTAATTCCAGAACTCGTCAATAGTTCATTAATCCCAGAACTCGTCAATAGTTCATTAATTCCAGAACTCGTCAATAGTTCATTAATTCCAGAACTCGTCAATAGTTCATTAATTCCAGAACTCGTCAATAGTTCATTAATTCCAGAACTCGTAAATAGTTCATTAATTCCAGAACTCGTCAATAGTTCATTAATTCCAGAACTCGTCAGTAGTTCATTAATTCCAGAACTCGTCAATAGTTCATTAATTCCAGAACTCGTAAATAGTTCATTAATTCCAGAACTCGTCAATAGTTCATTAATTCCAGAACTCGTCAATAGTTCATTAATTCCAGAACTCGTCAATAGTTCATTTATTCCAGAACTCATCAATAGTTAATACATTCCAGAACTCGTCAATAGTTCATTTATTCCAGAACTCGTCAATAATTCATTTATTCCATAACTCATCAATAGTTAATACATTCCAGAACTCGTCAATAGTTCATTTATTCCAGAACTCGACAATAGTTCATTTATTCCAGAACTCGTCAACAGTTTGTTTTTTTTGTATACAAGATCGAGGCTCGTGAAAGAGCTAAAGTTCATTCATTAATTCATTAATTCCAGAACTCGTCAATAGTTCATTAATTCCAGAACTCGTCAATAGTTCATTTATTCCAGAACTCATCAATAGTTAATACATTCCAGAACTCGTCAATAGTTCATTTATTCCAGAACTCGTCAATAATTCATTTATTCCATAACTCATCAATAGTTAATACATTCCAGAACTCGTCAATAGTTCATTTATTCCAGAACTCGACAATAGTTCATTTATTCCAGAACTCGTCAACAGTTTGTTTTTTTTGTATGCAAGATCGAGGCTCGTGAAAGAGCTAAAGTTCATTCATTAATTCATTAATTCCAGAACTCGTCAATAGTTAATTCATTCCAGAACTCGTCAATAGTTCATTAATTCCAGAACTCGTCAATAGTTAATTCATTCCAGAACTCGTCAATAGTTCATTTATTCCAGAACTCGTCAACAGTTTGTTTTTTTTGTATACAAGATCGAGGCTCGTGAAAGAGCTAAAGTTCATTCATTAATTCATTAATTCCAGAACTCGCCAATAGTTCATTAATTCCAGAACTCGTCAATAGTTCCTTCATCCAAAACTCAAAAATATTTCACTTATTCCAGGACTTGTCATTCGCCATTACTTCCACAACTCGTGAATCATTAATTTGTTCATTCCAGAACTCATTAATCATTTGTTCATTTATTCCAGAACTCTTCAATTGCTCATCCATTCCAGATCTCTTCAATCGCTCATTCACTTTAGAACTCGCCAATCGCTCATCCATTCCAGAAGTCGACCATTCCAGAACTCAACAAATCCATTCCAGAGCGCTCATCCATTCCAGAACGGTCATTCGCTCATTCTAGAATGCATCAAACGGCCGCCCATTCTGCAACCCGCAAACCATTCGTAAATTTTAGAACTTGCTAAATGTTCATTCACTCCAGAATTCGACAATCGCTCATCCATTCCAGAACTCAGAAATCATTCGATCATTCTAGAATGTGTCTAACGTTCATCTGTTTTAGAACCCGTAAATCATTCGTTGGTTGTCAAGCTCACTAATCACTTATTCATTCTAGAATGCACCAACCACTTATTTGTTCCGGAACTCCTCAATCGTTCATTAATTCTGGAACTCGTCAATTGTTTGTTCCAGAACTCGCCAATCGCCTATTAATTCCAGAACTTGTCAGTTGTTCTAAATCATTCCTTTAATTATTGTCAATTATTCTTTCCTGTATCGGCTCATTCGTTTGTTCATATCTGCAGTCTTTCATTCATTCCTGAGTTGGTGCACTTCAAGCATTTATGTACAAACTAAATGCATTTATTTGTATTTCGAAGCATTTTTGTCATTTACTTGTTTCCACATATATTTTATTTATTTATTGATTTGATTGATTTATTTGTTTCCATCTAGTTGATGATAAACCTCAGCTTGGTGGGCCTATGCTCTTGCAGACACAGGAGAGGCAAACTTTTTGAAGGATCACGCACGTGCTACTCGTTGTGTGTCCTCTCTGTACCCCGTGGGTACTTTTCCCTGCTTTCCACATCTTCTTTCACAACACGGCATTATTCTCGTACCCGTTTGATTAATTCATTCTCATATTCATTGTCATATTACTATTCATTCTCATAACCGTTTGATGAGTGTAAAACTTACGAAAGCGTAGAAAAAGTACAATGTGGCAAATTTATTATATACAATACGTAAAGGTTTGTTGGTCTTTCGATGGGTCCTCACAGAAGCCGCTAAAATATTCTTGGGATTTTGGAAAATGCTTCAAATTTTCTTGGGATTTTGGAAAATGCTTCAAATTTTCTTGGGATTTTGTGAAATGGTTTAAAAAAATTTTTTTTTTTTGGACTGAAGCTGAACCATATTTTGCGGTAATTGCCCAAACACCAATACTCGCTCAGTGGACAAGTTGTCCCACAATTGGGGGAATGCCTCGAAGAATCTGGAAAACCTCGAACTGAGCCGTTCAAATTCCCGTTAAGGTCGTTAAATGGTTAACAAATGGCGAATCGTTTTCACGGCCATTTACTTTTGGTGTGTGCGGCTTGCACTAAAATGGCTTTCAGGACAGGCGTTGGGAGACCGAGTGCGTACATTTCAAATGATTGTTAACAAGGGTTGTTTTCCTTTTTGGGATAAGCTTTAGGGTGTTTGCACTGATTTGAGATTTGGCTTTTCACGCTGAATCTGAGGATTCACATTTCAAATGGGCTGTTGGGTTTGGATTGCCTGTGCTGACAGGAAGGCCTAGAGGTACACACACGCGCCTCGAAGCTGTCTACCCTGGGTTTGAATCCCGCAGGGTGATTCATCGACGTCAAATCAATCAACCCACCTTCCTGTGTTCATTCTCCTCTACCTAGTTGAAAACTCCCGCCAAGGTGGAGACAATCCTCTTCTTCTGGACCCAATGGTATCGGTGCTGCAATTCTCGAGACTTTTTTTCATCTACTCTGTTCTTTTGCAGGTAATAGTCTGAGGGTCACCTGCCTGCATCATGGAAAGTCACCAACATTACTCCATTTCATAAGAATAGTGCTGAAAGTGACCCTTTCAACGATAAACCGGTCAGCCTTCACCCCATAAGCTTCAAGACCCACCTGTTCTCCTGTTCTCTAACTCTCTGATCTCCAATCACCAGTTTGACGTCCACTGAGGTCATTTCACCCAGGACATTCCTGCCCTAATCATTCCTGCCCTGATCATTCCTGCCCTGGTTATTCCTGCCCTGATCATTCCTGCCCTGGTCATTCCTGCCCTGGTCATTCCTGCCCTGATCATTCCTGCCCTGGTCATTCCTGCCCTGGTCATTCCTGCCCTGGTCATTCCTGCCCTGGTCATTCCTGCCCTGATCATTCCTGCCCTGATCATTCCTGCCCTGGTCATTCCTGCCCTGATCATTCCTGCCCTGATCATTCCTGCCCTGGTCATTCCTGCCCTAATCATTCCTGCCCTGGTCATTCCTGCCCTGGTCATTCCTGCCCTGATCATTCCTGCCCTGGTCATTCCTGCCCTGATCATTCCTGCCCTGGTCATTCCTGCCATACTCATTCTTGCCCTAATCATTCCTGCCCTGATCATTCCTGCCCTGGTCATTCCTGCCCTGGTCATTCCTGCCCTGATCATTCCTGCCCTGATCATTCCTGCCCTGGTCATTCCTGCCCTGATCATTCCTGCCCTGGTCATTCCTGCCCTGGTCATTCCTGCCCTGATCATTCCTGCCCTGGTCATTCCTGCCCTGGTCATTCCTGCCCTGGTCATTCCTGCCCTGGTCATTCCTGCCCTGATCATTCCTGCCCTGATCATTCCTGCCCTGGTCATTCCTGCCCTGATCATTCTTGCCCTAATCATTCCTGCCCTGATCATTCCTGCCCTGGTCATTCCTGCCCTGGTCATTCCTGCCCTGATCATTCCTGCCCTGGTCATTCCTGCCCTGATCATTCCTGCCCTGATCATTCCTGCCCTGGTCATTCCTGCCCTGATCATTCCTGCCCTGATCATTCCTGCCCTGGTCATTCCTGCCCTGGTCATTCCTGCCCTGGTCATTCCTGCCCTGGTCATTCCTGCCCTGATCATTCCTGCCCTGATCATTCCTGCCCTGGTCATTCCTGCCCTGATCATTCCTGCCCTGATCATTCCTGCCCTGGTCATTCCTGCCCTGATCATTCTTGCCCTAATCATTCCTGCCCTGATCATTCCTGCCCTGGTCATTCCTGCCCTGATCATTCCTGCCCTGATCATTCCTGCCCTGGTCATTCCTGCCCTGATCATTCCTGCCCTGATCATTCCTGCCCTGGTCATTCCTGCCCTACTCATTCTTGCCCTAATCATTCCTGCCCTGATCATTCCTGCCCTGGTCATTCCTGCCCTGGTCATTCCTGCCCTGATCATTCCTGCCCTGATCATTCCTGCCCTGGTCATTCCTGCCCTGATCATTCCTGCCCTGGTCATTCCTGCCCTGGTCATTCCTGCCCTGATCATTCCTGCCCTGGTCATTCCTGCCCTGGTCATTCCTGCCCTGATCATTCCTGCCCTGATCATTCCTGCCCTGGTCATTCCTGCCCTGATCATTCTTGCCCTAATCATTCCTGCCCTGATCATTCCTGCCCTGGTCATTCCTGCCCTGGTCATTCCTGCCCTGGTCATTCCTGCCCTGATCATTCCTGCCCTGATCATTCCTGCCCTGGTCATTCCTGCCCTGATCATTCCTGCCCTGATCATTCCTGCCCTGGTCATTCCTGCCCTGATCATTCCTGCCCTGGTCATTCCTGCCCTGGTCATTCCTGCCCTGGTCATTCCTGCCCTGGTCATTCCTGCCCTGGTCATTCCACCCTGGTTATTCCACCCTGGTTATTCCACCCTGGTCCTTCCACCCTGGTTATTCCACCCTGGTTATTCCACCCTAGTTATTCCAGCCTGGTCATTCCACCCTGGTTATTCCACCCTGTTTATTCCACCCTGGTTATTCCACCCTGGTCATTCCACCCTGGTTATTCCACTCTGGTTATTCCACCCTAGTTATTCCAGCCTGGTCATTCCACCCTGGTTATTCCACCCTGTTTATTCCACCCTGGTTATTCCACCCTGGTCATTCCTGCCCTAATCATTCCTGCCCTGGTCATTCCTGCCCTGGTCATTCCTGCCCTGGTCATTCCTGCCCTGGTCATTCCACCCTGGTTATTCCACCCTAGTTATTCCAGCCTGGTCATTCCACCCTGTTTATTCCACCCTGGTTATTCCACCCTGGTCATTCCACCCTGGTCATTCCACCCTGGTCATTCCACCCTGGTCATTCCACCCTGGTCATTCCACCCTGGTCATTCCACTTCTTGCACTGCAGGCAGTTTGGTGGCCTCTTGTAACCTTTCTGGTCTGTTCTGGCCTTGCTCATTTGCTCAACCGTTGCTCCTCCAGATTGAGCGTGTTCACCAGAAACCCTTTAAACTTCGTTTCCCTCCATAGGTCTAAACTTGATACTCAACTCCATTCACCACCAAACCCTCCTCTTCTCTTGGACGTGGGAAGAGCTTCTCAGGTCTGTTGTTTCATGCTATTCCCTCAAGATCTTCAAGTCCTGGCCTCTCCCATTGTTATTATTAAGCTTTACTACACCTGATAAGACCCCAAAACCCATCTTCTGACGTTGCGATGCATCTTTACGCTCATGTCCGTCCTCCTGGTTCACCTCAACTGCATTTTCTGTCTGTTGACCCTTTGCCCCGCTCTTGACCCGCTCTTCCCCCGCTCTTCCACGAGCATCGATAACTGTATATATATACATATAAAGTGTAGCGAATCAAATGTTGATTCACAGAACTAGTAAAACCCATCCTTATTGATACCTTTTGATATTTTAACAATGACAAATGGCACAGCAAACAGCGATAAGTTTCATCCAAGGTCGCTCCTGTCGGACCATAAGCACCTGTTATCGAGGGCGGCCATGACAAGGTGCACCGTGCATGCCACTGTTACACGAAAGGCACGTGATTGAGTACGCACTCGCGGCAACGTGACTTCTTCGAGTCCTTTGGGGTCACACTATTCCATTGGTTGGAATCAATGGTTTGTGAATGGCTTCCTAAAGGGATTTGGTAAAATGTATGTGCGGGGTAATGTAAGGCCCTTTGCATTTCCTGGCATGTTACTCATGCTGTAACGAGTAAGAAATGCTATGAGGCTAACGAGGCCCTCAAACCGTCTGCCATGTCCATCTTTCTGGCAGGGGCTGTCTGAGTAAACACTTGTTTGGACAGCAACATCAGATGTTGAGAAGGGTTGAATTGTGTTGTCTGTGCGCCCTACCTCAGCACGGCGGCGAACCCGGGTTACTTGGGTTTGTTTCATCTCGTGATATATTTTCATCGATAGTAATTAATCGTTAATTTTATTAATTTTGGCGGAGAGGTTGGGTATGTGACAAGGAGGAAATGATTCCATTTTGGTGAAGATTCGAATACGGATCTGGATACAAGGTTTTTTTTTTTAAACATTGTTAGTGATTCTTCGCCATGTCTGTTTGTTTGTCTGTTTGTCCGCACAGAACGTGAATATGTTTATGAATTACATTGGACCCTTTAGAACCCCAAGACCCTTTAAGACCATTTAGGATCCTTAACCCCTTTTAAACCTGAGACCCATTGAGACCATGAAGACAATGAAGACCCACGAAGATCATTTAAGACCCCTAAGACCTTTTTCAAATCCTAAGACCCTTAAAGATCCCAAAGACCCAAAACACCCGGAGAACCCAAAACACCAAGAGGACCTAAAAAAACCCATAAGATCCTGAGGACCCAAAATACCCTGAGGACCCAGAAGACACAAAAGACCCTGATGATCCAAAGGACAAAACCATACAAACACGTCCTGGTGAGGGTCTGCAATCTGTGATTTCTCTTTCTTGTCTCTGCATTTAACATTTATTGTGTCTGGTTATGACCTTGTATGTAGTGGTCCCTTTTGAGCCGGTGTTGGCGGTCCTTGTGGATCTGGTGTTGGCATGGGACCCCCGTGGAAGTTGTATTGGTGGTTCCATTGGACCCCGAGTTTGACGGTCCTCTTGTACCCTGAGTTTGACGGTCTCCTTGGACACCGAGTTTGACGGTCCCCCTTGGACCACGAGTTTGACGGTCCCCTTGGACCTCGAGTTTGACGGTCCCCTTGGACCCCGAGTTTGACGGTCCTCTTGTACCCTGAGTTTGACGGTCTCCTTGGACACCGAGTTTGACGGTCCCCCTTGGACCCCGAGTTTGACGGTCCCCTTGGACCCCGAGCTTGACAGTCCCGTCGGACCCCGAGTTTGACGGTCCCGTCGGACCCCGAGTTTGACGGTCCCCTTGGACCCCGAGCTTGACAGTCCCGTCGGACCCCGAGTTTGACGGTCCCCTTGGACCTCGTATTTAATTCGGAGTGTGAGTATCTCCAAACGTAGAGTGTTCGAGTTTGAAATATGACAGAAGTTCTCCTGCATTGTTTCTTTCATTCACTGCACTAATTGGTGCTTTGGGTGCGGATTACACTTTGGCGGGCACGCGAGCCGCCTATCAGCGCAGAATTTCCGCTGTTTCCATTAAACCCACCAAGGTTACTAATAAGTAACAGATTATCAGCAACAAAGAACATCTCGGTAACAATAAAACGCCATGATAGAGCTCCATCACAACATGTGTTCAGCTGTACATCTCCGGGCCATATGTATGACGGTGCGCTCTTATCAAATGACGTCACAAATGCTGTTTACCCATTTCCTCTCCCAAGCTGATAAGGGAAACGATATATTTGATTAAAGTCCCAAACGTGCGTGGCACCATAGGTGATCCCAGATGTGGACTAGTCATTGAGATGATAGAGCTGGGACAAAGCACCATAGGTTGGCAACCATTTCACATGCTTGATGGACTTAATGGCCTGGTCTCCTGCGTTGAAGTTCCAATTGTGAGGGATTTCTTAATTTTAAAAATCAACATATTGTAAATAAAAACGGATCTAACGTCATTCGGACTCTGCTTCCAAATCACGTGTTCCAACATCCATAAGTGAATCTGACTTTTCATAATTTTTGTTTTTACTTTTTATCATTTGCAAGAAGCAATTTATTTAATTTAAATCGAGGCAATTACCCCTCCCCATCCCTCTGGCTGTATTACTTTCCCGCCAAATTGGTCGCCTGGTGCTCTGTGACGTTTCTGGAGTTTATCCCCCCTCCTCTTAAACAATATTTATATTATTTATAGTTATTTCCTCCTACCACCACCACCCCAAACCCTCGTCCCTCCATTCACTGTTGTTATTCTCTTGTGTCGCACAGCAGGGTTTCGTTGGACACCTTGGGTTCACTCTGCCGTGCGATTCGAGCACCCGAGCTCATGTTAAACACCTGCCAGGTGGGCCTCCAGGTGACCTGAATCGGATCCAATGGACGGTTTTGTTGAATGTGTCCGGTATCAGATTGAGCATAAATTTGTCCGAAACGATCCACATTTGTAACATGTCAGACGTGGACTGGTCAATAAAATAGGGTCCATGAGCGGTGATCCCAGATGTGGAATGGTCAATGATAAGGTCCACGAGCGGTGATCCCGAATGTGGACTGGTCAATGCGATCGGGTCCACGAGCGGTGATCCCAGATGTGGAATGGTCAATGAGATCGGGTCCACGAGCGGTGATCCCAGATGTGGACTGGTCAATGAAATAGGGTCAACAAGTGGTGATCCCAGATGTGGACTAGTCATTGAGATAGGGTCCAGGAGCGGTGATTCCGGATGTGGACTAGTCAATGAGATAGGGTCCAGGAGCGGTGATTCCGGATGTGGACTGGTCAATGAGATAAGATCCATGAGCGGTGATCCCAGATGTGGACTTGTCAATGAGATAGGGCCCAGGAGCAGTGATTCCGGATGTGGACTGGTCAATGAGATAGGATCCATGAGCGGTGATTTCGGATGTGGACTGGTCAATGAGATAGGATCAATGAGCGGTGATCCCAGATGTGGACTGGTCATTGAACTAGGTTCCACAAGCAGTGATTAAGAATGCGGACCAGTCATTGAGCTAGGTTCCACAAGCGGTGATCCTGAATGCGGACCGGTCATTGAGTTGGGTTCCAGAGCACGCAAAAACCGTTGCAGGCCATCAAGGTACAAATACCGAAGGACGTTGACCAAAGGCGTGCTCCTTCATTGTAATGCACCTTTACACGAGGCCCGTGTTCCGCAGACCGCCATATTTGATTGCCTCTGAACAGCCAGGTCGCTTCTCCTTACGGCTTGGACCCGGTCCTCGGTGACCGTTCATGGTCTCCACAATGGAAGTAACACCTGAATGTCCGCCAATTCACCGATCATGACGAGGAACCGAGCGAAGCAAATTAAATGTGGCTTGAAGGTCTGAAGAACTTGAAAACGGTCTAAAGGACAAATGTAGCAAGTGCGCTGAAGTCAAGGGACACGCAGGACACCCCATCGAAAAAGGTACAAAATTGGCTTACCTTGGCACTACCTGAAGTATGTCGCTTCTCAAACTTTCCGAACATCCGACGTATGTTAGTGCAGGGCCTGCTGGTATATTAATGAGCGTGGCGACCATTAAGTTTGTTGAACTGAGAACTTCGGCACAGTTCAATGAGGTGAGGCATGCGAGTTTACATACATGCAGGGATGAAATAAAGTGGGAATGACTGGGAATAATAATATTATAACTAATGACAAATGGAAAGTTTTGGACTTTTAAACAGCATTCATTAGCGAACCAGCGGTGGAGAAAGGAACGAAAGGGAGCTGCGGAACCCGGGGTGTCGCAGAACCCGGTTTATCCAGAAACCCTGGGTGGGTATCGTGGAATCTGGGGTATCATGGAACCAGGGGTATCGTGGAATCTGGGGTATCATGGAATCTGGGGTATCATGGAACCCGGGGTGTCGCGGAAACCGGTTTATCCAGGAAACCTGGGTGGTTATCGTGGAATCTGGGGTATCGTGGAATCTGGGGTATCGTGGAACCAGGGGTATCATGGAACCAGGGGTATCACGGAATCTGGGGTATCGTGGACCCAGTGGTATCGTGGAATCTGGGGTATCATGGAATCTGGGGTATCATGGAACCTGGGGTATCGCGGAACCAGGGGTATCGCGGAATCTGGGGTATTGTGGAATCTGGGGTATCGTGGAATCTGGGGTATCGTGGACCCAGGGGTATCGTGGAATCTGGGGTATCATGGAATCTAGGGTATCATGGATTCTGGGGTATCATGGAACCTGGGGTATCGCGGAACCAGGGGTATCGCGGAATCTGGGGTATTGTGGAATCTGGGGTATCATGGCATCTGGGGTATCGTGGAATCTGGGGTATCGTGGAAGCAGGGGTATCGTGGAATCTGGGGTATCATGGAACCAGGGGTATCGTGGAACCAGGGGTATCGTGGAACCAGGGGTATCATGCAGCCACGGGTATCGCGGAACCAGGGGTATCGTCGAACCAGTGGTATCGTGGAATCTGGGGTATCGTGGAACCAGGTGTATCGTGGAACCAGTGGTATCATGGAATCTGGGGTATCGTGGAACCAGGTGTATCGTGGAACCAGTGGTATCGTGGAATCTGGGGTATCATGGAACCAGGTTTATCAAGGAACCCTGGGTATCGTGGAATGTGGGGTATCGTGGAACCAGGGGTATCGTGGAATCTGGGGTATTGTGGAATCTGGGGTATCGTGGAACCAGTGTTATCGTGGAATATGGGGTATTGTGGAACAAGGGGTATCATGGAACCAGGTTTATCAAGGAACCCTGGTTATCATGCAGGCAGGGGTATCGTGGAACCAGGGGTATCGTGGAACCAGGTTTATCAAGGAACTCTGGGTATCATGCAGCCAGGGATATCGTGGAACCAGGGGTATCATGCAGCCAGGGGTATTGTGGAACCGGTGGTATCGTGGAACCAGGGGTATCGCGGAACCCAGAGTATCATGCAACCAGCGGTATCGCGGAAGTTGGGGTATCATGCAACCGGGGTATCGCGGTACCCGGGGTATCGCGGAACCTGGGGTATCGCACGCAGATCCTGGACTAATGCTGGAAAATGTATCGATGGGATGTCAGACAAATACACCATGCCAGTACACAAGGACTACTGGCGTGTACAATGCGCTTCTAAAGGACCTCCTGATTGTTGCAAACGTGAAAATGCAATCCTCTGGCTTTGCACAGAATCCACAAACAATGGCACCTATTGTTCTCTACGTGCTGTTGTTTTAACCATTTATTTCATTTTATTTCTCAGACGCGTACTACTCCTTTTCCGCTTGATTCATCCACAGGCATTCCGGCGAGGAATCTCACTGGAAACTGATCTCAGGAATAGGGAGCAGTGCTTACATTACGGGACGTACCTGTGAACATACCTGTGCGGCTGTGCTTAACTCTCAACGATCACCAGCTGGACCGGTCACCCCTGCTGCCAACTCATTTGTCCCACATTTACATGTTGGTTGAAAATCCTTGTGCAGTACATCATACATGCGTCTTCAAGGGAATTTGGATAAATTCTTCATTGCGGTTCCCGAAAGACAAGGTAGTAACCCAAGACAAGGTAGTAACCCGCTCACAATTCGACCTTTGGGTTCATAGCAATGGTCTGGCCTCGCTCTTGGTCCCTCCTCAACCAACCACTGAGTTTCCATCTCGTGGGAATTCTTACCTAAATATGGAATCGTCTCCATCTCCACCTTTTACCTTCAGCGTGAACTCCTATTCCATGGGAATTCCTCATTTACTTACTTATAGGGAATCCCTTCCTCCCTTCATTTACCCCAATGCTGAGTTCCTATCCAAGGGGAAATTCCTCCTTTACCTCCTTGTTGGTAGTACTTAACTCAAGGTAATCACCCCCTTTCCTTTACCTCCAGCTAAAGTTCCCATTCCATGGGAATTCTTCCTTTACCTCCTTACTTATCGTACTTACCTACAGGGAATCCCTCTCCCCTCCTTCACCCCAGCCCAAGCTCCCATTCCGTGGGAATTCCTCCTCTCCCTCTTCAATTCCAGACACAAATCTCCACCTTGTTCTTTCGATTTTAATCATAAAGATGGACGTCTATGTTTGTGCCTTTGCTGCACGAACGCTCTGCATTTACTTACCATTTCCTTCCATGTTATTCTTCGTCATTTGATGGAGAGTTTTTTGACATTTATAGCTTTTTGAGGGACAAAAAATAATTGACAAATCGAATCAAATGCCAGCACAAGCCGAAGGATGTAAAGGCGCCCGTTTGCGGCCTGTCCTGGGGCCTTGCGTAGATCCGGACACAATGACACGTAACGACAGCAACGTATACACTTAGGGATCGATACCGAGACCGAGGCTCGTGGAAACATGCTCAACGGTGTTCGACCTTCGATACGCCATTGAGGATGTAAAGCAGGAAAACCTGCGTTATCTGGCCACGGCTGCCGGCCACATACGGCAGGTTTTGCGGAGGATTCAAATTCCAGAAATGGAACTCGCAATAGTCCAAAATGAGGTACAACGAGGTGTCTACAAATTGTACAATGAACTTGTATTATGAGACTTGTCCGGTGTCTCTCGTGGGTTTGCATACCTTCTTTTTGTCGATGTTCCATCGGTTTATTGCACTAATTTGGGTTTTAAACCTGTGGTTGCATTTACAGATCGATTTTGATGTTTCGTTTATTGAATCAGCGATTTAACCGGAGAGTTAAAACTATCGATCCGTAAATTACGCCGAAGGTTTGATATCCATATTTATCAATTGATTAATTTGAAGTAATCTAATAGGTATGCTAAATAGTGTACGTATTAAATGGATACATAAGTATCCATGGGCTCGAATTGATGCTCTTGATTGGATTGTGACATTGTGCCTGTTTGTAATCGATTATCGAATGTTCGGATCACTATCGATCGATTTGTTCGGCCACAGGTTCTGGATTCTGTTCCATAGGTCCCACGTGATGCTCTTGTCCGGTTGTCAGTTTTGTCAGACCGACATCCATCCCGGGTCTCAAGAGCAGAAACTTTCATCCCTTGGTGTCTATCTCAGCAATCGATGGTTTTCTCACAAAAACGAACAAGTTAGAAAGTGAAAGATGTTCGTGCCAACTTTACTTTCGACTTCATTTTATATTCTGCAGTAACGTGTGATATATATATTTATATACAGATATATATACAGACACTCCTCGAGTTACGACGTAGGCCACTTTCGACAACTCGCACTTACGACCGTTGCAAAAATCTCAGTTTTTCTCAGTCCTTGTGCCTCGCGCTGCCAACATCCCTTATGCTCCATCGCCTATAAGTCCATGTCACGCAGGTAGGCTTGCGATTTATTTTCAAATGTGACTCACATCGTATTTTACTGTAAGCATACATCTCTATCAAGCTCAAATAGTGAAGGTAGGGATAACTGGATTACTGATAGAACTTTGGTGAACGACATTGAGGGTAACGTTCCTCCAACATCAACAACCAATGGTTTAACCTCCACAGAGGAAGCATCTCCATCGTGAAACTCCTAAAGAAGGTGCTTTTCCCCCCATAATTGTTCTTCAACCTAACCTGTACGCTCACGGTCTATACAATATCTCGGCTTATTGACGAGTGAAGAGGAAGGCGATCCTGGTATGCACCTTCTCTGTCCTGTGCCTCACCACTGATGGATGACCAGCCATCTTGTTCAAAGGACTGATTTGTGTGTTTATATGTGTTTATGGGTACTTTATCACTTCTTATTGCAGTTCCACGTTGTTTGTGTACCTCATTATGTACCTGTATTTTTGCAAGCTTTTTTTTGTGCAGTAAAACGCATTGTAAAGTCATAAAGTCTTTCATTTCAACCCTTTTATTTATTTCACTTATTGTACAGTGCATGGATTGGATTGGATTATGGGATTTAGGCTGTATGACTTTTAACAAATGATGCTATGGTGGAATACGGACCATAGTCCATGATAATAATAAGTCCATGAGGGGTGATTCGACTGACGACTATTTCGACTTACGACCTGCTTGTCGGAACGTAACCCATCGTAACTCGAGGAGAGTCTGTGTATATACAGTCACGTGAAAAGTAAGTACACCCCATGTAAAGTTTTGACTTTTTCAACATATTTCAACATACAGCTATTTGATCTTCATTTCAACAATATTGATAGATAAAGGTGATATAATATAACAAATATCATGAAACATTTACATTTTGTAGTCCATTGTATAATTTAAATAAACATAAATGCAAATTTCGCATGTGGAAAAAGTAAGTACACCCCTACATTTATCACTACTTCAAATACCGTAAATTAGAATCAGGTGCACCAGCTCAGGTTCAAATGATTAGAACATCGTCAGAGAGGATCTTGGAGGAACCTGTCTTATTTAAACCTCAGACATTTTGTTTGGTTTGTTCTTTGTTGTTGAAGTGTGCGGCGTCACCATGCCTAGATCAAAAGAGCTCTCTAAGGCCTTCAGAAAGAAGGTTATAGATGCCTACGAGTCTGGGAAGGGATTTAAAAAGATCTCCAAACAATTTGAAATCAATCATTCGACTGTCCAGAAGATCATCTACAAGTGGAGAAGATTCCAAACAACTGCCAACTTGTTCAGGCCAGGCCGCCCCAGCAAGTTCAGCCCGAGAGCAGACCGCAAGATGCTGAAAGAAGTCTCTAAGAAACCCAGAATGTCATCACGGGACCTACAGGTAGCTCTTGCCACTGTTGATGTCAAAGTGCACGAGTCTACCATTAGAAAGAGGCTGCACAAATTTGATCTACATGGCAGGTGTGCCAGGAGGAAACCTTTGCTGTCCAGAAAGAACATCAGGGCAAGACTAAAGTTTGCCAATGAACACCTATGGAAAGAGCAGCACTTCTGGAACAATGTGCTCTGGACAGATGAGTCAAAGGTAGAGCTATTTGGCCACAGTACCAGAAGACATGTTTGGCGAAAACCAAAGACAGCATTTGACCACAAGAACCTGATACCAACTGTAAAGCATGGTGGTGGAAATATTATGGTTTGGGGCAGCTTTGCTGCATCAGGGCCTGGGCAGCTCACCATCATAGAATCCACTAGGAATTCTTCATTGTACCAGAGGGTGCTTGAGGATAATGTGAGGCCATCTCTCGGAAAGTTGAAGCTCAACCAAAGGTGGACCTTGCAACACGACAATGACCCTAAACATACCAGTAAATCCACCAAGGAATGGCTGAAAAGAAAGAAATGGAGGGTTCTGGAATGGCCAAGTCAATGCCCGGATCTAAATCCCATCGAGATGTTGTGGGGGGATTTGAAACGAGCTGTGCATGCAAGAAACCCCTCAAACATCGCACAGCTGAAAGAATTCTACATGGAGGAGTGGGCAAAAATTTCTCCCTGTCGATGTCAGAGACTAGTAGAGTTATAAGAAACGCCTACTTGAGGTTGTTTCTGCCAAAGGGGGCAATACCACCTATTGGAGCCAAGGGTGTACTTACTTTTTCCACAGAAGGAAATGGCATCTCTGTTAATTTTTTGTTGAATCAATTATTGCAAAGTCAATTTTTCATTGTTTTTTTTTTCAATTAGATCACCTTTATCGATAGATACTGTTTAAATAATGATCAAATATTGATATGTCCACATAATATCATGTTAAAAAGATTTTAAAAAGCATTTCATGGGGTGTACTTACTTTTTCCACGTGCGAAATTTGCATTTATGTTTATTTAAATAATTATACAATGGACTACAAAATGTAAATGTTTCATGATATTTGTTATATTATATCACCTTTATCTATCAATATTGTTGAAATGAAGATCAAATAGCTGTATGTTGAAATATGTTGAAAAAGTCAAAACTTTACATGGGGTGTACTTACTTTTCACGTGACTGTATATATATACAACATGCATTTAAAGGCCATTTTCCCTGCTAGAGCGGGGGTTAGCCTTGTGGTCCCCATGACAATCTTCTCCATTTTGCCTTATTTTCTGCATCTCCCCTTGTTAACCCCCTTGCCCGCATTTCTTCTTCCACCATCTTTAGTCAAGTCTTTCTCGGTCTTCCCCGTCCTCTACATCCTTCCACATTCATTTCCATCACTCTTCTCAACCAGTCACTTTCATCCTTCCTCAACACATGACCAAACCATCTCAACCTGTTGCTCTTCACAGCATCAATCACAGGCAATATTCCCATCATCTTTCGCAATTCATCATTTGTCTTCCTCTCTCTCAACGATACTCCGCACATCCACCGAACCATTCGCATTTCCACACTTTCCAGCTTATATATTTCCAGCCTACATATATATATATATATATATATATATATATATATATATATATATATATATATATATATATATATATATATATCCCTATAAATATCCATATAAATATGTTGGGGGAAGGCAGAGTGTTGGGAGAAGGGTTGGCGAGTTTCGTGTCAGCCATTTGAGGTGGGGTGTGGAGGATATATTGGCAATTCCTTTTCTGTATTTCTTGCTCGGCTTGGAGTGTGTGGGACAGAAAGAAGGAGGATGTGTGACAAAGTGCCCCAGGTTGCCTTGAAAGGCTACCTTTGGATATGGAGTCAGCTTATGGAGGCACATTGAACGGTGTAGGTTGAGGTTGTGGGTGGTGGTTCATTTCAGGCTAAAGGGTTAGTGACTGAGTGCGGAAGAGAAATGGAGGTGTGTGTGTGTGTGTGTGTGTGTGTGTGTGTGTGTGTGTGTGTGTGTGTGTGTGTTTGTGTTGCAGGGGTGCGTGTGGTTTTGCCTGTGTGTTTTTGTGTGAGTGGTGTATGTTGTAAGGGTAGGTGGTCGGTTGGTTAGGTGTGGTTTTTTTGGTGTGTGATTGAGTCGGTGAGGGAGGGGCTGTTGATTCTGGGAGTGGAGGCGGATTTGTTGTTGCAGTCTGTGTTCTCACTGACTGGGGGTCGGGGTATGTACGCATCCAGGTTTAGCTGCTGAATGTGGAGGCGTATGTGCCCCTGCTGGCCCACCAGAGCTGACCGTATCGAGGTCGAAGGGCCGAAACGGGATGATGCTGAGGACCTCGACTGAGGACCCGGTTAGTGAGGCACAATTGTGACCAGGTGTGTTTTGAAATTATTCCCAGATATATATATATATATATAAATAATTCCAACATTCTGGTGACTCCCTTTTAAACCTTCCAAAAACAACATCATGATGATGATAACAGGAAAACGCCGACTCTGTCCGGGCTCCGCGCTCGTGTCTGTCTCGTTTGCGTTTCCACTGCACGCGGCCCCATCGCGATAATTGGCATTTGTTTGGCCAGACCGGGCGCGTTTAAAAAAAAAAAATCCCGTCCGACTGACCAACAACGTCAGGTCGAGCTAATTGTACTTTGTGACAGTTGCTTTCGGAACGTGAGCGAGGCCGCACGGCGCTCTTACCACTCGGCGGTGTCACCTGCAGCACACCTGCCCGCCTAATCACCCGACCGGGCGCGGCCTCTCCCCGCGCCGCCCTAATTGGCTTTCATATGTAAATGGCGCTCCCTGTGAAGAGAAACTGATTAAGTCGGGGGTCGGAGAGAAGAATAAAAAACAAACTGCGGGACCTTCCTCCCGCCACCCTATGGGGGACAAGGGGGTGGGCTGGATGGTGGGCTGGATGGGCTTGGGGGTGTTTGTTCCCTTGGTTTCCAGTGTGTTTATTGTTATTCTTCCATTATTTTAATCTCGCACTCGTTCGTGTCTGCAGATCTCGAATTGAGTGAGAGAGACAGAGACGGGTGAATCGCAGTGTCTGCCAAGGTAGTGCGCAGGTGGATCCTCCATATTTGTCCCTTGTGATTCCAGTCTGGTCCAAATGGGAAAGCCCTTCCTGAATGGACTTTGACACGAGTTATGGACAAATCCACTCCGTACGTGGCATCTGTCTCGTGGACAATGTGATGTGATGAAAATTCCAACCTCAGATGTCTTCCACCTGGTCCATAAATATAGCATGGGTGGGGCATGTTGTGAGTCCGAGTCCCTCCATATTACATTTTCAGGGTACCTGTCTAATCTGTATTTAAATACCGCCATAGGTATACCTGTCTGAGACTGCAGGTGCTGCCTGTGTCCTGCAGATATTATTTATTTCACTGTTGGGAACCGAACCTTGTCCATTCACACAGATTCTGTTCCGAGTTTGTGTGCACCTTACTGGACCTGCCTTGTCACCTGTGAAACACCAGGATGGCAGTTTATAGCTCGGTCGGGATTCAAACCCAGGCTAGATACCTCAGAGGTGAGTGTGCGTCCCTGTAGGCCATCTTTCCAGCACTCCAGCCATCCTCTTTCTTTTTGGTATATCTTGATTGTCTGGCCAAGGTTTCTCCTTTGTCCACCTAAAAATCGTCCTGCTTTTTATGTCCTGCCTTCAGATTCGTCTGGAAAGGGCCATCCATTTATTACGTACGCATTGTTGGCACGGAGTGGTTGCTGGATTGAGAAAAGATATAGAAGGAAGAATGGTCTGAGAGATTCAGGATTTCTAAATTGAAACAAATGTTCCCAAAAGAAGGAAAAATGCTTCCAGAAATTCTGACACTGGTGAAACATCCAAGCCTTGCAGCAAGTGAGGAGCGACTATATTCAACGGCAGGAATTCATCTTCATGAATTAAATTTTAAAACATGATGGTCAGTCCTTGTCATCATCAATTATATTATTGTTTGGATAAAAGCTCTATCAGGATTATTCTTTGTGCTGATCGATTTATTTCCCATACACAGAGTCGTGGCTCATGGAAGAGCAAAATGGCAGAGGATGAAGTTGTTGCGAACAGTTTTGGGAGGACAGTGAGTAATGCACAGACATTGGAAATACTTGATGTACAAGCTCTAATATGTAAATGTGGTCAGTGTGAGTTAACAGGATGAGGGGTGAGAATTGGGAAACGACATGTGATGTTGTTCGCTCCAACCTTGGGAATGGTGCGGGGATTGTCAGACACGGGGAGGCGACTCCTCCAGCTTGAAAAGAGTGGCCAAAGATCGCAGATGAGTTCACAGGTTAATTTAGAGAAATATGAAAGGAGGCTGGCGTAGGATGATCTCGTCTGGAAGAGGAGAGGGGCGCGTGGTCGAAACGGCTCATTCTGGAAGAGAAGAGGGGTGTGTGGTCGAAACGGCTCATTCTGGAAGAGAAGAGGAGCGTGTGGTCGAAACGGCTCATTCTGGAAGAGAAGAGGAGCGTGTGGTCGAAACGGCTCATTCTGGAAGAGAAGAGGGGTGTGTGGTCGAAACGGCTCATTCTGGAAGAGAGGAGCGGTGTGTGGTCGAAACGGCTCATTCTGGAAGAGAAGAGGGGTGTGTGGTCGAAACGGCTCATTCTGGAAGAGAAGAGGGGTGTGTGGTCGAAACGGCTCATTCTGGAAGAGAAGAGGGGTGTGTGGTCGAAACGGCTCATCTGGAAGAGAAGAGGAGCGTGTGGTCGAAACGGCTCATTCTGGAAGAGAAGAGCGGTGTGTGGTCGAAACGGCTCATCTGGAAGAGAAGAGGGGCGTGTGGTCGAAACGGCTCATTCTGGAAGAGAAGAGGGGTGTGTGGTCGAAAC